>NW_006921652.1:4626274-4684039 GCF_000298275.1 Orycteropus afer afer
GCTGGCTGTTCAAATCCACCAGCCACTACTCGGAAGGAAGACTGGGCAATCTACTTCTGTTGTGATACTGCCTCAGAAACGCAAGGAGGGGTCGCTAGGAGTTGGATCCTACTCGATGGCAGTGGGTATTCCCTAGTGAAGAATATCATGCTTGGTAAAGTAGGGGGTCAATGAAAAAGGGGAAGACCCTCAATGAGATGATTTGACATAGTGGCTACAACAATGGACCAGGTATAGCAAGGATCATGGGGCACAGGACTGAGGAGCGTTTTATTCTGTTGTACATAGGGTTGCTATGAATTGGAAACAATTTGATGGCACCTAACAACAACAATATTCAATCTGTATGCTGAGCAAATAATCCTAAAAGGTGTACTATATGAAGAAGAACAATCGATCAAAATAGGAGGAAAAGTCATTAACAACCTGCGATAGGCAGATGACACAACCTTGCTTGCTGAAAGTTAAGAAGACTTGAAGCACTTACTGATGAAGATTAAAGACTATAGTCTGCAGTGTGGATTACACCTCAACATAAAGAAAACTAAAATTCTCACAACTAGATCAATAAGCATCATGATAAATGGAGACAGACTGAAGTTGTCAAAGATTTAATTTTATTTGAATCCACAGTCAACACCCATGGAAGGAAGCAGTAGTCAAGAAATCAGACGTCATATTGCACTGGGCAAATCTGCTGCAAAAGACCTCTTTAAAGTTTTGAAGAGCAAAGATCTCACTTTGAAG
The DNA here is from genome assembly GCF_000298275.1 of Orycteropus afer afer. Taxonomy (NCBI): domain Eukaryota; kingdom Metazoa; phylum Chordata; class Mammalia; order Tubulidentata; family Orycteropodidae; genus Orycteropus; species Orycteropus afer. The sequence goes on from NW_006921652.1 coordinate 4,627,022, forward strand.
AGTAAGGCACACCTAACCCAAGCTATGGTGTTTTCAATTTCTTCATATACATGTGAAAGATGGACAATGAATAAGGAAGACTGAAGAAGAGTTGATGTTTTTGAATTGTGGTGTTGTTGAATGTTACTGAAAATACCATGGACTTCTGAAAGAACAAAGAAATCTGTCCTGGATTTCCTGCTCCTTGGAAGTGAGAATGGCTGTATGTGTATGTCTGTGTGTGTGTACGTCTGTGAGATGGCAAATTTGAGTGGGTGGAACAAACAATTTGCACTGTTCTATGATTGGTGAAATACCCGTGAGCTCTAGTGGCGTAGTACCTAAGGCATTTGACTGCTAACTAGAAGACTGTGGTTCAAACCCACCAGCCATTTTTTGGAAGGAAAGTTGGGCAATCTACTTCCATAGTGATATGGCCTGGGAAACCCAAGGAGGGGTCACTATGAGTGGGATCCAACTAGATGGCGATGTTTCCTTTTTTTTTTTTATGATTGGTGGTTCAGATATATTTAGTGGCAGAAAAGCCTAGTGACCTCCTTCCATAAAGATTACAGCCAAGTATATCCTGTGGAGCAGTTCTACTCTATAATACACAGGGTAGCCTGAGTTGCATGCAACTATGACAATTGTCTAGCTCAGTATTTATCTTACAGAAACTTATGTTACCTATGATAGTTGAGATATCTCCATATATGGTGAGCTGCAAAATAAAAATAAGCAAAATGTATGCTGAGAAAAGATTCAGAAGAGTCCAATCATCTTAGTGCTTTCTCTGAAGTCATCTTTATTTCTATAAATTTATGATTTCTATGTGGTCTAAGATGAAGTTGATGACTCTGGTCCATTCTTACTCAGGGTTAGTTTATGAAATGATTGGATTTCTGGTTTTACAGCATGAATAGAGATTTTTTACGAACGTGACTATCATTTTAATAATAAGTCACTGTGGTGGCATAGTGCCTAAGGCAGTTGACTGCTAACCAGAAGTCTGGAGGTTCAAACCCACCAGCCACTCCTTGGAAGGAAGATTGGGTGATCTACTTCCATAGAGAGACCCTCTCAGAAACCCAAGGAGGGGCTGTTGTGAGTCAGAATCAACACAACGGTAGTGAGTTTGGTTTAGATTTTCATTCATGCTAAAAATTGCATTTATACTTATAAATAAGATAATGGATGCTGACCTCTTTCAGTGAAGAAAAGAACAAAAGGAGTTAGCAACTCATTCTGAGAGTCCACCTAAATCAATTAGGATATTAAATCCATGCATAAAATAATGTTTAATAATAAAAAAAAGTGCCTTAAAGGGAAAATTCTCTTATTCTAAATGAAATGAATAGCAAAATTGACATGAAGATAGGGTTATTGCTGACGCTCTAAGCCACCAGACTCAGACATTGCTAATAGTTCAACAGTAATTAGAATATTAATAGGACATACCATTTTGATTATATAGAATATGCTTCAGAGTATCCTATCTAACTCTTCTGGATTGATTGGAGAGTGGCAGAGAATAATCTGATTGTCGCTTTTTTCAGTTTAAAAGCCCTATTTCAGAATGCTTACTTGCAGACTCTATTTGAGGACATATTCAAAATAAAATCAATGTATTTATAACCTAATTAGCTGGTCTATATTGATTCAAGTTCCAGATATTCAGTTTGCATAGCATTACTGTTTTCACTAACTACCTGTAAATATATTCGGGGTGGCATGTTGGGTTAATGCACGGGTCTTTTCCCCTGAGGGAAATGCATGAGCAGCTGCTGTTAAGTCATAACTGAAGTACTGACATTTTCCAGTTTTCTCGTAGTCAATACATGTTAATAAGACTTCAAAGTTTAATTTATCACTTAATCTCAGCCGATTCCTGGGCTCTGTACATAACATTAGATTAGAAATGGTCCTTGTGCACTGTGTTTGGGTTCTAAAAGTAAAGGGAACCTTGGCCTTCCAAAAGTTGGCTGCTTTGCTCCAGAATATACAAGAGAGTTTGGGAGGTCACTGGAACTCTGTTGTCTGAGCATAACTCTTTTTAGGATGTGGGCCCAGTCACCTGCTCTCATGCCTGGATGAAGAAAGCACAGGTGGCCTTTCAAGTCTGGCTGCCACAAATTTACCCACAAGTGGTCATATAAAAAGGAAAAAAAAAAAGATAACCAAAATCAGGCCATATGTTATTTCAGAGTTCTTCTGACGTAAAAAATACTTGAGGCCAGATTATATGTTCAGGGCTGGTCATTCTTCTCTGATTACACCAAGTGAATTGGTGAACTTTGCTCTTAAAACATGCAAATGTTCCTTAAACCGTGGAGAAATGGCAAAGCTCAACCCTGGGGCACTGATGTAAACAGAGGCTTAAAAGAGTCAGTGGCTTTCAGACTTGAAGCTCTGGCTCTGTGGGCTTGCTTAGGATGCCATTGATTTACTCATTCCATAGAGGTGGAAAGAGAGAACCAGGGGAGATAGGTTTAATTAATCTTAAATATCTCTGCAATTTAAGAATTGTAGGCCTGGAACAGTTCCTGTACTAACATGATTAGCAAATATTGACTTTTGAATACAATAATAATGTGTCATCTGAAACCCTTGATAAGTAACTTAAGTACTTCCTTAGCTTGCATCTTATTAAATTAGATGAGGTATGGTTGAGGCACATTACACAAAGACATTGAAATGAAAAATCAGACCTAAGGGTTTTAATATTGATTTTAAGAGAGCTAAAAGTCACAAAGAAAACGTGCTGCAACCTATGGGTGTATGCTGTCTCTTTAGATAGATTTTGAGAAAGTGTTTCATAATTTTCATGGTAGAACTCTAGTAAACACTCACAATTTGTGACTTTTTGACAGCTGTAATCAATCATCAGATTATGTATGATAACCATATAATTTTAGTTTTATGGAAGGTTAACTTACATAGATTATGAGCTTTTGATGTTAAAATATAGAAGAAAGAGCCATGTCACACTAGTGTGCCCATGAATATGGCAAGGATAATCTACCCAGCTCCCATCATAAGGTTTAACTTAAAACTGTGTACAACAAGTCAGCTAAGAAAAGAGTTAAAAGATGTGATACTAGTCAGCTGCGACCTGACAAATCTTACTGTATTGATTAGTTTTCAAAGGCTATCCAGCATGTGGACTCTACTTACAATAGAATTGAAATGAGGGGAGAAAGCCTCCAAATGTCATCAAAGCAAATGGTCTGTGAATGTTGCTTCAAAGCTCGTCATTAGTTGCTGGGGTATTTGGCCACAAAGCATGTAAAGAGGTTTTTCTGGAGGGGAAGGTGTAACAAAATGCACTTCTTGGCAAGAAGACGTGTGCCAAAGAGCAGGGCATATTAATTCTCACTTGATACATAAAATTAATTAGAGGATTAACATCCTTTATGAAAATTTGCCTGACTTTTTATCCTTTTCTTTAAAAAAAAAGAAAAAAAAAATCACCAGGAATAGACCCCAGGCCTTTTCTGTTCTCTAATGAAATTGCAAATTGACTTGTGTTCAAATGGTGCTTGAGTAAAATGAACAATTAAAAATGTATTGCTAATAATGAGATGTATCAGCCAATCTCTTAAGGATTAATTAGCTTCAGAAACAATCTTTCTTCCACAACATATCAAGGAGAATAAAGCCATTGTGGACAGACAAAAAGTTGTCAAAAGAATAGCTTTTAACACATGAACATACAGGTATGTATGTTTATATTCAAATACACACATGTACTGCAAGAATGCAGATAAACATGCAACCATCTTTAAAGGTTTCACCATAAAAATTAGTTGCAGCATCCTTGGAGATATTTATTCCATCTCAGCTAGAATGATTCCACTCTTGCTGATTAGCGATCCATTAGTTAGCTTGAAGGCAGCCAACAGATTTTACTGATCGTAATTTATCATTAAAGCAAAGAAATGCTTTAGGTATTTAAATAATGTATGCAGATAAATTCACTCTTATTTTTAAAATTACCCACCTGTACCAACCTTGTAAGAATTTTTGCCCCCTATCAAAAGTTGTCTCTGAGAAAAATTTCAAGTTAACCAAAGAAGAAAAACTCTCTTCCCCGCTTGCTTTTTATTTCTGCATTTCAGCACCCCCTTCATGAAATAGCTGATGTGCTTCAGTTTATGTTTGCAGTGCTTCAAAACCCTGAAATTATTGCCATATTAGCCATTGTGGACTGAGGATTTATCTTGCAAAATATGGTCCCTCTGTCATTTTCTTGAGTCAAAAGTTGCTATACCAAACCAAAAACCAAACTTGTTGCCTAAGAGTTGATGCCTACTCATGGCAGCCCCATGTATTCTGAGTAGCACTGATCCACAGGGTTTTTAAGACGGATCTTTCAGAAAGAGATCACTAGGCTTTTCTTCCAAAGTGCCTCTGGGTGGATTCAAACCACCAACCTTTTGACTAGTAGTTGGGCACTTAACTGTTTGCACACCACCCACCTGCCTGTAGCAGGGATTAATTGGAGTCCCTAGAGCCCAGTCATAGAGTTGACTCATCAGCAATGGGTTTGGTTTTGGGGTTTTTTAGAGCACACTAACAACACTGCTGGTAGCATAGTGGCTAAAGCACTTGACTGCTAACCAGAAGGCTGGTGGTTCAAACCCACCAGCCACTCCTCGGAAGAAAGGTTGGGCAATCCTACTTCCGTAGTGATACTGCTTCGGAAACCCAAGGAGGGGTCGCTATGAGTCGGGGCCAACTCGATGGCACATAACAACAACAACAACCAACACTGCAGAAAAAAAGAGAAGTGGACATTGTTTTCTTCTTCAAGACCTGCTGTTCTTGTTTAAATAATGTTTTAGAAAATGTCATTTGTCTTAGGGTGCCCTTAAGTCAGATCTTCTCACTGCCAGCATAGTGCCGAGTCAGCCTAAAAAGGCATTTAGCATTGCGGCATTTGGTAGCTACTGCTTTAGTGTGCTCCTCCTCCCTACAGGGCATACTGAAGAGATGAATAATAAGTGTGAACAGGAAGAACAAGTTTCCAGGCCTGTCAAATTAATTAGACCAGTGTAGAATGAAGTGAGGTTTGCCATTAGGTAAGTTGAAAACATGCAAAAAAAATCATCCAAGCAGTCTGAAAGAATTTTTAAGAAAGCAAAAAGTCCCATGCATTTTTGGGGTGTTTGTGGGTGATATTACCCATGGAGATATTTGTGTGCTGTGACATGTGTATGATATCTGCATGGAGAATAATCTATGTATTTATGGAAATACAACACACACAACATATGGGAGAACATACACGGCAGGTCAGTTGAACAAAAGACAGCCACAATTAAAATGGCTTCTATTTAATTTTAAAAAGAACATGAAAGATAGAACAATTTTCCTTACAAAAGCAAACCACAGAGTTGTACTAAGAACCATATCAAGTGAGCATATAAGGAGCTTCACAAGAGCAGAGGGAGCAATGCAATTTGGTTGTTGCTTTACCAGGTTCTAGTTGGGTGCTTTGAGCCACAGACTTCATGTAGGCAAAGAGGAGAGAGAGTATGTGTGCAGCAAGGTACTTTCTAATCGCAGGGCCTGGTAGGTTATTTGGGTTAATTTTAAATGACCTTTTGAAATACTTTTCCATATATTGCACTCTCTTCTGGCAAATTGATTTTGGTAATTGAAGTAATCAATTTGTATATCTATAGAGCATTGACTACTTTGTACCACCTCCACAACACAGGCTGGCCAAGCTCCCATGATTGATGTTCTCATATTGAGTTCAAAAATGGCCACTGCAGCTGTCCTCTTCCTAGTCAAGAGAGGTAGTTCCCCCTACCCCAAAATGGGACAGATGCCCAAAGCACTGGTTAAACCTCACTAAAGTGTTTCCTGAATCACCTAATGGTTGGTAGGTGATTTACTTTTTGTAAAGAATATGAGGTCCTGAAACTATGTTTTTATATATGCAGCATTAATTGTTTTTGAGGGAGCTCTGGTAGCGTAGTGTCTAAGGCACTTGACTGCTAACCAGAAGGCTGGTGGTTCAAATCCACCAGCCACTCCTCGGAAGGAAAGTTGGGCAATCTACTTCCGTAGTGATACTGCCTCAGAAACCCAAGGAGGGGTCGCTATGAGTCGGGTCCGACTCGACGGCATATAACAATAAACAACAACTGTTTATGAGTAAATTCTAACTCATGGCAACCCCCTGTGTGTCAGAGTAGAACTGTGCCTATAGGATTTTCACTGGTTGATATTTTGGAAGTAGATTGCCAGATCTTTCTTCCAGGTACATTTGAGTGGACATGAAGCTCCAAACTCAGTTGGTAGCTGATGGCATCAACTACATTAAGTGTTTGCACACCCAGGGACTCCTTCACATAACCAGCCTCTCCTTGCTTTTTACCTTTCTATTCTCCATGCACCTCACCAGTTTTAATTCCACCATTTGAAAATTTTCTTTTATTAGTTCCCTTTCCCTTCCACCTAGTATTAATCAGCATGGATGGACCACATTCCAAGCCTCCTTCTTCCAAGGCAAAGAGAATCTATAATTATCAATGATCTTTTTTCTTTGCTGTTTTACATTCTATCCTGATGCATTGTGAGTAGAAATCTACAATTAATTCCAATGAAACTTTCCTCTACCTTCAAGTTATTTTCCCAATTGCCTCTCCAATTCTTCTTCTTCCCTTTGTTTCTTGACAATATCGAGAAAGACAGAACTGCCCCATATCCAGGATGCTGGGTTCAATTTCTCATGTCACTGATGAAAATGTCTCCTGCAAAATGATAACTGTGACATCAGAATATTTGTTTTGCCAGGCAACATCAAGAGGACATGAAAGTATCTCCAACTTTTAGGTGACAAAGGTCCATTTCAGTTGTCCACTTGTTCAGGGAGACTCAACTGCCCTTCAAGCCATAGAAGCATGCCATGTCATCTCCCAAATGAAAGCAATTGATGCTCACTGTGAGTAACATTCCAATTAAAATTCATCAGGAACAGCAGACTTTATCTTCCTTGGACAATATGAATCATTTTTGGTGCTGGGAAACGTGCTTCATAAACCACCATTGCAGTAGAATGTCTGCTTCCATGAGAACTTGTTTTACACTAGTAAATAAAACATCATCTGACATTTTTGTCACTTCTCATGTCTGGATGCTGACAAAAATAATGGGAATGCTCAGAGGTTATGGGACATTGTTTATCAAGGAGTGTATGTGATGCCACAAAGTATAAGTAACGCTGTATGGCTGGCTGATTGATCCTTGCTGCATATATTAAAGCTCCTTTCATTGCTTATCGAAACCTTTTAGGTAATGCACTCCTCTCAGATATCATTTTATGTTTGAAAAGCTTTATAATTCATAATGAAAAGTTGCTTAGTTACCCCAAGTGAATCCAGAGCTTCAATTATTCTCTGTGCAAATGGTTGGACTCCATTTTGACCAATGTTTATGGTGTTTGGCAATTTTTCAGTAGCTACTTTGCTCTGATATGATTAATTTCTGGCATAATATCCAGCTTTGCATATGTGGAGCTGAAATAATCTTAGTAGGCAGAAAGGAAATGAAAGACCTTGTGTGTTTCAGTTTTGGAAACATTTGAAATATAACATCACAAGGTTAAGAGTGCCAAGAATAATACCATTGAGCCTCGATAAAGACAACCACAAGAGACATGAATGTGCTGATGAGACCCAGCTCTGGGACAGTAGACCTCACCTTGTTCTGAGGCCAGCTTTCTGGAAGAGGAAGAAATCCCAGCATTTACCAAATCAGATTCAGTCATGGGGAGAATCCTGGCACCTTCTTATCAACATTTTTTTCTAAGGCTCTTATGGGCCTCTTTCTTTGACAAAATCCCATGAAATATATCTCTTACTTATGATGGCTACATAGGAGTCTGCTGTCCTTTATGCAGAAAGAAAAGGGTCATACATATGGTTGAATACATGAATTAATTCATTCAGTAATTTGTGTGGTGCCTGACTGTCCTTTTGCACTTGGGAAAATGTTTATCTTCCCTTATCATTAGATGATTTCCTGGTCCCTATGCACTCTGAAATTCTTGCATTCTCTGATCCTTCTGATTTTTTCTGGCCATCCCTCCCCCTGCTTACTCACTTTTGACCAAAGTGTGTTATCTGTGAAATAACTGCCTATCCTTGGAAGCCTGAGAAGATATATGGCCTTGAAGTTACACCAACCTGGGCTAAAATCTCAGTTTGGCAAATCATCAGCTGGCAGCCTTGGGAAAATGACTTAACCTCTTGAAGCTTCAGTATTGCCACCTGAAAAACAAGAATAATGATGCATGTGCTGCAAAAAGCTTTTAGAACTAAATGTGATTGTCTGTGTGTAGTGCTTAGGAACTCATTAATTTCATTTAACACTCATGCAGTGCTTACTACATGCCAGATACTGCTCTTAGCATCTGAAGTACCTACGAGATAGCTGTTATTATTATTCCCATTTTACATATGAAGCAACTGGAACACGAAAAGTTAAGTAACTTCACCAGGGTCACCCAGCTAATAAGTGACAGAGCCAGGACTAAACTAGTCAGGCTGGCTATAGAATCTGGGCTCTCAATTACTATACAAGGTTGCCTTCCACAAGGTATTGTTGTATGTTGTCAAGTTATTTTCAATTCATATCAACCCCATGTGACAAAGTAGAACTGCTCCATAGGGTTTTCTAGGCTGCAATCTTTCAGAAGTAGATCACCGTTTGGTTAACAGTGGAACATTTAACCATTTGTGTCATCAAGGCTCCTTCATTGTAATTATTATTGCTATCATTATTATCACCATCAGCAATATTATTATCATTATTACTACTAGGATCCAGTGGAGATAAGTGACCCATATGGTGCTGGTTAAAGACAGAGCATCACTGAAGCAAGGCCAGCACTTCCCTTTCACCTTTATTTTTTTAATCTCAAAGCCTATGGACAGACATTGTCCCAAATGTGTAACCCAAAGACAGAGCCACAACATAGTACCCTCAGCTCTGTTAAATGATGTTTTCACATCCCCCAAGAACACAATCCTGTTGTAAGTACCATGACATTAGTTTATTTTAAATACATATGTGTTTTTAATATAGTGCTAAAATTTCCACTTTTGTACACTCTTCACCAGAGTCCCTGGGTGGTGCCAACAGTTAATGTGCTTAGCTGCTAACCAAAATGATGCATGTTTAAGTCTACCCAGAGACACCTTGGAAGAAAGACCTGAGGATCTACTTCCAAAAAATCAGCCATTGAAAACCCTATGGAGCACAGCTCTACTCTGACACACGTGGGGTTGTCATGAGTTGGAGTCAACTTGATGACAACTGGTCACTGGTTAAGCTCATCACCATTCAAAATATTGGTAAGGCTGCTTTATTGGGAAAACTAATTTACAGAAGAAAAGATTTTGATTAAAAGAAAGCTCTTTCAGTAGCCTACCATTACATATATGGTAGTAACAAGTTTTCTCCCTTTTTAAAAATAAAGACCAACTGACTCTCTGTCTGAGAAAATGGAAACTTTTCCCTCTTCTAAGAAACAAGGGCAAAATGTGAAACTATGACCGTGAAAAGAAAAAAATGAATGTGTCATCTGCTAGAGTCATTGTTATGTGCCAACGAGTCGGACCAGAGTCATAGCGACCCCTCCTTGGGTTTCCGAGGCGGTATCACTACAGAAGTAGAGTGCCCAACCTTCCTTCCAAGGAGTAGCTGGTAGGTTTGAACCGCCAGCCTTCTGGTTAACAGTCAAGTGTCTTAGGCACAATGCCACCAGAGCTCCTACTAGGGTCATTAGCTAAGTTTATTTGAAAGAGATCCTGGCTTTGTCAACTTTGCTTTCTCCAACAGATGTCCCTGAAATCAGTGGGAATCAGGGATTTCAAAGAACATAGAGATAGCTGAGTGACTGAGCTAACTCAGTTAGATGGACAGGAGATGGAAATGATGGTGGGTAGCAGCCTATTAATAAAGTCTGTTGCTCAATATAGAAAACAAAGAATTATACTTATGATCACATAAGATTTTGACTCAATTCTTGGTAAAACAACATAAAATCATATAGGACACATATTCATTTTCTAAAGGCTGATCAGAAAGAATAATTTAGTTAAAATTTGTATGATTGTCACTACAATTCATATATATATATTCTAGAACATGTTTCTATGTAGACTTCTAACAACATTTCTCTTGTATTGATCATCAGGTGTACAATTACTAGGCTAGATCACTATCCAAAATGGCTCCACCAGTTGATACTAACCTCAGGAAAGCATGTGTCTTCCTATCTCCCCACATCCTCCCCAACCATAGGTATTAAATGATTTTCTAAGTTTTGCCATTCTTATAGCCATTAATTAGTATCTGTTGTCTGTATTTGCACTTACCTGATTGCTGGGGAAGGAGCTCTGGTGGTGTGGTGGTGAAGACATTTGGCTGCTAACCAAAAAGTTGGTGGTTCAAACCTACCCTCCAATCCTTGGGAGAAAAATGAAGCACTTTGCTTCTATAAAGATTCACAGCCTTAGAAGCCCTATGAGGCAGTTCTACTCTAGCCTATAGGGCCCAAGTCAACCGCAGTGGGTTTGATTACTAAGGATTTGCCATAGTTTGCCTTATACCTCTCAGCCATTTGCATCCTGAAGAGAATTGTCTGTTTATATGCTTTGCCAAGTTCCTATTGGTTTCTTGTGTCTTTTGTTGATGTTGATTTGTAGGAGTTGTTCCCCTGCCTGCAAACTTTTTATTGTGATTTGGGTGAAAGTTTACAGAGAAAATAAATTTTCTACTCAACAGTTCATACACATTTTATTTTGTGACATGATTGCAATTGCAGTCCCCACAATCTAGCAGCTCTCTTCCCACTTCCTCCCTGTGGTTACCTTTTCCCTATGTCCTTCTTTCCTTTCTTATGCATTCCTGGCTTCTGAGCTTTATCCCAATGCTAATTGTTGTTGTTGTTGTTATGTGCTAATGCTGCCCTTTTAATCTCTTATGGTTAATTGTTCTAAGGAGTGCTCCTCCCAGGTATAATTGTTCATCTCCAAAGCTTGTCTGTTGTTTGGCTGGAAGCTCAATTTCAGGCTTGAAGCAATTCATTTCTTATCAAGAGCTACCCCAAAACCAAACCAAACCCATTGTGATCTATTGAGTAGACTCCTTTTGGCTTTCTAAGACTGTAAATCTTTACGGAAGTACATTGCCTCATCTTTCTCCTATGGAGCACCTAGTGGGTTTGAACTGCTGACCTTCTGGTTAGCCGCCAAATGCTTCAACCACTATGCCACTAGAGCTCCTTAAGAGCTATCGATACCTAGAAAAATCAGAAAATCAATTAAAAATGGTGAAATATTCCTGAAATGTCTATGCAGATGTTTCTTTTGTTTTTCATACCTATTTTCAGATGGACACACCCACAATATATGCAATTTCCCCAGAGTTGTTAAATGCTTTAATCTTCCAACCTGGAATTACCTGTATATAAAAGCGTCATGTAAACTATGCACCGGAATATACTTTTTCATGTATTTACATTCAAAATGAAAATTTTTAAAAAATCTGTGACATGTTTCATAAAATTCTTCAAATATAAGACACATTTAGGAACCAGAAACCTTTTGAATCCTGCTGTACACTTTGATGAATGAAATGCTCGCAGTTACCTGATCAAAATTATAATATCTAATCTTAATCTACTGGGTTACATTAGAAGCCATTTGGGAATCAAAAAGTAAGAAAAGGTAGGAAAAAAACTTAAAAGTTGAAATGCTAAAAGGAGACTCTGACTAGGTATCATGAAGACATTCCACATCTGAAACACCAACCACTTTCCCAGTTACAAGAAAGAATGCTGTGTGCACAGTTTAGTCATCCAGTTCACTAGAATTGTTCTCTTTTTCCTTCCTCTGTATCTGTAATAAGCTATTTTCAAAACCCTACTGTTGCCACCATGGGAAAAAGAAAAGATGTAGGTATTGATAATCTGAGATTGATTTTTTTTTTTTTTTTAAAGAATGGGTATGTCAAGAACATATGCTGTGCCTCATGGCCAATATGGAAATGTCAGGGGTTTAATTGGCAGCTGTAAATAGCAGCACCTGCAAACAGCTCAGGGCTTGTTCCTGTGGTCTGGCAACATTCTTACTTTATGCTTTAAATAAAAGCTTACTCAATGGGACAGAAACAACTGACAATGCATGATTGATGATTGCCCATCACACAATGGCTGACATCTACCATTCACCATGCACTTTTATGAGCTCACATCCAGATTTCATGAGCAGGGGTGTGCCATCCAGGAGTGGACCTACTGCAGATGGCAAACAGTAACCTAGTTCAGAGAACCTAGCAGGATTGAATTTGTGTTAATGTGGTCTGTAGGATGATTATTTTCAAATTTTCATTTCTTTTTTCAGCTTGTGTGCTGATTTTGTTTTGTGAGATTTTCTTTGGTTTCATGCTCAATATCAGGTTTCCTTTTGCTTCTGATTCATGTTCCAAATTGACTTTGCATTTGAAAGATGGATATTAGGAAGAGGTACACTAAAGGAGTTATATTTCTAATTATTAATTTACAACACTCTGATATCCAGGGGACTATTTAGCCATGCTTCAAATACAGTAATGTTTACTATTTCATGGGTTGAGGTGAAGAGTGGAGGGGGGAGGGAAAGTGCCAAGATATAAATCCACAATGCAAACAAATGGCTAATGTGCATTTCCACACCTGAGTATTTGTCAGCCCACAGCAGGCCTCAGGGTACAGCCAAAAACACATTTGAAAAAATGTGATGTTTTGGAAAGAGCACGGTATAGCAAACCTTTCATAGTAAACACTGCTAAATTAAAGCAGCTTTCCACTGTTCCAAAACCAGAGCAAACTCACTGCCATCGAGACGGGTCAGACTCAGCGACCCCTCATTGGGTTTCCAAGGTAGTATCAGTATGGAAGTAGATTGCCCAACCTTCCTTCTGAGGAGTGGCGGATGGGTTTGAACTGCCAGCTTTCTGGTTAGCAGTCAAATGCCTTAGGCACTACTTGTTCAGTAAAACCAAAAGTATCTCCAGGATGGTATGTTGTAGCATGAAACTAAAGCATAACTTTAAAAAATCTTCCCTCTACTTCTTCTCCCCAAGGTCCCTCTTGCCCAGCTATAATGCTTTACAGTGCACATTTGCCTTGATGATGCCTTTTTCTTTTTTCCTAATTAAATTATCTTCACCTTTGATGAGCTTACAAAACTTTGTGGATTTTTGTGACTGGCATGTGGGTTTTTCTATGGTTTACCTTTCGTACAGTGACAGTTCCTATAGCCAAGCTTGGGAAAGTGATGAGTCATTGTATTAATAATGTGTCTTCCTTTGGAATTTTGCTCAGAGGAGCCATTATTTCTTCTGTAATCCTCACAAAGTTACTTCTACAAATAGTTATACTATAGGTATTTCATGGGGAGGATCTGGTAAGATAGTGCCTAAGGCATTTGACTGCTAACCAGAAGGCTGGTAGTTCAAACCCACCAGCCACTCCCCAGAAGGAAGGTTGGGCAATCTACTTCCATAGTGATACCGCCTTGGAAACCCAGGAGGGGTCGCTATGAGTTGGATCCAACTCCACGGCAGTGGTTGCATTTTTTTTTTGCATAGGCATTTCATTAGCCAAGCTTGAATAAAATGGTCTTTTTTTTTTTTTTTTCCCTTCCTGAGTGTCACCATATCCTCTTGAGGGAAATAGGATAGGTATCAAGCCCTCATTTCATGGCTAGTGGACTGGACCAAGAGAAGCTTAGCAACTTGTCTCACATCACACAACCTTGGCTATATAGGAGCCTCTATTAGCATCTAAGACTCACACTCCCCACCCCAGGGATCTTTCTACAAGGCTGGTAAGGATTGTAGACTATATAGAATTGATCACTTACTTATTGTGGTTCTCAACATATGTTAAACCATAGTCAGAAAATGGCTGCCCCCAATGTCATAATTCACTCAACCCAAACGTTCTACCAGTGAATGACAACAGAGTTCTAAGCATGGGCAAAAGCCTATATTAGTTGTCATTCAGAACATTACTGTAAAATAAGGAAGGCCTGGCTTGTCTCTGAAATTACTACCTTTGAATAGGCATCCATCTAGTCAGCTTTCTAAGGCTTTTCTTCTTCTTCTTCTTTTTATTTATTTATTTATTTATTTATTTTGCTATAAAATATGCTGTCTCTCTTTTTGTTTGGTAGCATAGTGCCTAAGGCACTTGACTGCTAACCAGAAGGCTGGTGGTTCAAACCCACCAGCCACTCCTCGGAAGGAAGGTTGGGCATTCCTACTTCCGTAGTGATACTGCCTTGGAAACCCAAGGAGGGGTCGCTATGAGTCAGGGCTGACTCGATGGCAAATAACAACAACAACAACAACAATTCTTTTTGTTTAATTGCATTTAGTTTTACAGTTTTTCCCAAGAAGAGCAGCTAATTATATTTCAGCATAGAGAAAGGAAGGTGTTAGTTTAGATGTAAGAGTCCTAGCTTCAGCCTTGACAATGCACACAGTTCAGCTGGATCTCAGTATAAAGTCACCAGACTGGGTGAGCACCATCCCATAATTTTAGGCTTTCTGAATTTCAGGGGATCGCACACATGACCATGGATTTGAACTATGAGGTTGTAAAATTATAATACTAATTGCAATAATAATTGAAATGGTTGAGTAGGGATATTGTGACCAAGGAAATCTGTCTTGTCTGGAAATGTAAATGAACTGGACATGGAAAGTAGTTAAGATCATGGATAAGCAACCAGATTCCTTGGGTTTAAAACCTATTTAGACCTTTACTAGCTGTGTGTCCTTGAGCAAGTTATTTACCCTCTCTATGCGTAGCACCTAAGGCACCTGACTGTTAACCAGAAGGCTGGTGGTTCAAACTCACCAGCCACTCCTCAGAAGGAAGGTTGGGCAATCTACTTCTGTAGTGATACTGTCTTCAAAACCCAAGGAGGGGTCCCTATGAGTGGGGTCCAACTCGACGGCACATAACAACAACATGAAAATTGGAGTAATACCAGCAGCTATCTGGTTGTTGTGACAATTAAATGAAGTACAGTGTATAAACAACTTAATACACTCTTAGGGACCTATAAGTATCCATATTCCTATTTTCAGGAAATAATTGTATTGTAATAAGATCTTTGGGACAACAGCAGTGGTAGCAGGGACAGAAATTTCAGAAATGTTGCTGCTGTTAGTGATGTCAAGTTGGCTCTGACTCATGGCAACACCCTATGTGACAGAACAAAACGTTGCCCAGTCTTGTACCATCTTCACAATCATTGGAGAAAATTCTTCTCTGAAAAATGCTGGGGTTTCAGAACATGATCTGAAACAAATGCCTGCTCTTAAAAAGATGTGTCAAAAGGTCAAACTCATTGCTGTTGAGTCAATTCCGACTTACAGTGAACCTGTAGGACAGAATAGAACTACTCCATAGACAGTGGTGTCACTAGGATTGGTGTCACTCATGGTGTCAACCAACCCCCCCCCCCATGGGCCTCCTTCCAAACCAGGCCATACAGAATCTTTAGTAATGTTTTTTGTACTAATATTAATTGTAAATCATTAATTCCTGAATTGTAAATCATTAATTCCTCAATGTAATAGCAGTAATAGAGTCATAAACAACTAGCATGAAGGAAGGCTGGGCAATCTACTTCTATAGAGATACCACCTCAGAAACTCAAGGAAGGGTCACTGTGAGTTGAAATAGGCTCAATGGCAGTGAGTTGGGTTTTTTTTTTTTTTTTTTTTGGTTTTCCTTAAATGCTGATTTGAACTCTTTGGTCAAGGTCATAGGTGATTCATCTTTTCTCTGACCCCTAAATTCAATCTGTCAAGTTGCCTTTGAATAGTTCTCATGTCTATTTCTTCCCTCTATTCTAACTCAAGGAGCTCTGGTGGTGTAGTGCCTAAGGCACTTGACTGTTAACCAGAAGGCTGGCAGTTCAAACCCACCAGCCAGTCCTCAGAAAGAAGGATGGGCGATCTATTTCCGTAGCGATACTGCCTCGGAAACCCAAGGAGGGGTAGTATGAGTCGGAGAGGACTCCACGGCAGTCAGTTTGGTTTGGTTAGAGGCACCTCCGAAGAAAAGCCTGGCCATCTGCTTCTGAAAGGTCACAGTCTTGAAAACCCTGTGAAGCAGATCTACTCTGCACACATGGGGTCACTATGAGTCAAAACTGACTTGATGGCAACCAACAAATACAAAACCTCTTTCATGGTTTCACCTTGCCCACAAAATAAACACCAAGTTCCTTGTTGTTGTTGTTATGTGCCGTCGAGTCGAACCCAACTCATAGCGATCCCTCCTTCAGTTTCCGGGGCAGTATCACTACAGAACTAGATTGCCCAACCTTCCTTCCCAGGAGTGGCTGGTGGGTTTGAACCACCAGCCTTCTGGTTAGCAGTCAAATGCCTTAGGCACTACGCTACCTGAGCTCCTTGGTATTGCATAAAAGACTTTTCATGAGTTAGCTACTGATGGCATGGCCAGCTTCATCTCCCACTCCTTCCTTCCTTGTTTTTTGGAAACACTGGAGTGCTTGACATTTTACCTGTCTCTCTGGTTTCACTCTTCAGTTCTCATCTAAATACCATCCCCTGAGTACAAATCAGGAGCTCTGGTTGCACAATGGTTAAAGCATTGGCCTGCTAACTGAAACATCAGCAATTCAAACCCACTAGCCATTCTCTGGGAGAAAGATGAGAAAGATGTGACAGTCTGCTTCTGTAAAGATTTACTACCTTGAAACCCTATAGGGCAGTTCTACTTTGTCCTATAAACTCACTAGGAGTAGGAAACGACTTGATGGCAGTGGATTTGAGTTTTTATGTACAAATCATCTTCCTCTTATAAGCCTGGAACATTACTGTTCATATCATAAAGTCCTGCTTAGACTGACTTGTTTTTGGCTTCCCTCAGAAAAATAAAATAATAATAATAATAATAATAATAATAGCCATTCCCTCCACTGGGCTATACCAGTACAAATGTGGTTTGTGTGTGTATTAAACACTATAGATTTCTCCTTGTATATCTGTTTCCTTGATTAGACCATAAATCTTTGAAAGCAGGGCTATTTAATTTATCTTTGCATTTCCAGTCACTGTCATGGCCTTTAGGTATAAGATAGGTA
Source organism: Orycteropus afer afer (assembly GCF_000298275.1). NCBI lineage: Eukaryota > Metazoa > Chordata > Mammalia > Tubulidentata > Orycteropodidae > Orycteropus > Orycteropus afer. The sequence continues at coordinate 4,644,190 of NW_006921652.1, forward strand.
TCCAGTGTGTTATGAGCAGAGTTATTGAAGGATTCAGCTAAACGACTGTATGTGATAAATAAAATTCAATGAGAATGGAATTTCTAGCTTTGGCAAATGAAGCACTTACTGAGAAACATGCCTCAGACTGACTGAAACAACTCTTCACCTGATGCCTTTGACAACACAGTCTGAGCAGTATTTAACTGCTTACCATTGCCACAAATTGTATAATTCATCAAAAGTGAATTAAATAACTAGAATCTTGACCATTTAATTGGTGCTCACAGTTGAAAACTTTCAAAATAATGTTGAGGATGACAAAGAATTATACATTTTGAGATTTTTCAGTCTTCAGTGGCTCAGTCCCTAACATTGGCTGATTGCTATGGCCCTACCCTTCTGCAATATTGTGACTTTTGTGTGAAAGTGACTCTTCTTTTCTTTTAGGGACAAAGGGCTTATCCAAAACAATTAATCAGGAGACAATTATCCAATATAAGTAAGGAGCAAACTTTCAGGACTGGAGAACCAATAACTGTTATTACTTATCAGGATGGGAATATCTTGAAGGCCTTGGTTGTTCTTATTGCTCTAGAGGGCCCCATGCCCTCCATGCCCAGCCCTCTTGAGGCTGAGAGAGTAGAAAATTCCTCACAATTTTCATTAAGAACCCTTATATCAAAAGGACCATCATTCAGTTATAACAGATTGTTCTGGGGTGTAATGTTTTTTCAACTTGTGAGCAAATATTTCTCTGGTCATTTTTTTAAAGGGAGAAAGTAGTGATTCTTAATGCATATAAAATGCAAATAGACCGACGAGGGATGTTTGGGGAACTCACACATACCAAGTCTCAAATAGCTTTGATTGAAAAATTGAAAATTGGCAAGTGATCAATCAACACTGGCCTCTAATTGCTTTTAGTGTCTTGACAAAATAAAAATGCTATTTTAACAGCAGAGACATTTCACTTTGAAAAGTCGCTGTGGAGCATGTACAGTATCTACAGGGAGGGTTTCTTCTGCATGCATAATCCACAAGCCTGGCTCCTACACATCCTCATTGCTGCATGCCTGTGATTGACATAAGGCATCTTAATTTCAAAAACGTTTTTCAAAGTGCCTGAACATATGTTTATGCATTACAGCTATTGCATGGTATTAGATGGAAAACACACAAACTAAAAAAAAAAAAGACTGTGCATATCTACACAATGGAAAATAATGGGAACCAAAGAAAGAGAGGAGTTGTGTCATTTTTGTAGGCAATGCAAATACACACACACACACACACACACATGTATATCCTTTGACAATTCAGTCATGTTAAAATTAGGAGACAATACTGACATAAGAAAACACAGTCGACATTAAGGCAGCAGAGTTCCTCTTAATCACAGCAGGTCTAGACGGCTCCCACAGCTGTGTCTGTTCTCTCACGGAGTGATGTGCGGCCCTATCTAGAGGGTGGTGTGAGCTCAGAAGGGAATGTCAGCACAAGGTCTTAATTAATTTCCTTCTGTAGGGGTGTCTGTTCACTGTGGTTTTGCATTCGCTGCAAGACAGCTTAATGGGGGAGGTCTTAGGTGCACAGTACCTCAACTCACCAGACCGAGGGACCAAGCCCTCACGCTGCCAAGCACATGCTGTCTCTCCCTGATAGAGTGAGAGGAAACTTCCTATTGGGCCAACTTTCAGCCTCAGAAGCCATCCTTTCTAGCCCAGAAGAACCTTCCCTGGCTTGCTTGATGGGGTGTGCTTGGTCAAGACTACTTCTTGTGGTGTGCCTTGATGTACTCCAAGACTGGAGTCAGAAGGCTGAAAGGCTGCAGACCATATTCTCTGGCATGATGACTTCTTGTTGTTAGCTGTCTTTGATTCAACCCTGAGCCAGGTCCATGATCAGTTGCAAATAAAACTATTGTGATGCATGGGATTATCGCTGGCTAATTTTGGAAGTAGATAACCAGGGCTTTCTTCCTAGCTTGTCTTAGTCTGGACTCTCTGCTAACACCTGTTTAGCATTATGGGAATGCACAAGCCTCCACTGACAGATGGCTGATGGCTGTACATGAGGTCCTTTGGGCAGTTTTAGAAACTGGGTCTCCTATATGGAAGGCAAGAATTCTACCATTGAACCATGACTGCCATGCCTGATGACTCAACTGTCTACAACAAATAAAGAATCGGCAGTTCTCCCAGTGTCCTATGGGATTAGAGGTGACAGACATTTGATGATTCTAAATGCAGACATCAAATGCCCAAAAAGAGCATTGCTAAAAAATACATAGACATAATTCAAGTGGAATGCAGTTTTTGACTAGTTCTCCAACTATGGTGCTCTTAGCTCAATTATTTATGGTGACAATGAAGGTAGATTTGATCTAATCTCTCCCTAAAAGGCAATAAAATTTCTTTCTCCTGAACTCTTGTGCCACTGATGATCTGTCTATATCAGTGGTTCCCAATTCAACCACTGATAGCAACTTGACACCATGATGGCATGGGGGAAAAGAAGGGTGATAGGCAGCATCCAGTGTTGAAATTGTGTTCTCAGCCAAATAGGGTGGTGTAATGCCTAAGGCACTTGACTGCTAACCAGAAGGCTGGTGGTTCAAACTCACCAGCCACTCCTCGAAAGGAAGGCTGGGCAATCTACTTTCATAGTGATACTGCCTCTAAAACCCAAGTAGGGGTCGCTATGAATTGGGTCTGACTCCATGGCAATGAGTTTGGTTTGGTTTTGGTTGATGAAAGCTTACATTGTTAATGGTGATGGCAGCCTGTGACAACCATCTGGTGGTTGAGGAGATAAAACTGAGTAATGATCCTTGGATAGTCAACTCATTCAGGGTTGTATACTCAGTTTACAATGAGTCAGAATTGATTTGACAGCACACAACAACTCAGTTTACCATATACACTGTCATTGAAGGCAGGAACATTAGATCAGAATGGCATTTTACTACTCTCCCAATGATTATCCAAGCAAAATGTCCTCCAATCAGTTGACAAAAATGAAATTTTTCAAAATTTCCTTTCAATGCAGCCCTCCAGCCTGAGGGTCTGTAAAACTGAGCTCTTGTCCCAACTTTAAGGCCTAAAGAGTTTTCAAATCTCGATATTTCCTCCTCAAGCTGCTGCAGGATCATTCACCCATCGTACTGGTTATTGTGATTGTCGTTATGTGCCGTGGAGTTGGACCCAACTCTTAATGACCCCTCCTTGGGTTTCCAAGGTGGTATCACTATGGAAGTAGATTGTCCAACCTTTCTTCCGAGGAGTGGCTGGTGGGTTTGAACTGCCAGCCTTCTGGTTAGTAGTCAAGTATGTAGGCACTACGCTACCAGAGCTCCTTGTACTGGAGGACTAAGAAAAGAAATGTTTTTGAAATCATAAAGGGCATCTTTTCAGACTCCCTCTTCTATTAGAAGGATGAGTTATGACCAGCACAACAAGATGGTTTCTAAGGCCCTCTCAGTTCTAACAGGGATCATTCTATGACTCTGATTATCATTCTCTGTAAAGTGGCCTCCTTCTGTTCTGGGATACTTGTGGGACCATATCTTGTACAATTAGTTGCAAACCCTTTTAACTTCTCTTTTGACAAATGTTTCTTTCCTATGGCACAAAGGAAAGCAACACAAAACAAAACCCACTGCCAATGAGTCAGTTCCAACTCATAGTAACCTTGTAGGACAGTGTAGAGCTGCCCCAAAAGGTGTCCAAGGTCGTAAACCTTTCCAGAAGCAGACTGCCACATTTTCTCCCTCAAAGCAGCTGGTGGGTTTGAACTGCTGACCTTTCAGTTAGCAGCCGAGTGCCTAGCCACTCCACCACCAGTTGCAAATACCATTTGGGGCCAATTTTTTATTGTTGAATCTGGGGTTTATCCCGGTATCACTCTCATATACAGAAGTGAACCAGGATCTGGGAAGTTTATAACTTGCTAAATGCATCATTATCATCTTTTTTCTTTTTCATCATCCTCTTTTTTCTCCCTCCAGATTTAATCTAGTAGATCACGCTGACCTGGGTTAAGAATTTTTCAAATATAAATGGTCTAAATGTTACTTTACTTGGCAAAACAAAGGCATAGTAAGTGATTTTTCCATATCTCTCTTCAAGCATGCCTTATAAGGAAATTTTTCTTTCTAGGGGGATTTGGACTCTCATTAATCTATTTCTCCTTTCAACAATAAAATGAAAAATGGAACAAGATTATCAAAATGGATAGTCTGGTGTGGACCAGATAACATGCTCTTGAAAAGTGGTTTACATTTGACATCAGTTAAGCTCCCTGGGCCAGTGTGTTTCAGGTCTGCTTTGTGGGGCCTGGACTACACTCCCAGATTGGACACAAATATGCTTTACTAGTTTCAAATGACTCTCAAGCCAGTTGAAAGGATGGATGAATTCCTTGTGCAGTAAGTATTAAGTCAACTGCAGAAATAGAAATATCTCCTTACTCTATCATATTGATATACAAAGACCTTTTGTGCAGTATGCTTTTTCCTTAAACTGGATATGTATTTTTTAAGACTTTTATTCTTTTTGTATTACAATTTTTTAACACACAGTACAAAAGTTATAGTGTAAAATGACCAACTTAGATGTTTAATATTTGATGCACTTTCCTTCCATCTTGGACACACACAATTATAAACCAAAACACCAAACCTGTTGCTGTTAAGTTGATTCCCACTCATGGCAATTCCACATGTTACAGAATAGACTGAGCTCCATAGCGTTTCCATGGCTGTAATCTTTATGGAAGCAGATCGCCTGAACTTCCTTCCTTGGCACCACTGGGTGGGTTCAAACTGCCAGCCTTTTAGTTAGTAGCAGAGAGCAAACTGTTTGTGCCATCCAGGGACCTACATATAATTATAGAATCCAACTATTTTACATAATATTTTTAATAATCTTAAAGGAGTGGGACGTTCTGTGTGTACAGTGATCACAAGGACACATAGTTAAAACTTAACTTACCACTTGGAAACAATCCTTTCCAAACAATTATTCAGAACTTAGAAGGTAGCTTAAAGAAAAAAATTAGTCAACAATAACCTGCCTTGTAATATTGCTTTATTACTGGGAAAATTGTGCTTCTACTGAACCATGTGATTAGCAGAAGTGACTGAGGATAGAAGATATAGCCCAGAATGGTTACTGTCCTTGTGTCACCCTCAGCTGATTAAAAACTGCTTGCTCACCCATAACACTCTCTACTCCACTCTCTCAAAATCAGGTTTCTGAAATAAATCATGAAATATATTGCCCTCCTCTGACTTATTTTAATAAGAGTGGAATTTGCAATTTCTTAGTTCAAAGCCATTGAAGAGAGTGAATATTAAGCTAAGAGCTGAGCCCTTGTTACAACTAAAAGCTGATGATGAGCTGGTGATGTTGCTTTTACAATAATGTACCAATGGGGAAAAAAAAAAGAAAAAGTAGCCAGAGAACCAGCTACAATGCAGATCCCCAGGCTCTGTGCCTAGAGATTCTGATTCAATAGGTCCTCAGTAGGTCCCAGATCACTATACCTTTAAAACTGGGCTCCCAGGTGATTCTGATAACTATATCAGGAGCCTGACCTTTGAGAAACACTGAGAAGATCTTTCTGTATGTCATCAGCTGGAAGTGTTTGTCCTAGACCTAGATCACTGAGCTTATGGCCCAGGAGCACAGTGCTCATACCTCCCACAATACATCAAGATACATGAGGACACTGCAGTACATTATCCTCACTGCTCTGAAGTTCTAAAGTGTGGAGAGAAATGACTTGTTTGACTTCACAAAGCATCAGACATCTCCCTTTGGTGGGAGACCTTTTTGCACTAAATTCTCCTATTGAAGGCACATGCTAAATTAATGAGTAAGGCAAAAAGTGATAGTGTGGGTCAACTCATCAGTCCTTTTCACAGCTTTCTTATTCTGCTCTGTTCTTCAGCCCAGACCCCGTGTGAAGAGGCTCTCAGGAAAAACCCCTCCTGCTCACCACCTTCTCACCATTTGGTGTCTCTTCAGCAGAGCTGCCTCAAGAGCTGAGACATTCTATTTCTCTTTAAAGCCAAACTGTGGTGTTTAGAGTCCCCAGTGTGACAACGCTGATGTCAACAAAGGGAAAAAAAAAATACCTGATGCCACATTCACAGCACAGCTGCCACATCAGGTGGGACCTCTGCTAGTTCCTCAGCTGCAGTTGTGCAACTTCTACCTTTCATGTTATGTAAACACAGCTAAACTGGCTTCCCCCACCCAGACACCCACAGACACCCTGCCGTCAAACAATTGCCTATGGGCAGGCAAAGCATAATCACTGAATGGAGATTTTTTTTTTCTTCCTGTAAGTGGTAGACATCTTGCTGTATTTCTGCCTAAGCCCTATTTTGCTGACCCAGAAAGTTAATAAAATAAAGACGACTCAGAAGCAATGTTCCAGGGTGTGGCTTAGAAAAAGGGTTTTAATTTTTTTTAGTAAGTCTACAAGGCAATTCCAGTAGTTCTAATATAATATATTAGATGATAAGATGAAACCGTGATGCTTTCTCTTCCTGGATCATTTCAGGGTTGAAGTGCTCAAAACACTTTGCAAATTGTCACAGAACACTTACGAATGAGGAAGAAACTCTTTGTTGTACTGCTTAGGACTACACTGAAGACTTTGCAATTATTTGGTTAATTTGAAAATTTGGTAACAAGTATTCATTCCATTTGATCAATATACCCATTATTCAATAACCAAGGGATTGCCACATTTCACTTTTTGCTTGATATAATTTTGCAAAAAAATTTAAGGAAACGTGTGTGTGTGTGTGTATGTGTGTAGACAAGGCCAAGGCCCACCACTGAAGAGATTTGCCCAAGGTCACAGTAATAGTTCCCTGCTATTTCCTTTATTGTCTGTCCTCAAATCCTCTTTTTGTAGAAAGCAAAGGAAAGGAAATGACGCTGGCTTCCAAATTTCATTATAAAAGCTTCCATTTAAAACAAAACGTATTGCATATTATAATTGCAACCAGAGGCAGTGCGGGCAGTGTTTCCAACTTTGTAAGAACTGAGGGGCTGCTCTTAAGTACCTCTGACTTCTGACTTCAATGAGCCCTCATTCCTCCATCCAGGCTGTAGATCATAGGACATTTTCAGAAAACAGTTGCACTGCACAAAATACAAATACATCTAGTGTCTCTATTTTGATTAACACAATGGATGAAGAAAAATATGGTAAGAGTTCTGTGTTATAATAGTAAAGTGTTCTGTTTTCCCAAATGTCCAAGTTTGAGTTTGTACACATAAAGTTATTTAAAAAAACAAAAGCACAACTGTTAATTAAAACCTGTTTTTGCCTCCAAACAGCAAGCTGTTGGACTCAACTGCTAGTTTTCATATTTGTTGTTGTTGTCTCAAACCTGCTTGTAGGTTTAAACACACCTTCTGTCCCTTTCTGATAGTTGTAAAGGACTCCAATAAACTCCTACGTGGTACAAATAGTTACACGCTCTCACCTACTTACCGAAAGGTTGGGAGTTCAAACCCACCCAGGGGTCCCTCAGCAAACAGATCTAATCTTCTTCCAAAGGGTCACAGCCTTGAAAACCCTGTGGAGCTGTTCTACTCTATACATGTGGGCTTGTAATGACTCAGAATCAACTAGATCACAACTAACAACAAAATAACAAGGATGACACAGACATTTAAAGTCTAATTGTGTGCCAGGCCTGTGTGGAGCATACTGCAACCATTATTTTATGTAATCCTGCCTGGAGAGGGAGAAATTATGATCACCTCTTTTAAGTGAGAAAAAAATTCGACTTAGAAAGGTCAAGAACTTGCCCAAGGTCTCCTGGGCTGAGAACTGGGGAAAGCACTGTGTCTGGGACCCACACCTTCCTCCTCTATTCTACACCACCTGTGTGGGCAAAGTGCTTACTGCTGATTGCATAAAGGTTATGAACTTCCTAATAACCACCCTCATCACTAATTTAACAAAGGATATTTGGAGAATTCTACTAAAAATATTGAATTCTCCATTAAAATACTGAAATGAAATTCAAAACCTATTTTACCCACACCCATGAAACTTACAGAAAATACCCAGTAACTGAAGGGTCATTACTCAGCTCTTTGAACTTTAATTACTCACAGGACTCTGATCTGCATGGATAAAGCAGAAACAAGCAATGAGAGCAAGGTAGAGGTTGAGCAAAGGAAAGAGACACAGCAGTTGTTTCCTAGCTCTCATTTTCCCTTTTCTGTAGACTTATTACCAAACTGGTCAGAGACTTGCTCCACATGCAAAGAACAGAAGCAAGGGGGCTGAGGAGGATGTGCTTCTGAAAATGTTATTTCAAGGCTGGAGTTGAAACTTAAGCCTCCATGTCAATGCTTTTCTTACCAGTGCATAAATCTAAGACCAATAATGTAAGAAGTATTTTGAGTGGCGTTAATACGTGTTATAGATTCTTTTCCTTGGCAATAATATGATACTCTTGTTGGGAGAGACCATTCAGCTTTTAGCTCTTCTATTAATCCACTCAGGAGCCAGGTTTTGGGGCCCTGCAATGGACTAGCTTTCTCCTCTTCCTGAACCATATGCACCTCTATGCTGTGCCCCATTAGTCTCCGAAGTCATGGTGGGAGCCAGACAGATCCTAAGTTTCCTTCAGGCATTGCAAATAAGGAAATTCTTCCTGTTAGACTCATTATGGTTCCAATGGCCCAACTGGGACATGGGTTGTTTTCCTAAAATAAGTCCCTTTTATGCATGTAGTGTTGGAACTTTTTCACAAACAATTCCCTATAGCCTGGTCCAAGATTTTTCACAGACTTGTCATACCTAAGAGACCTTTTCTCCATACAATTTCAAAGATGGGACTAAATATATTGTCCATATTTAACAATATCACATGTATGCACAGATGGACTCATTTTCCCTAATATGAATAGGCACACCTACCAGGATCCTTCAAATTACTTTTCCTTAATGGACAGATGAAAGGCGTTTTTCAAAATGCTCAAGTATGTGCAAGATTTCTCATAACAGATTTGATATGTCTCTGATCATAAAAGGACTTCTCAAAATTAACATTTATTTTGTAATTCCATCTTTTGCTATCTAACTGTCTACATACCCACCAAAGGGGAAAAAAAATACTATGGTGCATTTTTTTATTTATTGAAGCAATGTCTCTTTCTAGAGTTTTTCTGCTATGCACACTGAAACAAACAAATACACACACACACACACACACACATATAATTTTCAGCTCAAGTAGCAACAGTGACCTCTAGTGTGTCTTTTCAATTTTCTCACACTGCAACTTCAACACATTGTTTCTTTAACCTCTAGGGCATTATATACGCAAAATTTTCCAGTTCTTATTTGGTCTAATTTCTGTATTGACTCTATATGCTGACAACTGATTCTACAGAGGTCTACTTTGATCCTGGTAATGTATGATAAAGTAATTGTACCTTCATTAATGACTGTAATTATAGTACATAAAGCTGTCATTTCAGTGAATAATCACACACACACACCCTCCAAAAAAAAAAAAAAAAAGCACTGGCTTTATTTGTAAAATGAATTTAACTTTGGTTAAATAACTCTTTGCACTCTAATGCATGAGCGTCTGCACGCATCTGCATATTGTTTGCAAGAATGCTTATTTTTCTTTGATGAGACCCCCCTTATTCTTTGCATTAAAATTAATTGGAAAGAAAATCAAAGAATTTGTCTGAAGGGAAATTATATATCTTTTTAAATTTGGGGTTTTTTTTTGGGGGGGGTTGCTTTTTTTGCCCTAGACTCGTCCTGATGTCAGGATAGAACCCACAAGAACTAAGTGGTGCAGCTCTGGCAGCTTGTGTCAGCACTTCTAGTCCAAGTTCCTCTTTTCAGGAGTTTATAACATTGCAATAAAATTTATTATGGGTTAGGACTTGGCATACGGAAGCCTGAGTTAACACTGTAAAGTACTTTGGAGTTGTTCTCCCGCCCGTCCCAAGCAAGCATTCAAATCTACTGGGTCCTGTCTTCCTTTGGAAGGAATTCAGAATGAAAGTCTGCTCACATGTGGTCAGGGGCTCTGGCTTGGCGAAGACGAACTGAAAACATTCCCTCTGGCCTGTGGTAAACTCTTTTAGGATGAATTGGGAAAAGAAGGAAAAAAAAGTAATAAAGGAGTAAATGTTTCCTGTAAATGAGAGAAGACCTTACATTTGGAGGCCCTTGGAAAAGATCCTCCAGGGTAGGAAAGGGAGACACAAAAAGGTATTCATGATGGTTTTCTATAATTGGGTGATCTTCTGTGCCCCCCAACAGCTGAGCTTGTTGGCAAACAAGAAGCTGCATGTGGAGAACATGCTCCAATCTGTGTACACTAAGCGAGGCATAAAAATAAACATCATGCAGGTTAAAAAACCAAACCAAACAAAACACACAGAACACAGGCCCCTAGAGAATCAGACAGAAGGATGGGAATATGTGTATAGGAGTGTGTGCAAGTCAGTCTGCTTTATAATGTAGCATATGCAAAATCTATGAGATATACTATATATTTATTTTCAATGCAAGCCTCTATATTGTGTTTTTTTTTTAATTGCATATCTGAATCTATGTTTCAATGGCAAATTCTTAGATGCTATTTTAACAAATAAGAAGCAAAAAATTAAATCAGAGAATTTGTGAATCCCATGGGAGGAAATTAATTAGAGCTGCATATAAGGACTTTCAGAGATAAAAAGGAACTCTTCCTTGAATAACACCCTCATGTGTAAGTGAGTAAGTTCCAAAATTTCAGCGTATTTGTGGTTGGAACTAATATGCAGCTAGAAAAATGAGTAAATTCTTAAGATTATATATGGCCAGCATGTGTTCTGATTGCGTAGCAACCAAGCTATACTGGTTGTAGTTGTGAGATATTCCCTGTGTTCTAGTTACCTAGTGCCACTCTGACAAGAAATATGCCACAAATGGGATGGCCTTGACAAACAGGAGTTTATTCTCCTACAGCTTGGAGGCTTTAAGTTCAAGTTCAAAGTACCAAGCTCCAGGGGCTGGGTGAAAGCCCCACAACCTTGGGGTCCAGCTCTGCCTTCTGCTCCCGGTCCACTGGAGCTAGAGGTGTTTCTTCACTCAGACAGCTGCTGGCTGCTGAGGCTGAGAAGCCCCAAGTTTGACAAGTCAAAAGGCACAGTCCCAATGTTACCAAACCACAAGGCAGGCCATTAACTTAAGTCCATTGTAAGACCCAAGGTCGGCAGAGCATAGCAGGCTGCTGAACAATGACATAGCTACATGCAGGGTCCAAGAGTGCCATAGGCTAGAGACCATACCCAAGGCTTCTCCTTATATACAGGAAGCAGATCACATCCCAAAAGCAGTTACTCAGCTCCTTGTGGTAGATCCCACCATGGTGTTGATTACCACTCTCTTCATGGGGAATAAGTACCACCAGTGGCCCAGCCACTCAACCAGGCCCAGCCAAGTTGACACACAAACATAACTACCACACTCTACCTGTGGAGTCCCCGTGGTTAAGCATTCACTATTAACTGAAAGCTTGGTAGTTTGAACCTACCCAGAGGCACTTTGGGAGAAAGATGTGCCAAGTTACTTGCACAAGATCACAGCCATTGAAAACTCTATGGAAGGTAGTTCTATTCTGACACACAAGAGGTCGCCATGAGTCGGAATCAACCCCATGGCAGCTGGTTTGTTTTGGGGGCTTTTGGAGGTTACATATTGAGTTTGTGGCAGTCAAATGGTCCTCGGTTTCTCTCAGTTGTCAGAAATTGTTCTGATGCCAAAATTTATAGCATGACAGATCTACAATAGGAACTTTCTTAACTAGCCCCCATTTAATGGCTTTGCCAGACTAAACCCTCCAGATTATCTATTGATCTCTGTCCACTATATTGAACCCAGGATTGAAGACCCATTGCAGGATGAATTCTAGGGGGCTGCTCACTAGTTGAACTGTGCACTCAAGAACCAACAGTATATACTGAGTATCTTCTGGCAGCCAACAGACATAGGAAGAAATGTTCCCAGTCATTAGCCATTAGAGAGATACAAATTAAAACAAAAATGAAATACTATCTCACCCCAGCACTAATAGCAATGTTCAACAAGACAGAAAGTAACAAATACTGGTGAGGATGTGGAGAGAATGGAACTCTCATACACTTCTGGTGGGAATGAAAAATGGTATAAACAATGTGGAGAGCATTATGGTGCTTCTTTAAAAAGTTGGAAATAGAAATACCATTTGAGCAGGCAATCCCATTATTAGGAATATAATCTAAAGGGGTGAGACCCGGAACATGAATAAATATATGTACAACCATGTTCATTGCAGCACTATTCACAACAGCAAAGAGATGGAAACAACCTAAGGTACCCATCAAAAGAAGAATGAATAACCAAACTATGGAACATACACACAATAGAATACTATGCAACGTTGAAGAATAATGATGAATCAGCAAATTACCTCATAATGTGGATGAATCTGGAGGACACTGTGGTAAGTGAAATAAGGGCAAATATTGTATGAGTCCATTATTGTGTAAAAAAAAAAAAAAAGTCAAGGAAAGATTTATATAGGGAAGGAAATTTTCTTTGTTGGTTACCAGGAATGGGATGGGTAGGGGAAGAGAGGGAAAATAGATGTATAATTAAGATATAGGTTTGATATGGGTGAAGGGATTTTAGAAATAATAACACAGATAAAAAGAAATAAGATTAGTCATTAGTTGATAGTTAGTTGATAGTTTTTGAAGCTAGATTATGGGCACTTAGGAGTTCATTGTACTAGTCTTTGTTTCTATTTGAAATGTTTTATAATACATTTTTGAAATTAAAAAAATGGCATTTATAGTTAAACTTGCTTACCTTTTCTCATATAGTTATGTCATTTAATAAGATACTGCATTATCAGAAAAATATGAATGTAGAAAGAATTAATTCTATGAAATATTAAGGAAAGTGCTTTGGAAAGACTTGATATAAGTGTTTTTCTTTTTTTTTTTTTAATGTAGGCTGTTGCAATAGGGGTGGGTGAGACAACTGTAAAAGATTAGACAAAGCTGTAAAAAATACGGACAGCTTTTTGGCAGACAAACTCTTCTGCAAGTATCATTAAGTTTTTTCAGAGAAACCTCAAACTGAAAATTATAGAAATGCATTTATGGATATGGTTTATACAAGAAAGATAGAAAGATGCTGTGGAGCTCCAAAGACAACCCAGACTGAAGGAAGCAACCTCAATCTCACATATAAACAGATGGGAACTAACTGTGCATTAAAATAAGTGTTTAAGTATAACATCATTTCAAATCACTGTCCACTTGAACTAACTTTGGATTAACTGATTAACAAGTGGCTTTATCATATTGAATAAGAGGACTCTTCCACTACTTATTTAAATCTGGTGTCTTGACAGTTTCCCAGGGAGGGCTTTGAGTTTTTCAGTTTTTTTGAGGGGGTGGATAGAGAGTATTTCGTAGGGTCAGAGAAGGAAAAGTGAAAGGTGTGAAGAGGGAAGGTAAATTAGGGTAGGGTCTTTACAAATGGTGTAGAATTAGAGGGCAATTGGCAAAGATTGGTGTGGTATAGTAAATTACTTTGTGTGGCTTTTCTACCCATAAGTCTTTGTAAACTCCAAGGTGGGATTTGCTATGAGCAACTGAGGAGCTCCTGATTGCTGAAGGTGTCCACCTGGAGTATTTCTGTTGGGAGTGGCACAAAACAATGTTCTGGGAGGTGCCCACTCTCTCTCAGGTGCTTAGAGTTCTGAGGCTATAATTGGCTAGTTTGACCACCCTGCCAGGCTCAAAAAGGAGACCTCCTGGAGGCAGAACTCTCTCGGACTGCTGGTCGAGGAAGACTTGCTGCTGAAAGAGACACGGGCTCCTGAGACACGCATTGCTGGGAAAGAGACACAAGAGACACGCACCCCGGAAAGAGACTGTGAGAGACTCTTGGCTGAGGGATGGTGGGCTGGGAGAGAGACTGAGCATTCTTCCTGAACTTGAGTTGTAGACTGGTGCTTCCCTAATAAACCCTGTAATCTGTGAGTTGTGTGTGGCCACTGCAGTGAATTATCGAACCCAAGAGAGAAGTGGTGGGTGCTTTGGGAGGAACGGTTGGTGAAAGGGCTGGAGGGAGGCAGCATGTTTGGCCTTGCAGTAATAGGCCTTGGGTTACTGCTGTCTTCCTCTTGTGAGATTAGAGGAGGTCAGAACATGTGGCCTCCTTGCCGTTTTTGCAATTGGTCAAAGAGCAATAACATTGGATAAGGGTACATTCAGATATAAAGGACTCATTCAGAATGATGAACATAGAGGATAATGGTTTGTGCTGCCTTTAACTGTAATTACTCACCCACTGCCATGGAGTGGATTCCAAATCATACCAACTCTCTAACACAGAGTAAGACTGCCCCATAGACTTTCCAAGGCTGTAAATCTTTACAGAAGCAGATTGCCACTTTCTCCCATGGAGTGGCTGATGGGTTCAAACCACTGACCTTTTGGTTGGCAGCCAAGCACCTCAACCACTGTGCCACCAGGACTCACTCCTTTATGAGTAGTTAGTATAAGCATATTCACAGATATTCTTTACGGTCAAGTCTATTCCCTTCATTCTTCTTCTCCACTTTCAAGGTATTGCTGGACCAGAAACTGCATACATGGCTGGATAAGTTATTTGCAAGGTTGTTTTATGTTTTTCTTTTATCTGACTTTGCCTAGGGAGGATTGGTCTGTGTTCATTTTGCCAGAATCTTATTCCCCCCGGTCATTAATTCAGCAAGGTCTCTCCCATTATCCTCCTTTAGTGTGTTCCTAAAAATGTGTTGAGGCCCCACAATGGAAGCATGTAATGCCAGATATGGTTTTAACTGTCCTATTGAGTCACTACTATATCTCTTAAAGACATAATTTGATTGATTGGAGCACAGTCCTTCTGTTAAAACCATTTTTTGCTTTAAAATGCTTGAGTTAAGGATAGAGGGATAGTGTTCATTTTGAGTCCTCTGGCTTTCGTCAATTTGTGTCAGACCTTAATGTAATCTTTCCTTTTCAGTATAAATAATATGGCAGTTCTCCCTTTAAAAACAACAAAAGAAATGGAATTTTTTTTTTTTAATACAGGAAATGGATATCTTTCGTTTAGTATTTCAGCTCTTCCTTTGCTCACAGGGAGTATTTTTGAGGTATTCTTCTTTAAATGTTTGTTGTTTCAAGGAAGAGGAAAGTACTCATGTGGTGAAAAACAGGATAAAGTTTTATTTTGTTAGTAATCACTTTAAAAATCTTTTATAGCATTAATAGATTTTAACTAGCAACACCATTGCATCCATGGGAGATAGATGTTGTTTTACTATCTTGCCAAAATATATAAACATGTTCACTAGGATACTATTTAAAACAGTAAAGAATTAGAAACTAATAGGGAATTGGTTAACTAAAAATGAACAACTAGCAATGCAGCAATTAAAAGGATGATGTTACTGATATCCATTGCCATTAAAAGATCTCCATGATTGTTTTGGATGAAAAAAAAAGAAAAAAAGTAGATTAGAAAACAACATGTAATGTGTGACATTGTGTGTGTTGTTGCTATTGTTGTTGTATGCTGTTGTATGATTCGATTGTGACTCATAATTACCCTGTAGGACAGAATAGAACTATCTCATAGGGATTTCTAGACTGTAATCTCTGCGGGAGCAGATCACTAGGTCTGTTCTCCCATGAAGTAGCTGATGTGTTCAAACAGCTGACCTTTTCGTTTGCAACCAAACACTTAAACAGTGTACTACCAGGGCTCCTTTTACCCTAGGTATATAAAATTAAATGTAGACACACACAAGGAGGTCTGGTGGTGCTGTGTTTAAAGCATTGGGCTGACATTAGCAATTCAAACCCACCAGCTGCTTCATGGGAGAAATATTAAGCAGTCAGCATCCATGAAGATTTACAGCTTTGGAAACTCTATGAGGGAGTTCTATTCTGTCCTATAGGGTTGCTAGGTTGCTCTGAGTTGGAATTGACTCAATGGCAGAGGGTTTGGTTTGGCTTTATATAAATATATATGTATATATATGTACACATACACACACATAAACACATACACATGTAGGTGTGTGTGTGTGTGTGAGTGTGAGGAGAAAAAGAGAGAGAGACTGAAACAGAAAGAATCTGAGAGGATACCAAAATGGTAATAGTTTCTACCATTAAGGCATGGGATGTTGTTGTTGTTGTTGTTGTTGTTGTTATGTGCCATCGAGTCGGCCCCGACTCATAGCGACCCTTCCTTGGGTTTCCGAGGCAGTATCACTACTAAAGTAGGATTGCCCAACTTCCTTCCGAGGAGTGGCTTGTGGGTTTGAACCGCCAGCCTTAAGGGATGGGATAGTGTATTGTTATTATTATTATATTATTAACTACAAAAGAAAAATTTCTTGGGGAAACAAAAAGCAAACAATACCACTGTGTCTTAATTTTCTAGTTCTGTGATAAAGTACCACAGAGTGGGTGGCTTTAAAGAACATTATCTCACAGTTCTGAAGACTAGAGGTCCAAATCAGGATATGGGCCATGCCAACTCTTTTTTTTTTTTTTATTAGGATTTGGGTGAAGATTTACAGAATAAATTCACTTTTCATACAGCAGTTCACATATACTTTGTCTCATGTCATTGACCAAAATTTACAATGCAGCAGCTCCCCTCCCACTTCCTCCCCATAGTTACCTCCTCCCAGTGTCCATCCCTTCATACTCTTCTGAACCCTGAGCTATCTCCCTGTGCATAAGCAGCCCTTCCTTCTCCCATGATTGTTCTCTCCAGGGCATGTGTCTACTTGAGGTAAATGTTTAACTCACATTCCTGTACTTTGTCTGGCTGGAAACCACAGGTGTGGGTTCAATTCCAGACCTGAAGGGCAGCTAAGGCCCATAGTCTCAGTGGTTACACCAGGCTTCATTGGACCAGCAAACCTGGTCCCCACCTTATTTATTTTTTTTTTTTTGCCATGCCAACTCTTTCTGAGAGCTCTGAGAGAGGAACTGTTCCATGCCTGTCTCCTAGTTTGTGGTGGCTGCTGGCTATCCTTGGCATCTCTTTGCAGTTTGCAGATGTGTCTTTACATGATGTGCCTGCCATGTGTGTGACTCTGTGTCTGCTGTTCCTTTTTATGAGATGCCACTCAGAAGGGATTTGGACCCTACTCTGGTAGACTTAACTGATAGTATTTCAAAGAAAGAGCTATTTCCCCAAATAAAGTTACATTTATTGGTACAGCAGTTAGAACTTCAACATACCTTTTTTGGGGACACAATTCAAGCTGTGACACACTGCACAGTACATTGGGGGATAGACATCCCTGGTTGGATGACCCAACATTTATTCCTAGCCATCCTCCCCCAGTAATATCCACTATTGAGAATAAAAAACAAATAACAGAAAAAAAAAGCTTCCCCACTTTTCCTTGCAACTAAGGATAGCTATGTGATATAACACTAGTGATAAGGTGAAAGTATAAATGTATTGGGATCCAGGAGAATCTGAGAAAACCTTTTACTTTGATGTCTAGTGATGCAATAGCTATCAGGTAACAAGTCTAAGGGAAAACCAAGAGCGTTAGAGAGATGCTAGTCCTGACATAATGAAAGCTCGAAACCAATGTAAGGCAGCAGTCTACTTGTCATGTGAGAAAAAGTAGCCTCAGTTTATTTTCAGTTTGTCAGATATTTAAGTACTTGCACCCAACAACCATTCCACCTATCCAATTACCCAGTTCACTGTCCACTACCAGGACAGCATTTTTATCTCTGTTTCTGTCTACACACACACACGAGTGTGTGTACACACACTCACATGCACAAAACTGTGTATGCATTAGTGTATGTTCATGTATACTTATAGTTTTGTCTGTTGTTGTTGTTGTTATGTGCCCTCGAGTAGGACCCGACTCAGAGCAACCCCTCCTTGGGTTTCTGAGGCAGTATCACTATGGAAGTAGATTGCCCAACCTTCCTTCCGAGGAGTGGCTTGTGGGTTTGAACCGCCAGCCTTCTGGTTAGCAGTCAAGTGTCTTAGGCACTACTCTACCAGAGCTCCCTTATAGTTTCATACCTTTTTTTTTTTTTAATGGAGATATATATTTAAGTTGTTGTATCACTTGTTTTTATTTAAAAAACAATTGCATGATTATCATTCTTTGTTGGCACACACAACTATCATTTTGCCAAACAATTTTATTCAGATATAATTCACTCATTTGATAAGTGTACACAATTCAGTAATTTTTAGTATATTCACAGACTTGTGCTGTCATCATGACAATCCATTTAAAATATTTTCATTATCTAACCCCCCAAAAAATAAAGCCCTGTACCCTTTTGCAATCATTATTTACACTGACGGCCTCAGCCCTAGGAAACTATTCTTATTCTTTTTACAGCTACTTATTTTCTGTAGTTTGAACTTAAGATAATTCAATCTTTTCTCTACTAATAGCTATTTAGGTCATTTTCAGTTTTTCATCATTACAAATAATGCTGTCATAAACATCCTTATATGTTTCCTCCTTCATCGTTTATTATATTGCTTAACTTTTCTACTTGCATATGTTTCATCTTTGGAACAAGGAGAAGAAATTTGTTTACTCTTGAAATGCAGGTTGTGTCTGCAGAAAGGCACTTAGTGAAGTGGATCCATTTGAAAACTGGATCCAGGTTGGGCTTGACCTGCCAAAGAAATTGTATGTCCTATGACAGGCTACATGAGCCCAGAGAAAAAGAGTGTCTTTGATAGTGAGTCTCCACAGAGAGCTTCCATATTGCACATGTTCTGCCTGATGGTACACCTTCTGATTCCTACAAAATCAGGATCTTTGAGAGAAAATAGTTGAAGGTGGGTTTGGGTGGTTGAGGGTCTTAGGAAGGTTTGCAGTTCCTGTAGCTTCTTGCAGGCATGGTAAGGAGTTTGAAATTTATTCTGAGTATGACAGGAATAGCCATCAAAATCTTTTAAGTAGGGGAATAGTATGATCTTATTTTAATTTTAAAGAGATCACTCCGGTTGCTCTGTGGAGAATCAGGGGCAAGTGAGAAAGAATGAAGGAGGGAGAGCAGTTAGAAGGCTATTGAGGTAATGTCAGTGAAGCACATATTTAACCTTAGAGAACTCTGAATTTCTGAGGAGAGATAAAGTATAAATAAGTTATTATGATGCAAGGTAAAAAGTTACATATTTTGCAAATTAATCCCATAAAAGACTCACATAAAATACAATTGAAATCCAGAGGGGGAAGAGATTATTTTCAGCAATGGAGATTGGGAATGGCCTTGTGATCAAGGACTGCAGTTGTGCCTCAAAAAATGGGTAGAACAGGGCTTTTGAAAATAGGGGAAAAATAAACTAAAACTCACTGCTGTTGAGTCGGATCCGACTCATAGTGAGCCCTCTTTGGGTTTCCAAGGTGGTATCACTACAGAAGTAGATTGTCCAATCTTCCTTCCGAGGAGTGGCTGGTGGGTTTGAACCACCAGCCCTCTAGTTAGCAGTCAAGTGCCTTAGGCACTATGCTACCAGAGTCACTGAAGAGCGTGTGTGGGGGGAAATTAACAAGTATAAATGGACATTCAAGAGGGAAAAATGACTTTGACCTGTAGTAATTAATGCTCACTCTTTAGTTGACAGGCACTAAGCTAGGCAATTTTAACTGAAAAAGATAGTCTTGAATGGAGTCTGTTGTTGTTGTTATGTGCTGTTGAGTCAGACCTGACTCATAGCAACACCTCCTTGGGTTTCCGATGTGGTATCACTGCAGAAGTAGATTGCCCAACCTTCCTTCCAAGGAGTGGCTGGTGGGTTTGAACCACCAGACTTCTGGTTAGCAGTCAAGTGCCTTAGGCATTATGCTACCAGAGCTCATGTTAACTTGAACTCTTTACGAGCTCTGCAATTTCTGCCTCAATTCTTTGTGAAGCCCATTGTATGGCTTAAAACAAATTAAAAAGGGCTGTGATTTGAATCAAACAATGTTCTTTCTGTTGATTTTCAGCAGAGGTCATTTAAAACAATAAATGCCAGTTTTGATTAAAATCATTAACCAGGCACCAACTTCTACCGCTGATTGCCAGTTTACAATATGACTAAATTATCAGAAATAAGGATCTCTGTAATGCAGTGGCTTGATCTTCTGTGGAGGTTCTAGGGAAGGAAAAATGTGCTAGTCCCAGTTTACAGAAGCATCCGTCAAACTTCCTTTGCTTTGAGCATATGAGAGGAAGGGCCGTAGGCTGGTCCTCCCATCACCCATTCTTTGTAAGTTAATTATCATCTTAGGTAGCTAGCCATCCTGTGGCTCTCCTTTGGGGCTTCTCTAGAGAGTGCCATGGAGCTGCATCAATTATCTCAGTAATCCCTTTTATTATTCATCTCCAAAATACTCAGAGAAGTTAAACTCCAACCTCGAGTCATGTCAAATGACCTGTGTCCAACAAGAAAGCCTTGGATTTTCTGGTTTAGGGATAAGAAAGGATTTCTTGGTGCTCAATGATTCAGAGGTGAATAAGCACCTTAAATATCAATGGGTAGCTTTCCACAGACAGAAAATAGAAAGGGCCTTTAGTGAAGCTCACTGTTAATTTATGAGGAAAAATAATCACATTGATGCATTTCAAGAATGACACATTAACAATGCTCCTAACAATGATCCTAAGAAGAAATTCAGATTCAAATCCAAGGCTATGTTAGATGCTAATTTATTTGGGGAAGGTAGGAGGAGGTACCATCATCCATCTGTCAATTGTACTATGGAGGTTTGCATGTTGCTATGATGCTGGAAGCTATGCCATCACTATGTAAAATACCTGCAGATATTTTCTCATCCCTGGTGGATAGGTTTCAGCAGAGCTTCCAGACCAAGACGAACTAGGAAGAAAGCCTTATGGATCTACTTCCAAAAATTAACCTATAACAAGCTTATGGATCACAACAAATTACTGTCCAATATAGTGCTTGAAGATAAGGCTCATCCTCCTATGTTGGTAAACACTCAAAACACACAATAGCTGGAATAAGGGATTCAAACATATCAATGATCATGAAAATACTGAAGGACAGAGCAGCATTTTGTTGTGTTGTACATGGGGTCACTGAATTGGAGTGGACTCAACTGCACCTGCTAACAATAACAAGAGGAGATGAGAGGCAGAAAGATAAAGAGAGAACATTAGGAACAACAAAAGCCAGCTTAAGTACCATGCATGCATATATATATATATATATATATATATAATTTTTATTGTGATTTGTGTGGGAGTTTACAGAGCAAATTCATTTACCATGCAGCAGTTCATACACATTTTCTTTCATGACATCGACTGCAATTCCCCACAATGCAACAGCTCTCCTCACACTTTCTCCCCATAGTTACCTGTTCCCTGTATCCTTCCCTCTCATGCACTCCTGCCTCTGAGCTGTCTTCCTGGGCAAACATTGCCCTTCTATTCTCCCACTATTGATCACTCCAAGGAGTGTATATACTTCATGTAAATATTCACCCTACATGGCTGGCTGTCATTTGGCTGGAAGCCACAGGAGTGAGCTCAGTTCCAGACCTGAAGGATAACTAAGGACCATAGTCTCAGGGGATCTTACCAGGCACTCTCAGATGAGCAAACCTGGTCTTTTTTTTTTTTTATGATTTTGAGTTTTGCTCCACATTGTGCTTCCACTCTATCCAGGATCTCCTGCACCTATACCCCTCTCGGTGGTTTACAGTAGTAGTCAAGCATCATCTAGTTCTTCTGGTCTCATGGCCATATAGGCTGAGGATTGTGTGGACTATCAGTCCCTTGGACTAATTGTTTCCACATGTCTTTGGCTTTCTTCATTCTTCTTTGCTTTGGATGAGGAGAGACCCATCATTGCATCTAGATGGCCTCTTGCAAGCTTTTAAGACCCCAGTGGTTACTCACCAAGGTAGGATATAGAACAAAGTTTTTGTGCAGTATGTTATGCCAATCAAGCTTGATGGCCCTGTGACCACGGTCCTGAGCCCGCAGGACCAACTACTTGCTCCCTCAGGGTAGCTGGCTGTGGTCAAAGAAGCCACCACAACCTCGCCCCTTGTCAGCTCTATTATACACCCAGACATTGTTACAGCACATACAGTACGCTTGTAGAAACATTGTCTGCTAACCCTATACATACTCATGGGCACACTCCCTCATGCCTAGATATACCTGATCATTCAGCCTGTCCACCCATCTATTCACCCATAGATCAATGCTTGCCATCATTGACAACACAGTACTATACACGCAAAAGGGTTCATCTTTATTGTCTGTGCTACCCACGTACCTCTGTATGTCTTCCTCTTCCTTAGTGCCACAATGTTGATTACTCACTTTTGGTACATTGCCCTTCCTTCATCCAAATAAATATTTTTCTCTATCTAGCAGTGTTCCCTCCTCTCCCCTCCCCTCCCATACCTCATAACCTTGTGTGGGAGTTTACTGAGCAAATTCATTTTCCATGCAGGAAAGCTACCTCCCATATATAAACCTTATCTTGTCTTTTTGCAATAGTGAACAAATACAACGTTTGTCCTTCTGTGATTGGCTTATTTCACTCATAACAGAGTCTACATTATTCTTTATTGTTGCATGGTATTCCATTGTAAGTATGTCAAATAGTTTGGTTATCCATTCTTCTGTTGATGGGCCACCTACCTTTTATCCATCTTTTTGCAACTGTGAATAGGGCTGCGATGAACATGGGTATGCATATATTTGTTCTTGTCCTGGCTCTCAGTTCTTTAGGATATATACCTAGTAATGGGATTGCTGGATCAAATGGCATTTCTAAGTCCAACATTTTAAGGAATCACCAAACTGCTTTCCAAAGTGGTTGTATCATTTGACAGTCCCACCAGCAGTAATGAGAGTTCCAATATCTCCACATCCTTGCCAACATTGTTATTTTCTGTCCTGTTGAACTTTGCTATTAGTGTTGGGGCAATATGGTATCTCATTGCTGTTTTGATTTACATCTCTCTAATAGCTAATGATCGTGAACATTTCTTCATGTGTTTGTTGGCTGCCTGAATATCTTCTTTGGTGAAGTGTCTGTTCATGCCTCTGCCCAGTTTTTAATTAGATTGTTTGCCTTTTGTTGTTGAAGAGTTGGAACTCTATGAATTTTAGAGATAAGTCCTTTCTCCGATATGTCATTGCCAAATATTTTTTCCCAATCTGTAGGTTCTCTTTCACTCTTTTGGAGAAGTCTTTTGAAGCACATAAAAATTTAATTTTTAGAAAGACCCAATCATCTATTTCATCTTCTGCTGTTTGGGCATTTTGGGTTTACCTTGATAGTCTACTATCCGCTAAATTTGTCCCTATTTTTTCCTTGAGGAATTTTATAGTTTTAGGTTTCACATTTAAGTCTTTGATCCATCTGAAGTTAGGTTTTTTTGTGTGTGGTGTAAGATATGGATCTTGCTTCATTTTTCTCCAAATGAATAACCAGTTTTGCCAGCACCATTTTTTGAAGAGTCTAACACTTCCCCATTTAATGGAGTTCAGCCCTTTGTCAAAAATCAGCTGACCATAAATTGATGGACTTATTTCTGGGTTCTCAATTCTATTCCATTGGTCTACGTGTCTGTCATTGTACCAATACCAGGAAGTTTTGACTACTGTGGTATGAGAGCTCCTACTTTATTCTTCTTCTTCAGTAGTACTTTGCTTATCCCAGGTTTGTTTCTTTTCCATATAGAATTAGGAGCTCTGATGGCATAGTCCTAAAGCATTTGACTGCTAACCAGAAGGCTGGCAGTTCAATTTTGTGATTGTTTTTTTCCATATCCTTAAAGAATGTTGATGGGATTTGGATTGGGATTGCTTTGAATGTTTAGATTGCTTTGGGTAGTATTGCATTTTCACAATGTTCAATCTTCCTATCCATGAGCATGATACATTCTTCATTTATGTAGATCTCTTATGGTTTCTTGAAGCAGTGTTTTGTAGTTTTCTTTGTACAGGTCTTTTGTGTCCCTGGTAAGATTTATTCCCAAGTATTTTACTTTTTTGTTAACTATTGTAAATGGTATTGATTTCCTTATTTCCTTTCCAGCAATCTCTTTGCTGGTATACAGGAATCCAGCTAATTTTCCTATATTGATCTTGTATCCTGCCACTATGCTAAATCTCTCAGTGCCAGTAAATTTTCTACTAAGTCTCTTGGGTTTTCTAGGTATAGGATCATGTTATCAGCAAATAGGGATAGTTTGACTTCTTCCGTACCAATTTGGATGCCTTTGATTTCCCTTTCTTGCCTTATTGCCCTGGCTAGGACTTCCAATACAATGTTGAATAGAAGTGGTGATAGAGGGCATCCTTGTTTTGTTCCTGTTCAGAGGAATGATTTCCACCTCTCTCCATTGAGAATAATGTTGGCTGTTGGTTTTGCATACATGCCTTTTATTATGTTAAGGAATTTCCCTTCTACTTCCTGAGAGTTTTTATCAGGAATATGTGTTGTATTTTATCCAATGCCTTTTCTGCATTGATTGATATGATCCTGTGGTTCTTTTCCTTTATTTTACTTATGTTATGGATTACACTGATGTTTTTCTAATGTTGAACCATCCTTGCATACCTGGTATGGCTTTTTCCACCTTAGTCTGTGTTAGTTTAGGTAAGTAGTATGTTTCTAGAAATCTGTCCATCTCTTTGAGATTTTCAAATGTGTTTGAATGCAGCTCTCCATCATATTCTGATATTCTTCTTCTTACTTCAGTTTGTTCTATTGTTATGTCACCTAATTCATTTCTTATTTGTGTTATTTGTATTCTCTCTCTCATTTCCTTTGTTAAATTTGCCAATGGTTTGTCAATTTTATTAATATTTTCACAAAACCAACTTCTAGTTTTGTTGATTTTTTCTATTGTCTTTTTATTTTCTGTTTCATTGATTGCTACTTGAATCTTTGTTATTTTTCTTCTGGTGACTGTAGGCTTTTTTGTTGCTCTTTCTCTAATTGTTGGAGACACTGGGTGTTCTGATTACCTAGTGCCACTCTGACAAGAAATATACCACACATGGGATGGCCTTAACAAACAGGAATTTATGCTTTTACAGTTCGGGAGGCTAGTAGTCCGAGTTCAAAGTATCAGGCTCTAGGGGCTGGGTGAATGCCCCTCAACCTTGGTTGCAGCTCTGCCTCCTGCTCCCAACCCACTGAAGCTGGAGGCTTTTCTTCACTCAGCTGCTGGCTGCTGAGGTTGACAAACCCAAGGTTGACAAGTAAAAAGACACAGTCCTGATGTTACCAGCTCACACAGTAGCCCATTACTGCAAGTCCTTTGTAAGTCCCAAGGTTGGGAGAACATGGCAGGCTGCTGAACAATGACATGGCTACATGCAGGGGCTAAGCATGTCATAAGCTAGAGACTGTTCCCAAAGCTGCTTCTTAAACACGGGAAACAGACCACATACCAAAGGCAGCTACTTAACTGCTCACAGTAGATTCTACCATGGAGTTGATTACCAGTCTCACCATGGGGAATAACTATATCCAGCTGTCCAGCCACTCAACCAGGCCCAGCCAAGTTAACACACAGACTTAACCACCACAGTGGGTTAAAGTGTTGATTTTGGCTCTTTCTTCTTTATTGATGTGTGCATTTATTGATACAAATTGCCCTCTGATCACTTCTTTTGCTGTTTCTCAAAGATTTTGGTATGTTGTGTTTTCATTCTCATTTGATTCAAGGAACTTTTTAATTTCTTTTTGTATGTCTTCTTTTACCCACTCATTTTTAAGAAAGGTGTTATTCAGTTTCCATGTGTTTGCTCTTTTTCTGTTTATCTTTCTATTGTCGATGTCTAAATTTACAGCATTGTGATCTGAGAAGACATTTTTCAGTATTTCAATGTTTTTAAATTCATCGAGGCTTGCTTCATAGCCTAACATATGATCTATCTTGGAAAATGTTCCATGTGCACTGGAAAAGCCTGTATATTGTGCTAGTGTTGGGTGAAATGCTTTGTAGATCTCTATAAAGTCAAGTTGGTGGATTTTATTGTTTAGTTCTTCTGCATCTTTGTTGAGTTTCTTTCCAATTGTTCTATCTTTCATTGAAAGTAGTGTATTAAAATCTCCTACAATGACTGTCCAGTCACCTGTTTGTGTTTTCAATTCTGTTAAAGTCTGATTTATGTATTTTGGGGGTCTTTCATTGGGTGCATAGATATTTATTACGGTTATGCCCTCTTCTTGAATTAACCCTTTAGTCATTATATAAGGTCCTTCCTTTCCTCTTATCATAGTTTTTGTCTTAAAGTCAATTTGATCAGAAATTAATATTGCCACTCCTGCTCTTTTTTGATTGCCATTTGCTTGATATATCTTTTTCCAACCTTTGATTTTTAGTCTATTTTTGTCTTTGTCTCTAAGGTGCGTCTCTTGTAGAGAGCATATTGATGGGTCATGTTTTCTTATCCAGTCTCCACTTCTCTGTCTCTTGAGTTGCCTTCAATCCATTTACATTCAGTGTAATTATCCACAAGTAAGAATTTGTTGCTGTCATTTTGTTATGTGTTTTTCTGTGATGTTCTGGGTTATGTCATCATGTATGTTAATGTTTGGTTGTTGTTTGCTGTTGTTAGTTATTTGTCCAAAGGACTCCCTTTAGCATCTTTTCTAAGGTTGGTCTGGTTTTAACAAATTCCCTTAATTTCTGCTCATGTGGAAATGTCCTAATTTCACCATCATATTTGAAAGACAATTGTGGTGGGTATATAATTCTTGGTTTGAAGTTTTTTTTTT
This sequence comes from Orycteropus afer afer, assembly GCF_000298275.1. Classification (NCBI taxonomy): domain Eukaryota; kingdom Metazoa; phylum Chordata; class Mammalia; order Tubulidentata; family Orycteropodidae; genus Orycteropus; species Orycteropus afer. The sequence goes on from NW_006921652.1 coordinate 4,671,028, forward strand.
TTTTTTTCTTTCAGGGTTTTATATACACCATCTCATTGGTGTCTCACTTGCATGCTTTCTGTTGAGAAAACAGAGCATAGTTTTATTGGTGGCCCTTTGTAGGTAACTTTTCATTTGTCCTACACTGATGTCAGGATTCTTTCTTCGTCTTTTATTTTGGTGAGTTTGATGATGATATGTCTTGGTGATTTTCTTTTGGGGTCTATCCTGTTTGGGGTTCTTTGGACTTCCCGAATGGATATATTCTCTTCTTTAATCATGTCAGGGAAATTTTCTTCCAAAAGATCTTTGACGAATTTCTGTGTGGTTTTATTTCTCTCTTCCTGTTCTGGAATTCTGATTACATGTAGATTATTCCTTTTGATGGTATCACAAATGAATCTTAGGCTTTCTTCATTTTTTTTTTTTTTTAATCTGTTTTTCTGATTGATCCTTTACCTTATTGCTATTGAGGTATTTGTCTTCAGTATCACTAATTCTGTCTTCCACTGATTTGATTCAGCTCTTTTGCCTGTTCAATGTATTATCTATTTCTGAAATTCTAGTATGAATCTTCTGGATTTCTATCTGTAGATTGTGTATCATTTCCAATTTTCCATTTATTTTGTCCTTTTGTTCTTGTATTTTCTTCTGAAATTATTCTAGGGTTTTGTCAGTGTTTTCCTTAATCTGGTTCTCAATCCACTGAAGGTACCTAAATATAATTCTTTTGAATTCCTTATTAGGGAGTTCCAATGCTGCTTCTTTCTCAAGGTCTGTATCCTCTTTCCTTGTTTATACTACTTTATTTTGCTTCTTTGTGTGGACTGTGACCATCTGTTGTCTCTGAGACATTGTGACATTTTATTTATATTTAATCTGTGATTGTATGTTGCTGTGATTTTCCCAAGATTTTTTTTCCTTTGTTGTGATATATCTAAGTAAGCAGGATACTATGTTCCTCTATTCACTAGTTGGAAGCACTTATGCACTCACCATTTGTCTCCTGGTGAATGTGATAGAGAATCAGAGTAGGTTCACAGATCTCTGTTAGCTTTTTGTGAAGAGCAGTTAAGGGTGAGTCAGGCTTGTATTGGCTGTCATGTGTCATTGGCCAGTTGGTAGAAGCAAGTGGTGGCCTTCTCTCAGTAGGTGGGGCTGTGGGAAATGTGGGTATGGTTAGGTCATATGTGCATGGTTGCTGTTTCCCACTGAGTTAGACAAAAAGAACAATAATTTAAATAATAATAATAAATATATAAGCAAGAGGAAAAAAAAAATCACACCACATCAAAACATGGGAAGAAAGGTTCAATCACAAAAAATAAAAAGGGAATAGCAATAAATGAGAATAAATATTTAAAGAAATATTTTTAAAAGACAGAAAAATACCCATAAATAGAGAGAGAAAAGGAAAAAGCATAATATCTGAGGAGGGGAAGTAAGAGAAAAGAGCTAGAGTAAAAGAATAATAAAGAAAAAAATGAGGAAAATGAAGAAAAAAAAGATGAGTAAGACCAAAAGAAAGAAAAAAGATGGAAACCAGGAAAAATGAAGAGAGGAGGGAAAAAAACAAACAAACAAACAAACAAAAAAAAAAAAAAAAAAGGAAGGAAGGAAAAACAGAATAAGTTTAAAACAAACAAAAACCAAAAAACAAAAACCAAAAAATTGGAGTTGAGGGGCAGGGCACCCAATGTCTGTCAGAGTAGAGACTGAGTTAGAATTCTTCTCAGTCCAGAAGGTGGGTGGAGTTTGGGGATGGCTACAACTCCATTCACTAAGAGAGTGTGGGGTATCAGAGTAACAAGGAGAATGTTTCAGCTTTCCAGTTATCAGCCTCCAGTGTTTGCCATACTGTCTTGTCCTCAGCATGCAGTGTCTATTCTTAGGTCACTGGAATCTGAACAGTACTGCTTTAGATATCCAAAATGGCCACACTGCTTGTAAACATTCAAAATGGATGTCCCATCTAGACAGCCGAAAGCACACAGCTCAGATTGTCTCCTTCTCTGCTGTTTCCCTTTTTGGTCATCAGCCACAAGTGCAGTTGTCCATGCAGCCCTAGGTTATGAGGGCTGATTTTTAGTTACTGCTCAGGTCCTTATACGAATAGATATTCAAACTGTCCATGCCATCAGGACAGCTGAAAGTCTACAGCTCTGTTTGTCTCCTTAGTCACTGTTTTCATTCAGGTTCTTCTACTAGTTAGTATTTAATCCACTTCTGTATCCTTCCTTTCAAAACACAGGGCTCCAGGTTTATATTCTGTATCTGTGTCAATTTGTTTCTCTTTTCTTCGTTGAAGATGGCCTGTGTAGCTTGTCTGTCTATTGCGCCATCTTACCAGGCGTCTTCTATTGAGCTCTTTTAAAGAACTATCTATATGGCATCAAATTGACAAAAACAACTCAAAAAGTTAGAGAAGAAACTTAGGGGGAAGTTAGTTCATGATAGTGGAGGAAGAATAATTCATAAAAGAGGGTGAGACTGAATGCATATCTTGAAGAATATAATCAATGTCAATGAGTTATACCTGCAGTAATTGTTGAATTGCTATATGTTTTGCTGTGTGTATTTTCAAAAACAATGACAAATATATATATATATTTTAAAAAATGAGTTAGGGCCAAATGAATAAGCAAAGACATATGATATTAAGGGAGGAAAAGTAATGTCCAATACTAATGGTAACAAAAGGGACAAGGTGATGAGTAGCATACAAGATGTTTCATGCAAAAGGAGAGGTTGGGTTTGATCAAGTAAATCCAGGAGGGCTTTATGGAGGGCATGGCATTTAAGTGTTCCCTCTGAAAGATGAGGAGTGTTTTTACAGCTGAAGCTAGCAAGAGCATATTCTTAACAGAATTGCAAATGTGAAAGCAAGAATATGCATAGGAAAGTACAAGGCCTCTCAAGGATGTTTTTCAATCTTATGATTCAGGGATTAATATACAAATCATTATATATTACTAATTATTCATGTAATTTGGGGCTGGGCAGGCAGACCAGAACTTGCCCATGAGAAGGGCTTTAAAAATTCCTACGTAAAGACAAATGTGCATCAGGGATTCAATGAATTAAAAGGAAATTGTTGGTGAGATTAAACTCAAATTTAAAGGTGGAGCCACTTGGCATAAGCCCCACATGGGTGTATGAAAAGTGAGTTGTAAGTCAGGCTCCAACTCTGTGCACAGACATTTCTAGCACACAGCAACACTGTAATAATAAAAGTCTGATAGACTGTAAAACTGTGAATGAGCTCAGGGTGATTTTGCCCAGCCTCTATTTGCTCCAAAGAGTAATCCTTGTTCTTACTGTCAGGATTAAGACCCCGAATATGACTTGCCCAAACACAAACCACTGGTAAGTGGCAGAATTGAGATTATTCCCTAAGTTTTTGGCTTTGTGCAGCAGTCTATATTTCCACTTCAGCAACCACCTCCTCCTACCTATATTAAGAGAGAACTCGAGTTCATGCCACTATATGTAAGAAGAGATAAATAATTCTAGAAGAGCAATACTTTAACCTGGCCCACCTCATCAATAGATGGGTGCCTAAGAGGATTGGAAAGTCAAGATTTGACACCATTTCAAAAATTCTCTCTTTCTGTACCCTTATCTGATTCTGCCATCCTGAAGATTCCTGTATATTCCTGAAAATCTTCAAGAAACATTGGATAAATATCATATCCTTCTAGAAGGATAATGCATTAAATAATTATTAGCTATTACCTAAGCCTATCAGATTTTTTGTAGTGGTAGGTAGCTGAGTGTAATATAGCACATATAATAGAGAAGTGGTTTTGAAAGAATTTTGGCAGTAGTCTGTCTTAAAAAATATTTTTGAAGCCTTAGTCTAGTAATATTAATTTCTTATGCCGTCCATCCATTAGACCAACAAAATTACTCAAAAATAACTTTATTGGGGGTTTAGGAGGACTACAACCTCAATGGTATGAATTCAATAATGCCCTCCCCCCCCGCAAAAAATTGTGTGTTACCAAGATTAAGCATAAATCCTAATCTAAGCTCTGGTGGCATAGTGCCTAAGGCATTTGAATGCTAACCTGAAGGCTGGCCATTCAAACCCACCAGCCACTCCTCAGAAGGGAGATTGAGCAATCTACTTCCACAGAGATAACTGCCTCAGAAACCCAAGGAGGGGTCACTATGAGTCAGAACTGACTTGACAGAAGTGAGTTCTGGTTTGTGCCTGTGGTTATCTCATTTTGGAATGGATTGTCTGTTATATTAATGAAGGAGGATTTGTGTAAGTGCATACATATCTTGAATCAATCTTTTCTGAGATATAAAAAGAGATTAAACAAGAGCACAGAAGCCAAGATGGAGTAAGGTAGATATCCAGATACATGGGAATTTCCAAGGAACCAGGAAGCAGAAGCTAAAAAGATAAGGATCTTCTTGCAGAAATGAAATAGAGAGAAAGCCATCCCCTAGAACTGGTACCCTGAATTCAGACTTATAACTTCTTAAACTGTGAGAAAATAAAGCTACAAATTCGTGGTTTTTCTGTCATAGAAGCACTAGATAAATAAGACAAAATTTGTTACCAGGTGTGGGATGCTGCTCTAACATATACCTAAACTGTGAGATCAGTTTTGGAATTGGTTAATGGGTAGAGGTTGGAATAGTTTTAAGGTGGCCAACAGTAAAAGCCTAGATTGTTTTGAGGGAGGGATGATGGCTTAGTGCCTAAGGCATTTGATTGTTAACCAGAAGTCTGGCAGTTCAAACCCACCAGCCACTCCTTGGAAGGAAGATGGGGCAATCTACTTCTGTAGTGATACTGCCTTAGAAACCCAAGGAGGGGTCGCTATGAGTTGCATCTGACTGGTCGGCAGTGAGTTTAGATTGCTTTGAAGAGACTGTTGGTAGAATCACATATATCAAAGGCAGTACTGCTGGGAGTTCAGAAGAAAGTCACTATAATCCTAGAGAATACATATGGCACTAGCAACAGAATGTTGCTGGAAATATGGACATTAAATGTGCTTCTGCTGAGACTTTAAAAGAAAATGATAAACAGGCAATTGGACAGTGGAGGAGGGGCATTTTTATGCAGTGACAGAGAACTTATCTGAATTATGTTCAAATATTTGGTGGAAAGTAGAACTTGTAAGTGATGAACTTCAATACCTGGCTGAAGAGATTTCTAAGCAAGATCATAAAGGGGCCATTTATGCCATCACTCCATTAGTGACAGACTTAATCTCTTTAACAAAACTTGTATAGCTACATCCTTCGTGAACATTCTAGGACTTGTGTCTTTGGTTCGCACAATATAATTTCCAAATCTTTAAGTTATATTTTCATTTTTCACAGTTTATTTTTAAGTCCATCTTTTTCCTTTCACATTTTACTACAAGCAGCAAGGAAAAGACAAATGGCCCCTTTATGATCTTGCTTAGAAATCTCTTTAGCCAGGTATTGAAGTTCATCACTTACAAGTTGGAGAAGAACTGATTCTTTGAAACCTAGAAGGCTGTGGCCCCACCCTTTGAGATCCAGGAGACTGTTGCCTCACACTTTGAAACTGAGAAAACCCTGCTTTCCATGCTGTTGGGTTTTCAGCTTAGAAAGAAGGGGACAGGAAAAGAACACTGTCTGCCTTTAGGAATTCTACAATCAGGAAAGAGGCCAAAGGAGCTACATCTGTTGTTCTATAAAAAAAGAAAAGGACCATCCCTGGAGCAGTTTGGAGATCAGGAGATATTTTGGAAGGAGCATAGAAAGCAGCCTCCTAGGTTTCAAAGAATCAGTTCTTCACCAACTCAGTTTCCGAGTGTGGAGCTGCCAGTAAAGTTTGCCAGGGGAATGAGACTGCAGCCTGAAGCAGAGGGGACAAGGCTGCCATGGCCAGTGGGCAGAAGAACTGGCTCATCAAGGCCCAGGAGGTTGGCTCACCACTCAGATGGACTAGGAGAATAAGGCCATCCAAAGCTAAGGGAGCAGAGTTGCTGTCCCAGTGGACCTGGAAGGCAGAGCTGAGTCCACAACCATGTTTGATTTAGATGATTCAAAAAATGAGATTTTGGAGTTGGAGTTCATTTAAGACTTTTTGCAATGATGTCATGGGGCAAAATGTGTTTTCCATGTAGCATAGACATGAATTCTGGGAGTTAAAGGGTGGAATGTTATGGATTGGATTAAAAAAAAAAAAAAAACCTCACTGTCATACAGTTGATTCTGACACATAGCGACCCCCATTGGGTTTCTGATATGGCAAATCTTTACGGAAGTAGATTGCCCCATATTCCTTCCACAGAGCAGCTGGTAGGTTTGAACCACCAACCTTCTGGTTAGCACTCAAATGCATTAAGCACTGTACCACCAGAGCTCCTTATGGATTGAATTATGTTCACCAAAATACATGTTGTAGATCCTGACCTCTATGTCTGTGGTTTTGATCCCATTTTGGAATGGATTGTCTTTGTTATATTAATGAGGCAGATTGTTGTTGTTGTTGTTATGTGCCGTCTAGTCGGGCCCGACTCATAGCGACCCCTCCTTGGGTTTCCGAGGCAGTATCACTATGGAAGTAGATTGCCCCATCTTCCTTCCAAGGAGTGGCTGGTGGGTTTGAACCTCCAGCCTTCTGGTTAGCAGTCAAGTGCCTTAGCCACTATGCTACCATATGAGGCAGATTAGTGTAGGGTATATCCTGAGTCAATCTTTTTTTGACATATAAAAAGAAAGCAGAGAGAGAAATGGGACAAGGAAGACACCAAAACACAAGGATATCTTCAAGAAACCAAGAAGTAGAATCTGAAGAGACAAAGACCTTCCACCAGAGCCAACAGAGAAAGAAATCCTTCCCCTAGAAATGACACCCTGAATTCAGATGTCCAGCCTGCTTAACTATGAGAAAATAAATTTCTGTTTGTTAAAGCACCCATTTGTAGTATTTCTGTTATAGCAGCACTAGATAACTAAGACACTCAAGAAGGCATAATATTTCAATTAGGTGTCTGCACAATCCCTGAAGTGTCACTGTAGAATCAATCCTAGAAAACTCGATCAAAAGTTAATGGTTAGGTCTAGATCTCCTAAACTGTTGCACACACCTAATAACGTTCACATGTGTGTTCTTTGTGGAGGAAGAAAAGCATATTAAAACTTTCACTATCTATACTTAATCTTATCTTTAAAAAATTTATTTTTGTGCATGTTATGAATTAATTTGTGTCGCCTAAAAATATATGTTGAAGTCCTGGCCTTGGCCACCTGTGGATATGACATTTTGGAAATAGGGTCTTTGCAATGTTATCAGTTAGCATGAGGACCTACTGGAGTCAAGGGGGTCCAAATCTCACAAGAGTGGTATTCTTACAAAAGAGGAAAACATACAGAAAAAGACAAAGAGGGAAGACAGTCATGTGAAGATGGAGAGAGAGATTGGGGACATTTACAAACTAAGAAATGTCAAGGCTCAACAGCCATTGCCAGAAGCTAAGGGAGAGGCATGGCATGGATTCTCCTTCAGCACTTTCACAAACAATCAACATGTTTGACACCCTGATTTTGATTTCTAGTCTCTAGAAATGTGAGAGAATAAATTTCTGTTTTATAAGCCACCTGGTTTCTGGTACTTTTATTTGGTTGCCCTGGAAAACTAACAGAGTGTATATTTTATAATATGTAATTATTTATTTATATATGCTAAATAGGGAACTCTGGTAGCATATTGTCTAAGGCACTTGACTGCTAATCAGAAAGCTGGCAGTTCAAACTGACCAGCCACTCCTCAGAAGGAAGATGGGGCAATCTACTTCCGTAGTGATACTGCCTCAGAAACCCAAGGAGGGGTCTCTATGAGTCGGGTCTGACTCCACGGCACATAACAACAACAACAACAAATATAAATACAAAAATATACAGATATTGAGACATTGCTCAAATATTTTTATCAAGAGGAGTGTGTGTGGCATGTCCAAATGGCCCCTAACTTATAATGACCCCATGCACAATAAAATGAAACACTGCACCACCCCCCTGATTGTTTTGAGATCAGAACTTGGTGATCCATAGGGTTTTCACTGGCTTATTTCCATAAATAGATTGCCATGCTTTTCTTCCTAGTCTTTCACAGTAATACACAAGCCTTCACTGAAATACACAGTAATACACAAGCCTTCACTGAAAAATGAGTGGTGACTGCACATGAGAAGCATTGGCCAGGAAGTGAATCCAGGTATCCAGCACAAAAGCCAAGAATTCTACCATTGAATTCCCAGTGATAGCATAAAAATAAAAACCAACTCATTGCTGTTGAGTTGGATCTGACTCATAGTGACCCCACCCTTGGTTTTCCGAGGCAGTATCACTACGGAAGTAGATTGCCCAATCTTCCTTCCAAGGAGCAGCTGGTGGGTTTGAACTATTCTGTCCAGGGCAGGTAGAAACTTGGGTAGGATCATAAAGGGCTTGGCAGAGGCAGATCTGGGATTGTCAGGGCCTTAACTTTATATAATTTTGGGGTCTTTCTTTAAGAAAAGTCATGTAAAATTATGACTATCAAATTAAGAACAGAATGGAATATTGATTTTAAATTAAAAATAAAAGAAATCACAACACAGTACTGGATATTTGGAGATTTGACTTCTTTTCTTTTAGTTTTCTTAGGCAACTTATTGGAAATATGACATAGACCAATTCCCACTTGTAAACCTGGTTTACCACCATCCGTCAACTTAGAACACTCCATAACTCCCAGCAACTCCTGATACTCACAAGGGCCTCATTCAGTAAAAGGCTCAAAAATGTATCTGTGACCACTAGCTCCATAGGGAGAAGGAGAAAAGAATGGGGACTGCAGAATAGAAAATGGCCTGGAGATGGGTGGAGGAAGACCTGTCACCCAAAAACAGTCCTAGGACTGGTAGATGCCCGCTCTCATTTTGCGTACATTGAATTTTATCATCACTGAATTTGAGAAGAAAAATCTATGGACCAGTGCCATAAACTAGATAACTACAAAGATCATGGACAGAACCTATTTCAGTTGTGGGGTGACCAACAACCTTAGTATCCTTGGGACTGTCCTGGTTTTAGCAGTGAAAGTCTTATGTCTGAGGACACCCACATCTCAGTCCCAGGCAAACTGAAAGAGTAAGTCACGCATCCCCACCCAACTCTACCACTTGGTAGCTATGAGACCATAGGCAAATTACTTATATTGCTAAACACAATTTCCTTAATTATGAAATGGAGATATCAAGAGGACCTAACTCATGATACTTTTATTTTTTAAAGGAAAATAGATTTTCTTTTCTTTTTTTTCTTTAATTTTTATTGTGATTTGGGTGAAAGTTTACAGAGAAAATTCATTTTCCATACAGCAGTTCATACACTATTTGTTTCACGACATTGGCTGCAATCCCCACAATATAATAGCTCTCTTCCCACTTTCACCCTGTAGTTACCTCTTCCCTGTGACCTTTTTTTCCTATGCATTCCTGCCACCTGGGCTATCTCCCTGTGCAAATACTGCCCTTCTGTTCTCCCTTGATTCATCTTTCTAGGGAATGTATCTACCTGGTGTAAATGCTCACCCTATATGCCTGTCTATTGTTTGTCTGGAAGCCATAGGAGTGAGTTCAATTCCAGGCCTGAAGCATAACTAGGGGCCATGGTCTCAGGTGCTCAACAGGCTCTATCAGACCAGAAAACCTGGCCTTTTTTATGATTTTGAGTTTTGTTCCACATCGTTCTGCCACTCTATCTAGGATCTCCTGCACTGATCCCTTTCTGAGTGGTTGACAGTAGAAGCTGGGGTCCATCTAGTTCTTCTGGTCTCATGATAATTCAGGCTGAGGTTCACATGGTCCACTGTTGTTGTTGTTATGTGCCATCGAGTCAGCCCCGACTCATAATGACCCCTCCTTGGGTTGCTGAGGCAGTATCACTACGGAAGTAGATTGCCCAACCTTCCTTCTGAGGAGTGGCTGGTGGGTTTGAACCGCCAGCCTTCTGGTTAGCAGTCAAGTGCCTTAGGCACTATGCTACCAGAGCTCCTACATGGTCCACTAGTCCCCTGAAATAATTGTTTCCATGTGTCTTTGTTTTTCTTCATTCTTCTTTGCTCTGGACAAGGAGAGACAAATTGTCACACCTAGATGGCCACTTGCAAGCTTTTAAGACCCTAGTCACTACTCACCAAAGTAGGATGTATAACAAGTTTTTTTGTAGTATGTTATGCCATTTGAGCTTGATGTCCCCCGGCAACCATGATTCTAAGCCCAAAGGTCCAACAATTTGCTCCATCAGGATAGTTGACTGCCTAAGAAGTTATCATAACTTTTTCCCCTATTGTTAGGTGCCATCGAGTCAGTTCGAACTCATAGCAACCCCATGCACAACAGAATGAAACAGTGCCCAGTACTGTGCCAGCTTCATAATCTTGGTATGCATGAGACCATTGTTGTCGCCACTATGTCAATCCATCTTGTTGAGGACCTTCCCCTTTATATAGCCATTCTTACAGCACATACAAATACATATGTAGAATTACTGTCTGCCAACTCTATATATGGTCATGGATATATTCCCTTTTGTTTAGACATACCTGATCATTTAGCCTGTTTACCCACTCATAGATTAATGTTTGTTATCATTGATAACACAGTATTGTACATGTAAAAGTCTTGTCTGTACCTCTTGTGCACCTCTCTGTTCCTTCCTTTTCCCTAATTTTATTGTGTTGGTCACTTGCTTTTGGTATATTGTCTTTCCCATCACCCAAATCAATACTTGCCTCTTAACTACCTAGTAATTTTCCCTCCCTTCTTCTCCCATCCCTGTTAACCAGCAAAGAAAGTTTCCTTCCATATATAAACTTTCCTTGACTTTTTACAATAGTGAACTAATACAATATTTGTCCTTCTGTGATTGACTTATTTCAGTCAGCATAATGTCCTCCAAGTTCATCCATGTTATTCAGTGTTTTGCAGATTCTATATTTTAATAGACTTTATTTTTTAGAGCAGTTTTAGGTTTATAGGAGAATTGTGCAGAAAGTATAAAGTTTCTATATATATATATATGCATAACCCCTCTCCCCAAGGCACACTGTTTCTCATATTATTAACATCTTGCATCAATGTGGTACATTTGTTGCAAGTGATGGACCGATACTGGTACATTATTATTCAGAAAGATCCACAATTTGCACTAGAGTTCTCTCTTTATATTGATAGTTCTCTGGGTTTTGACAAATTCATAATGCCAACTGTCCATCATTACAGTATCATGCAGAATAGTTCACTGTCCTAAAAATACGTTGTCCTTCACTTAGTCTCAGAGTTCCTTTGAAGATCCAATGCAATATCCTCATCAAAGGAGTCAGGCAGTGATAGATAAAAGAGTGATGATTGAGCGGGGATGCTGTGTGGCCTGGTGCCTTAGGGATATTTTCCAGCTTCCATTGAACCCTTTGCATGGGCATCCAAATCTCAACCCTTTCACTGTTTTCAGTGTTTGTTGATTAGTAGAGATTAGTTGCATTTGTGCCCTTGAATTTTCACATCTTGTATTCATGAACAAGGAACACTTATCCAAATTGCTTCTCCAAATGCTCCCTTTCAGGAATGTCTGCTCATTCCCTCACCCACTATGCTGTGTCCTTAGCAAACAATACAGAGGAAAGCATGTGAACATCTTTGAACCTTTCTGACACTCACCCATCTCTGATGTTAAGTGCTTTTCATGCTTATAGAAGGCCAAGGAAGTAGAGAATTATTTTTAAGAATGAAAAAAGGGAAAAGCATCTGGTTTATGGATGAAGACACAGAGTAAAACCAAATGACCCACTAGGGAGACTGCACAGTATGGTATAAAGAGCCTAGCTTTCTTTTTAAAATCTATTCACTAAGTTTTGCATCGTAGCATAGTGCCTAAGGCACTTGACTACTAACCAGAAGGCTGGAGGTTTAAACCTACCAGCCACTCCTCAGAAGGAAGGTTGGGCAATCTACTTCCGTAGTGATACTGCCTCAGCAACCCAAGAAGGGGTCACTATGAGTCGGGGCCGACTTGATGGCACATAACAACAACAACAACAAGTTTTGCATCAGACTTGCAGTACTAGAATTCTGGGTCCACAAATATGACCTTGAACAACTTACTTTAACTTTACCAGTATCTGTTTTCTCATTCTGAGTGCGGAAAATGAATATCACACTCATAAAATTATTGAGAAGATTGAAAAATTAGATCTCATACATAAAGCATTTAACATAGGGCCTGCCATATGGGGAAGTGCTTTGTTTTTTTTTCCTTTTTTAAAAAAGTGATACACAAATACAGAAAATTTAAAATACAAATACCTTCTTGATAGAGCACTGAGTCAAAGCAATAGGATTCAATTTGGTCTTTTCTATGTAAACAAATACATAATAAGGCATATGTACTACATTCCAAAATGTGTATTAAAAATTGAACCAAAAAGGAAGAAAATACTCATGTATATTTAATTTCATTTATTAAAATGACTGGAAAAGGAATTGTACAGAATATGCATAAAAAATAGCCAGAGGTATCCCCACAGGGCATGTACCTGGGCCCTGGGACTTCTGGAACCTCACAGGAGTTGAGATCTCATGGTCTGGAGCACTTTGGAAGAACTGTGTCAAAAGTCCCTCTCCTACATAGAGGGAGCAACTAGTTGGACCTGTGGGCTCAGGACCATGGCCACAGGGGTCATGAAGCTCAATTGGCATAACATACTATACAAAAACATTGTTCCACATTCTACTTTGGTGAATAGCCACTGGGATCTTAAAGGCTTGCAAGCAGCCATCTAGGTGCAACGATAGATCTCTCCTCATCCAGACCAGACAAGAATGAAGAAAACCAAATATACATGGAAACAATTAGGCAAAGCAACTGGTACACCATGAGATCATCAGCCTATATGACTATGAGACCAGAAGAACTAGATGGTGCCCGGCTACCACCACCAACCACTCAGAGGGGGTTCTATGTAGGAGACTCTGGATAGAGAGGAAGAACA
>NW_006921652.1:4684499-4697074 GCF_000298275.1 Orycteropus afer afer
TTTGTGTCTTTCACTGTACATAAATTATATTTCAATAAAATACATTTTAAAAAATTTTAAAAAAAGAATGACATAGAACTAATAGGGAAAGAGTTCTAAGTGAAGATTTGATAAATGAACCATCTGTGGATCAGAGCCCACCCTTATCAGCACTTTAACATCAGAGGATACAACACTAGCAACCACTGAGTTAAGGAAGAAAAATTAGTAGAGGTTTGGCAGATTTGTATCGAACTCTTTCTTGCTCTCCTTGAGTTCTGTGCCAACTTGGAAACTAGAGAACACTGGAATATGCATGCTGACCTGGAGGCTATAAAAAAACATCCTCCCAAAGTTTGGCAGAAAATGTGAGAACACTGGGAAAGGGCTTAGTGAAACTTGAAGACTTAATAGTTTTGTTGGCTACATCCAAATATAGCATAGGTATTTTAGGAGGGTAAGGATTTTATAGAACATAAAAAGGTCAAAACTCATTCTTAGGTCCAAGTAATATGTGAATTTATGATTTCCACAGATTTAGGTGGAATTGGGAGTCAAGGAAACAAGGGGTGACAGCTTGGACACTATGGAAATTGCCTGATGTGAAGGTTTCTGTGAGGAAAGAGCAAGTTGCAACTTTCCCTCTCCATAGCTCATGTTAATAAGCTAACGAAACCAAAAAACCAAACTCACTGGCGTCGAGTCAGATCCGACTCATAGCTTCCCCTCTTTGAGTTTCCTAGGTGATATCACTGTGGAAGTAGATCACCCAGTCTTCCTTCCAAGGAGTGGCTGGTGGGTTTGAACTGCCAGCCTTCTGGTTAGCAGTCAAATGCCTAAGGCACTAGGCTCCCAGAGCTCCTAATAAGCTAAAAATTGACCCTCAAAATTCGGGGGGGGGATGTTGGGGATGATTCTCTTTTTGGAGGTGGAGTACATGATAGATGGATGGGAATGGATGGAAAAAACAATGGGATGAGAAGAAGAGAGAAGGAGGGGATAGAGGTGAAAGGAGGGAGAGCGAGCCTAGCTGTTGTTAGTGCCAGAGTTGGTTCCTGCTCATAGCCATCCTATGTATAACAGAATGAAACACCACCCAGTCCTCCACCATCCTCACATTGTTATGGTTGATCCCATTGTTATAGTTACTGTGTCAATCCATCTTCATAAGAATGTTCCTCTTTTTCACTGATCTTCTACTTTACAAAATATGAGATCCTTCTCCAGAGACTGGTCCCTTTTGATAACATGGCTAAAGTACATGAGATGAAGTCTTGTCATCCTCATTCCCAAGGACCATTCTGGCTGAATTTCTTCCAATCCAGATTTGTTTGTTCTTCTGGCAGCCCATGGTATATTCAATATTCTTTGCCAACACCCTATTTCAAAGGTATCTATTTATTTATCTTCAGTTTTTTTTATTCATTGTCCAGCTTTTGCATGTTGTTCTGGTTACCTAGTGCCGCTCTGAGAGGAATATACCACAAATGGGATGGCCTTAACAAACAGGAGTTTATTCTTACAATTTGGAGGCTTTAAGTCCATGTTCAAAGTGCTAAGCTCTAGGGACTGGGTGAAAGCCCCTCAACCTTGGGGTCCAGCTCTGCCTCCTGCTGCCAGCCCACTGGAGCTAGAGGCATTTCTTCACTCAGACAGCTGCTAGCTGCTGAGGCTGAGAAACCCCAAGGTTGACAAATAAAAAGGCACAGTCCGATGTTACTAAACCACATGGCAGGCCATTAGCTTAAGTCCATTGTAAGTCCCAAGGTCAGCAGAGCATGGCAGGCTGCTCAGCAATGACACAGCTACATGCAGGGTCCAACCGTGTCATAACATAGAGACCATTCCCAAGGCTTCTCCTTAAATACAGGAAGCAGACCACATCCCAAAGGCAGCTACTCAGCTGCTTGTGGTAGCATCCACCATGGAGTTGATTGCCAGTCTCATCATGGGGAATAACTACCACCAGCTGCCCAGCCACTCAACCAGGCCCAGTCAAGTTGACACACAAACATAACTACCACGCATGCATGTGAGGCAGTTGAAAATACCATGAGTTGGATCAGGTTTACCTTAGTCTTCAAGGTGACATCTTTGCTTTTTAACTCTTTAAAGAGTTTTTTCAGCAATTTTACCCAATGCAATATATCCTTTGATTTCTTGATTGCTGCTTCCATAGATGTTGATTATGGATCCAAATAAAATGAAATCATTGACGATTTCAATATTTTCTCCATTTATCATGATGTTACTTATTGTTCCAGATATGAGATTCTTGCTTTCTTTATTTTATGTTGAGGTGTAATCCATACTGCAGACTGTAGTCTTTAATCTTCATCAGTAAGTGCTTCATGTCATTTTCACTTCCAGTAAGCAAGATTGTGTCATCTACATATCACATCATAATAATTTTTTAAATCTTCTTCAGTGAAATTACTTGCATGTGATATTAATAGGAGCTCTGGTAGCATAGTGCCTAAGACACTTGACTGCTAACCAGAAGGCTGGTGGTTCAAATCCACCAGCCACTCCTCAGATGGAAGGTTGGGCAATCTACTTCCATAGTGATACTACCTCGAAAACCCAAGAAGGGGTCTCTATGAGTCGGGTCCGACTCAATGGCACATAATAACAACAAACAACATGATATTAATGATAATATTTTATTGAATCACTTTTCTGTGGATTGAGCACAAATATTGATCCTTTCCAGTTAGTCAGGCAGCTGTCTTCCAAATTTATTGACATAAATGAGTAAGCATCTCCAGTGCTGCATCCATTTGTTGAAACATCTCAATGGGTATTCCAACAAATGCTGAGCCTTGCTTTTCTTCAATTCCTTCAGTACAGCTAGGACTTCTTCCTTCAATACTATTGGTTCTTGATCACATGCTACCTCCTGAAATAGCTGAACATCAACAAAATCTTTCTGATACTGTAACTGTTTGTATCCCTTCCATCTTTTTTTTCATGCTTTCTGGATCATTCAATATTTTGTCCATGGAATCCTTCAGCATTGTAACTTGAGGCTTGAATTTCTTTTTCAGTTCTTTCAACTTGAGAAATGCTGAGTGTGTTCTTCCGTTTGGTTTTCTAACTCCATATCTTTGCACATTTCATTATAAAACTTTACTTTGTCTTCTTGAGGCACCCTTTGAAATTTTCTGTTCAGCTCTTTTATTTCATCACTTCTTCCACTCATTTTACTTACTCTTCATTCAAGAGCAAGTCTTTGCATTTCTTTTGACATCCATTTTGGTCTTTTCTTCCTTTTCTGTCTTTTTAATGACCATTTTCTTTCTTCATGTATGATGCTCTTGATGTCATCCTACAATTCATCAGGTTTTCTGTCATTTGTGTTCATTTTGCCAAATCTATTCTTCAGATTCTCTCTAAATTCAGGTGGGATAGAATCAAGGCCATGCTTTGGCTCTCATAGACTTCCTTTAATTTTCTTCAGCTTCAACTTAAACTCGCCCATAAGCAATTGATTGTCTGTTCCACAGACAGCATTTGGCCTTGTTTTACTTTTACTTATTTATTTTTTAAATTGTTTTGGGTGCAAATTTACAGAACAGAATTTGTTTTACATTCAACAGTTCATGTACATTTGGTTTCACTCCCTAACCCACTCTCCTCCCGTCCCTTCCCTTTAACCCCCCTCCACCCCATGCCCTTCTTAATTATGCATTCCTGTCTGTCCAGCTTTCCTTCCATGTAAATGCTGCCCTTCTGGTGCCCCATGGCTGATTGGTTTCATAGTTCAAGGCGTGTATCTCTATAGAGTAGGTGGGTGCATTGCCCTGGGTTGGGTGTTCTGCATGTAAGTCTTTCTACTCCTGGGCTGAGAGTCAGTCCTTGGGAGTGAGTCTTATCCTAGGCCCAAAGTGTATCCCAGGGCTACAGTTTAGGGATCCCACCAGATTCCATCTGACCAGAACTTCTGGTCATTATTTTTTAATTTTGTTCCACATTTTTCTTCTCACTCTATCCAGGATCTCCAGTTTTGATCCCTTCCTGAGTGGTTGGCATTGGTAGCCAGACACCATCTAGTTCTTCTGGTCTTGAGGTCCATCATATCCTTGGACTAATTGTTTCCAAATGTCCTTGATTTTCTTCATTCTTCTTCACTTCAGATGAGAGGAGACAATTAGCTGCATCTTAGACAGCTGCTTGAAAGCTTTGAAGACCCCAGTAGCTATTCACCAAAATAAGTTGCAGAACAAGATTTTTATGTATTATGTTGTCACCAACCTTGTTTTAACTGATGATATTGAACCTCTCCATCATCTCTTTTTCACAGATGTTGTTGACATGAGTCCTGTGTATTCCATCTGGCAAGGGCCACAGGTATAGCTGCCATTTATGTTGTTGAAAAAAAGGTATTTGCAATGAATAAGTCATTATTAGTCTTGCAAATTTCTATCATGTGATCTCTGGCATCATTTCTATCACCAAGGCCATATTTTCCAACAACAGATGATTTTTCTTTGTTTCCAACTTTCTCATTCCAGTTACCGGTAATTGTCAACACATCTTGATTGCAGGTTTGGTCAATTTCAAACTGCAGAAGTTGATAAAAATCTTCAATTTCTTCACTTTTGGCTTTAATGGTTGGTGTGTAAATTTTATTAATTGATATTTCTTGTAGGTGTATGGACATTATCCTATCACTGACAGCATTGTACTTCTGGATAGATCCTGAAACATTCTTTGTAGGGATGAATGCTACACCATTCCTCTTCAATTTGTCATTCTCAGCATGGTAAAAGATAATATTGTCTGACTCAAAATGACCATATTCATTGGTTATCATTATTGTACTGACTACCATGAAAATTCCTGAGATACACTGATGAACAATTCAATTTAGTTCTTGCCTTCAAGGATTTTAGTCTGGCTCAGAGTAAAAACTGCTGATCCCTGATGTGATAGAGACTACAGTCAATATCAGCTCACTAATGCCTGGGATAGGAGCTCTGGTAGCATAGTGCCTAAGGCACTTGACTACTAACCAGAAGGCTGGCAGTTCAAACCAACCAGCCACTCCTCTGAAGGAAGGTTGGGTAATCTACTTCTGTAGTGATACTGCCTCGGAAACCCAAGGAGGGGTCGCTATGAGTCGGGGCTGACTCGACGGCATGTAACAACATCAACAATGTCTGTGATATAGATCTGGATGTGTTCCATTTCATTTTTGACAACTTCCAGTTTTCCTAGATTTCTACTTTATACATTCCATGTTCCAATTATTAATCAATATTTGCAGCTGTTTCTTCCTATTTTGAGTCATGCTCCATTAGCAAAGGAAGGTCCTGAAAGGTTTATTCCATCCACATTATTAAGGTTGACTCTAGTTGGAGGAGGCAGCTCTTCTCCAGTTGTATTTTGAGTGTTTTCTAACCTCAGGGACTCATCTTTTGGTATTATATCAGACAATGTTTCACAGCTGTTCATAAAGTTTTCCAGTGATACATCAGACAGTGTTTCCACTGTCATTCACAAGGTTGTCAGTGGCCAGTTTTTTTCACAAGTGTATGGCCCTGTCCTTCTTCCCAGTCTGTCTTAGTCTAGAAGGTCTGCTGAAACCTGCCCACCATGGGTGACCCTGCTGGTTTTTGAAATACCAGTGGCATAGTCTCCAGCCTCACAGCAACACACAAACCACCACAGTACAACAAACTGACAGATGAGTGGTGGTAAGTCACATAGTATCCTCTTATTGTGTTTGAGCAACTGCCTCTTGGTCTATGAGTATAATTAAGAGTTCAAGAATTCCCATTTTTCACAATGTTAACCATAATTTGTTATGATCCACAAAGTGGAATGCCTTTGCATAGTCAATAAAACACAGATAAACATTTTTCTTATATTCTTTCCTTTCAGTCAAGATCCATCTGACATAAGTAATGATGTTTCTCATTCCACGTCCTCTTCTGAATCCAGCTTGAATTTCTAGTCTAGCCAGAAACACTATAGGAAGAATATGGACTTCAGGTTTGTGGTTTTGGATTTTCAGTTGTACAAACTAGCCACTGTTTCTAATTTCCATTGACATCCAAGGAAAATCCATAAATATTCTTCATTCTGAAATAACCATTGCATAGGAGCCAGTATGAAATACTTAAGATCCATGTATATAATAATGGCTGAACTAAGTGGCTGAATTGTCTAAATTACTCCCAGATTTAGAGTCCTTAAGCACTTCCTTCAAGTTAAGCCTGCTGCTGTGGATGCCTTGAGTTCCTAAATGTGAGGTAAGGATAAAAAAAAAAGAAGAAGAAAAGAAAGAAAGAAACTTCCAATTAAATTTAAAGGTGAAATAACCCAAGTTTTTTGATTACCTAAGGTTATATATTCTTGTTGTTCATCAGCTACTTTGCAAAATACTGAGTTTCAACACTACGACTTGATTCAGATATTAACAGTAAAACAAACTATCCATTAAAGTAAACATCCTCATGGAGATGACTGGAGTGGAGGAGGATTTGGTTAATTGTATTTATGAGGCTCATGTACAAAGGATATTACTTTGGGATCCTTTCAGCTCTGTCAGAACATAAACAATAGCTCTTCCATGGAATACTTTACATGCAGAATTTTCCTGTAATGATCCATTCATTAACAAATACTTAACTGCAATAGAAAATAATAATACACTATGTCCTTTCCTCTTGGAATTTCTTCCCTGGTCTCCATGAGGTTTTTCCTTTTAAATAAGTTTCCAAATATATTTCCTTCTCACAAAAGCATTCAGACATTTTCCATCTCTGCCAACCAATTTACCAGAGTTTAATACGTACTATGACTATCTTAGGAGCTCTGGTAGCATAGTGCCTAAGGCACTTGACTGCTAACCAGAAGGCTGGTGGTTCAAACCCACCAGCCACTCCTCGGAAGGAAGGTGGGCAACCCTACTTCCGTAGTGATACTGCCTCGGAAACCCAAGGAGGGGTCGCTATGAGTCGAGGCCAACTCGACGGCATATAACAACAACAACAACAACAACATGACTATCTTAAAAATCAACTAAAATGATAAACAAAAATACACAGTATTAACAGTGGGAAAATGTATAATGATTCAAACATTTGGGGCCAATATTCAAATTTAAGGGTAAAATTATCTTAAAATGTTGTTATTGTTAACCAATGCAATTTTGAAATACCTTAGCAATAGATGATACTTTGCACTTTAAATAAAATGCTACCTCTTAAAACTTGGTTCCACAATAAACACAAATAGAAGCAGCAGTCACAAAATCATATGTCCTATGGCACTGGACAAAACTGCTGCAAAAGACCTCTTTAAATTGCTGAAAAGCAAAGATGTCTCTTTGAAGACTAAGGTGCACCTGGCACAGCCATGGTATTTTCAGTCACCTCGTATGCATGTGAAAGCTGGACAAAATCCGGAAGACTGAAGAAAAGTTGATGCTTTTGAGTTGTGGTGTTGGAGAAGAATACTGAAAGTACCATGGACTCCCAGAAGAACGAACAAATCTGTCCTGGAAAAAGTGCAGCCAGAATGCTCCTTGGAAGTGAGAATGGTCAGACTTCGTCTCACCTACTTTGGTCATGTTGTCAGAAAGGATCATTCTCTGGAGAAGGATATCATGCTTGGTAAAGTGGAGGGTCAAAGAAAAAGGGGAAGGCCCTCAATGAGATGGATTGACACAGTGGATGTAACTGGGCTCAAGCATAGCAAAGATTGTGAGGCTGGCGCAGGACTGTGTAGTGTTTCATTCTGTAGTGAATAGGGTAGCTAAGAGCCAGAGCCAACTTGACAGCACCTAACAACAAAAATAACAAGACTGACATAAAGACATAGGAGGTCCCTGGGTGGCATAAATGGTGTGGGCTTGACTCCAAAACCAAAACCAAACCCACTGCCATTGAGTTGATTCTGACTCATAGAGACCCCTGTCAGTTTTCCCAGGCAATAAATCTTCACTGAAGTAAACTGTGTCATCTTCTTCCCTTGGAGCAGCTGGTATGTTTGAACCACCAATCTTCTCATTAGCAGTCAAATGCCCTATACACTGAGCTTCTTGTGGATTTGATTACTAACCTAAAAGTTGGAGATTTGAACTTGCTCAGTAATACCTCTAAAGAAAGTCTTGCTTGGTGCTTCCACTTCCCCAAAGCCTTTTTGTACTCCTCTCTCTGTTCCTTTGCATGAGCTTTTCCATCCACTTAACATGCCCTTCTGTTCCTTCCCTGCCTTCCAACTTGACTCCATCAGAACCAATGCCAATCTCATATCCTACAACTGTTATTAGCCCTCTTTCCCTCAAAACTAGTACATTTCTTGCCAGTGTAATTCATTGGAAAAAGAAAAAAGAAGAAAGCATTTATTTTCTTGACATATGTCTTTAAACATTGTTCTATATATATTTATGTCTTATCTCACCAACACTGCTCTAAGTCTTTCAGGGACAGGAACAAAGTCTCCTGTCCCTTTTTTGGGGATGGAGTAACAAGTAGATAAAGTGTTTTATAATTCTTTACACTTGCTTTAAAAAATCAATAAACTTCTCTTGGGAGGACATAAAACCTATTGTAGTTTCTAAACTTAAGGATTATTGTAAACCACCTGCTAGAACTATACAGATAAGTTTGCTATCTCATATAGCACTAAACATTCTAAACCAAAGATACAATTACAATTATCATCCTGTGTTTATAAAACTAGAAAAATATTAGTAATAATAGATCTGCTTTTGGCATTTTCTTTAAAGGATCTAAGACCACTTATCATTCACAATTTGAATTAAGACAGATTATTTTTGTTGATTCATTTTTGTTTTTGTTGTTTTAAATTGTAGATTTCTCTCAGTGGATTAAGAAGAAAAGAATTTTAAAAGTAAACCATGACCAGACTGGAAGTAGGAGTTCGTGGAGGTTGCAAATGATTAACACATTTATCTGCTAAATGAAAAGTTAGAGGTTTGAATCCCCACAGAGGCATCTTGGAAGAAAAGCATGGTGATCTATTTCTGAAAAAGCATCAAGGAAAACTCTATGGAGCACAGTTAAACTCTGACACACACACGGTCACAGTGCATTGAAATTGACTTGGCAGCAACTGGTAACTGGAGACTGGAAAATGACCCTGATAGCAAGAGGCTTCAGGAGCACATCCAGGCCCAAGACTCAGTTGTCTCATCTTTCACTTCCTCTTCCTAGAGGCAGCATTCCTGTCAACTCCTCTGTTTTTGTACATTTACTTTTGTTTCTTTACTCTATGAGAACACTTGATAGTCATCACTTTCCACCTTAGGAGCCACAGCTTTGGCTAAGAATATCTCAATATTTCATCAGGTCTTTGTTCAGCACTGGCTTCAGCTTAATGGTGCACTTTACCAGGCAGCTTTTTCATACATCATTAAACAGCAACTATAGTGCATGTGGCCCCTTTCTGATTTACTGTAGATAGTAATGTTTAAGATCACGTTAAACACCGCCCTTGCTCTCCACCACTTGAGCAACATCTCAGTAATGAGCAGTCAATAATATTTCTAAATTAAGGCCCTACAGAGCATTTATTACTGAAATAAGTGAGTATCTTTGGTCTTTCAGAGAAGGCACAATGCTAATGTCAGGTAATGAATTTGTTAACAAATCTGAAGTTGGGGTCTAGTTTTCTTTTTTTTCTATTGGCTTCAGAGACTAAACTGGAAGAATTATATTTAAAAAGCCAATAATAAAATGACTGCACTGTAAACTATGGATTTAGAACCATTCAGTCACATTTATTGAGAACATCTAGGAGAGTAGAAAACTAGCAAAACACATATAATTTGTCTTCAAAGAGTTTGAAAGCAACTGAAGAGATGAGAAAATGTACAAGAAAGCATAGGGCATTGGTGGTTCAGTGGTAAAATTTTCACCTGCCCTGATAAGACCCAGGTTTGATTTCCTGCCTATGAACCTCATGCATAGTCAGCACCCATCTGCCAGTGGAAACTTGTGTGTTGTGATGATGCTGAACACGTTTTAGCAGAGCTTCCAAACTAAGACACACTAAGAAGAAAGGTTTAGTGATGTACTTCTGGAAATAAGCCAATGAAAACCCTACAGATCAGAATGGTGTATCGATCTCCAACTGATCATGGGGAAGACACAGAACGAGCCAGTGTTTCCTTCCATGGTGCATGGAGTTGCCATGAGTCAGAGGCTGGTTCAAGTGTAGCTAACAACAATAACAACAAGTAGAAAGCACATAATAACAAATACTATAAACACATATGTTTGTGCAGATATGTGTAGCTGTATACTACAGAAACTGTACCAGGTTCATACTCATGCCTCTACTTTTATATTTGTTTACCATATTGAAATCATCTGAGAATGTAGCTTTCTTTCCCATTAGGATGAAATCTGCTAATAGACAGGGACTGGTTTATTCACTTCTGTGCATGTTCTGCCTGGAACAGTGTCTGAAACACTTTAGAAACTAAAAAAAAAAATAATATGTTGAACCAACCCAATCCTCGAGGCAGGTGGATTCAAAGGGATAAAAGCTTGGAGGGGCTGGTGTTGGAAGGCTTACGAGCAGAAGGATCCAACCCAGGAAACACTTGCTAAATAAAAGTAAATGTTATTTTCTTTTCCATGTTTCTTATCTATTAAATGCTTCACCTAATCAAATACAGAAAGCATATTCTAAAAAGACCAGTACTCTGACTAGGCAACTGTAATGCTGGACGATGAAGAGAACTAGCTACAAAATTACACACCTTGATTTCTGGTGTTTCGATGGCATGATATTCTTATAAATTTGTGCTCTGTACTCAAAAAGGCATTTCACTATTTTTGTTATGGAGCTTTTCCCTCCAGACTTCTTGAAACCTGGAAAAAGTCAGTATCTATACTCACATAGGAAATGGCATCTTCAGGCATTTGTCCTGATCACGCATGTGAAAATACCGTTCTTCCAGATTTATTCAGATAGACAAGGTTGTAGTTTGAAATATCCAGATAATCATTTCTGAAGTTTCTCTTTCACTCTGTGTGTGTTAGTTGGGCTGAAGTCATAGAGTGACTGAAGATAACAATTTAGAATGCTTGTGAAACTTCAGGTATTCAGGGGAATGGAGGATTTTTCCAAAAAGACCCAAGTGTCTACAAAATAAACTGTGAGCCCTGTCCAACAGCACAGATTCTGTAATTCGAGTACACATCTCTCATGAGTTTTCAGTAAATTCTCCTCAAAAGAATTTTGAATGCACAAGTTGAGTCTATAGGCAAGTGAAATTCCCTTGAGGACTCAGATTTTATTTTCTTGTGAATTTGTATTTCGTCGTTGTTGTTGTTATGTGCCGTCGAGTCGGCCCAACTCATAACGACCCGACCCTTCCCTCCTTGGGTTTCCAAGGTGATATCACTACGGAAGTAGATTGCCCAACCTTCCTTCAGAGGAGTGGCTTAACATTATATCCATATGCATTCCCATATAATCCTCCACCCTGCTCCCTTCCCATCTTTGAGTATATGACTATTAATTTTCCTGTGATATCCTCTCCTTGGCTCACTTTGAGCTGTAGGGTTCTAAGATATAAATTCTCAAAGTAGAGATTTCTATTTCTTTCCCCAGAGTAGTTTACTAAATACCTAGGGCTTAAACCTTCTCTCCTGAGGCTAAGTAAACCTGTAACCATGCCAACCAACTGGATATTTGTCATTTCTGCTGTCTTAATAAATGACTGTTATTTATTCATTAATGAAGCAGATATTTATTAAGCACTTCCTATTTTCCAAACACTAAGTTAGGCCTCTGTTAGGTGAAGGGATGAGGCATACTGTGAAAACAGGGATAATGGCTTATTTTTCTTGTCCAGGCTCAGGACAAAGAACGCTCTGGACTAGATCACTGATGTGTCACCGCCCCTGAGACTGCTCGGTTGAAAATCTTTATTTCTAATTTCTTTTTTAGTTGATATGACCTATACTTCCTTTTTGTTATTGTTGTTGAAAATATACACAGCCAAACATACATCAATTTGTCAATTTCTAAACATACAATTCACTCTTCATTGATTATGTTCTTCAAGTCATGCAACCATCTCATCCTTTTTTGAGTTGTTTCTCCTCCATTAACATAAACTCACTGCCCCCTGGGGTTCCTACTAATCTTTTGAGTTTGTATTGTCCATTTCATCTCATGTAGATAGTTCTTAAAAGAGCACAACCATCAAGGCAGATATTCTTTACTACTTAAGATAAACTATTGCTTGGTTTAAAGAAATGGGGAGTCATCCAGCCTCCATGGCTCCAGAAATCTGGATTTCATGAGAATTTGAAATTTTGTTCTGCCTTTTTCCCCTTTTGATCACCATTATCCTATAATCGTTTTGATCAAAACTTTCAATTATCTCACCCAAATACCATCCAGTGCTTCTAGTCTCATGGTAAGGAGGCAGCTATCCATCCAGGCACTTGGACACACATTCCATTTCCTCAGCTATAAATCTTTGAAGCTTCTTAGCCTTGGTTGTAGAACCCTTCCACTTCTGTCCCAAACTATTCTCAGAAAGATATGAAAATATAGACCAATTTTTCAGGGTGGGGAAGAATGATTCTTTTTTTTTTTTT
>NW_006921652.1:4704828-4714245 GCF_000298275.1 Orycteropus afer afer
GTTTAGTCCAATTCTGTATCCTTCCCTTCAAGGCTCAGGGGTCCAAGATAATCTTCTGTGTCTGTGTTAATTGGTTTCCCTTTTCTTTGTTGAAGAGGGTCTGTGCAATCCTTCTGCCTAGTCTGCCATCTTGCCGGAACTCCTCATTTTTTTTTTTTTTTTTTTAATATATGTAACACTTTCATTCAAGCATAGTTTCATTAATTTTTCCCAGGTGATTAATTTTATAGAGTGTTGCTCAGTGGCATATTTTCTTTCCTGGAACTGGGAATATCTGAAATATAGTCTTTTCACTAAATATTTGTAATAGGGAGTCTGTTCTGGTTACTTTTTGCTGTTCTGACTGGAATATACCACAAATGGGATGGCTTGAACAAACAGGAGTTTTTTCTCACAGTTTGGAGGCTTTAACTTCGAGGTCAAAGTGCCAGTCTCTAGGGGCTGTGTGATAGCCCCTCAACGTTGGCCTTCAGCTTTGCCTTCTGCTCCTGGCCCACTGGAGCTAGAGGTTGTTCTTCACTCAGACAGCTGCTGGCTGCTGAGACTGACAAACCCAAGATTGATAAGTAAAAAGACACAGTCCCTATATTACCAAACCACATGGCAGGCCATTAATTTAAGTCCATTGAAAGTCTCAAGGTCAGCAGAGCATGGCAGGCTGCTGAACAATGACAGGGCTATGTGCAGGGTTCAAATGTGTCATAAGCTAGAGACTATTCCCCAAGGCTTCTCCTTATGTACAGGAAGCAGGCCAAATCCACAAGGCAGCTACTCAGCTAGCTGGTCACCATAGATTCCACCATGTAGTTGATTATCAATCTCATCATGGGGAGTAACTACCACCAGCTGCTGCCACCAGACCCAGCCAAGTTGACACACAAACTTAACCACCACAGAGTTTAATTAACAGAAAATATTGCAACTGTGCCCCAGAGTTCCATTGAAAGGGGGGAAAGAACAGTATTCATCTTTTTAACTGATTCTACCCCAGTGCCTCTGGGGGCTCCATAAATATTTATGTATAATGTACAGCCAACTCTGAAAGTTCCTGGGTAAGCTCAGTCTGTAAAATCCATTTACTTAATACACTTAGAAAGTCTGGGGCGTGAGTTGTGTTGTCTCTTTCCATGAGAAACCCACCAAAGATCCTATCTAGTCCTTTCTATGATTGACTGCTTGGCCATCACCAGTTGGCATACTGGTGCTTACATCTTCTATTGGCTCTATGGAACTTCCTGTTATCATGGAGGAGAACATGGGTTCTTCTCATAAAGACAGTCTGGTTCATGATTCCTCTGCAAAAACCCTTTCCAAGCCTATTAGATGGCTAGAGAAAAGTTCATTTTAATTTTTTTCAAAAGCTTACCATTTTCTACTTTTTTTTTCTCTGTTAGAAGGGTCACTTGATACATCTCTTAAGTCTTCCAAGAGCCTATCTGTATTCCTTCTATTCTCCTTTATGTTTTATTTCTGTATTATACCATACAGAAATATATGTCTTTTTATACACCCACATGATCATTAACAATATTATTAGCATGTTCAATTTTATTTAAAGACGAATATGACTGTTCTAGGAATCCCTGGGTGGTGAAAATGGTTAATGTGTTCTGATGTTAATAGAAAGATTGAACCTTAAAGTCTACCAAGAGGCACCTTGGAAGAAAGGCCTGGCAAGCTACTTCTGAAAAATAAGGCACTGAAAACCCTATGAAACGCAGTTCAACTCTAACACACATGAGGTTACTGTGAGTCATAGTAACTTGAAGACAACTGGTTTAAGACAGTTTTTAGGGAGCTGCCTACTTAGTGGGAGAAGATATCCATGCTAATCATTGCTGCAGGCTGACAAGATAGGATATCCTGAGTGCCACAGAAGGTTGGATAGTACATCTAATAAGGGTTATTTAAATATAGAAGGATTGCAGATAGTTTCAAAAGTTGAAGATAATATTTGCCCTCAACAGTGGATCTGAATTTGACAAGCAAAGAAGGAGGTCTGGAGAATAGCATTCTTAGCAGAAGGGAAGTGATATTGGGCCAAGAGAATTCAGGATGTATTGTGGAAATGACAAGCTATTCCCTGCGGATGGAGACTATCTAAGAATGTTAGTCAAAATAAGCCTGGGAGCATACCCATGTTTATCACAACACAATTCACTATAGCAAAGAGATGGAAACAATCTAAATGCCCATCAACAGATTAATGGATAACCAAATTATGGTACATTCACACAATAGAATACTATGCTACATTAAAGAATAATGAAGAATACGTGAATCATCTCACAACATGGATGAATCTGGAGGACATTATGCTGAGTGAAATAAGTCGAGCACAGAAGGATAAATATTGCATGAGCCAATTACTGTAAAAAATCAAAGAAGGGTTTGTTTAGAGAAGGGAAGTCACTTTGCAGGTTACCAGAGATGGGAGGGAAGGAAAGGGAAATTTTTGAACTAGTTGGGGGCCACATGCTGAGTTGGGGAGGGGGATGGATGGCATGGAAAGAGTCTGTGACCAACATGATAACATTGGGCAAAGGGAGGACACTGAAATGTGCACATAAGATATAGATGACATAAGCTAATACCAGTACATGAACAATACTGCATTACCACTGACACCAAATACCAGGCTACAGATAAATGCATAGACAACTGAGAAGATAATATGGGGGCTGGTGCACAGCAATATACCCTAGACTAATGATAGATTTAGCATATGATAATCTTGCACAGATACTAGTGATACAAAATAACAGAAAGAACAGAAGAGAGAATTGGAGTAATGCCTCAGAGGCAGCCAAACACTTGGGAGAGAGAACCACCAGGTATGCTTACTCAGGACCATAGTACTGGGGAAACCAGACTCAATTGGCACAACATAATACACAAAAATCTTGTTCCACAACCTACTTTGGTGAATAGCTACTGGGGTCTTAAAAGTTTTCGAGCTGCTTTCTAAGATGCAGTAAATGGTCTTCTCTCGTCTGAAGTGAAGAAGAGTGAAGAAAGTCAAGGGCATTTGGAAACAATTAGTCCGAGGATATGATAGACCTTGAGACCAGAAGAACTAGATGGTGCCTGGCTACCAATGCCAACAACTCTGGAAGAGATCAAAACTGGAAATCCTGGATAGAATGGGAGGAAAAATGTGGAACAAAATTCAAAAACCCAGTAACAACCAGAATTACTGGTTGGATGGAGTCTGGTGGGACCCTAAAGAATATGACCCTGGGATACACTCTGAGCCTGGGATAGGACTCACTCCCAAGGACTGGCTCTCATCCCAACAGTACAAAGACTTACCTGCAGAACACCCAACCCAGGATGATGCATCCACCTACTCCTCAGAGATACACCCCTTGGAGCAATCAGCCATGAGGCACCAGAGGGGCAGCATTCACATGGAGGAAAAGCTGGACAGACAGGAGTGCATAATTAAGAAGGACATGGGGGAGGGGAATGACAGGGAAGGGAGGAG
This sequence comes from Orycteropus afer afer, assembly GCF_000298275.1. Classification (NCBI taxonomy): domain Eukaryota; kingdom Metazoa; phylum Chordata; class Mammalia; order Tubulidentata; family Orycteropodidae; genus Orycteropus; species Orycteropus afer. The sequence goes on from NW_006921652.1 coordinate 4,708,316, forward strand.
AGGAGAGTGGGTTAGGGTTGGAGATGATGATCAGGGAGTGAAACCAAATGTATATGAACTGTAGAATCTAAAACAAATTCTGCTCTGTAAATTTGCACTCAAAGTACAATAATAACAATAATAAGTCTGGGAGGGTGTGGTAGTTAAGGTTATGTGTCAAATTGGCTGGGCAGCTGGATGTAGATTCCCCAAGATGAGATTGGTAATCAGCTCCATGGTGAAATCTACTGGAGCAGCTGAATAGCTGCCTTAGGGATGTGGTCTGATTCCAGTATATAAGAAGCAGCTTTGAGGAAGGTCTCCAGCTTTTGGCATGCTTGAATCCTGTATATAGTTGGGTTGTTATTCAGTAGCCTGCCATGTTGTCTGGCAATCTTGGGACTCTTAATGGACTTGAATTAATGGTCTGCTGTGTGGTTTGGTAATATCAGGACTGTGCATTTTTACCTGCTTACCTTGGGTTTGTCAGCCTCAGCAGCCAGCAACTGTCTGAGTGAAGAAAGCCTCTGGCTTCAGTAGGCCAGGAGCAGGAGGCAGAGCTGAAACCCAATGTCGAGGGCCTTTCATCCAGCCCCTAGAGCCTGGCATTTTGAAATTGGACTTCTAGTCTCCAAAATGGTAAGAGAATAAACTCGTATTGTTCAAGCTGTTCCACTTGTGGTATTTCTGTTACAGTGGCACTAGAGGTAACCAAAACAGAGGGTAAACTAGAGTGAAGGGAACACCTGCATACCAAACAAGGGAATGGAGAACCAGAGCTCTGGAAGAGTCCTGAGCAGGACAACTGCGTTGTAGAGGAAAAGCCTTGCCAGCATAGCCTGCATTCTGGAAGGCAGCCTCACCTCGTTAGTGCACTGCAGTATATCCAGCTGACTCCAGGTGCATGGGGATCCCATAGTCATTGCTTCCTTTCATTTCTCTAGCAGTGACTGTCAATTATGAATCAATTCCTTAAAAGATGAAGGATTTGATGTAGCAGGAAGATTGGTCAGAAAACTGCACAAGATTGCCACATTTCTAACTAACTCATTCTGTTCTCCATTTACACGGAATGGGGGTTGGGGAATGAGGCTCTGTTTTCTGTCTGGAAGCTCTGGGAGCTGTGGCTTTAAAAATCAGAAGTTTGGGGATTTCAGAATAGTCTTTATTCTTTATGTCATTAAATATTAAGGTAGCGTAGTGCCTATGACACTTGACTGCTAACCTGGAGCCTGGCGGTTCAAACCTACCAGCCACTCCTTGGAAGGAATGTTGGGCAATCTAGTTCCTCAATGATACTGCCTCGGAAACCCAAGGAGGGGCTGCTATGAGTCGGGTCTGACTCCAATGCACATGACAACAACAACTACAAGGAAAAAAAAATCCAACTTCCTGCTCAGACTCTTAACTCTTGGACGACCTTTTGGCATTTTCCATTTTCCTGCACAAAAATAATCATCTACTGAATAAAGCAAAGCATGGGCAATCTAGAACCTGGAAAGAATAGTGAAGAAAAGAAGCAGAACCTGAAGACAGGATGAGGTAAAATGAACTCTGGAAGCTCCCAGAAAATGCAAAGATTTTGTGGACGGTAAAAAGTGGTTACCAGTAATGAAGTGTAGATTTGACTCCACAGGAACTCCACTGAGTTTAGTCCTCAAGTTTAGAACTAAGTGTGACACTCTTGAACCTTAGGACCTTCAAATTTCACTTGGTGTTGGAAATCATAAGCTCTGGACTGCTGTGCATTGTGTTATCTTATTCCCCTGGTTATCCTAGAAGCAGAGAAAAAATCATTTTAGAGCAAGATTTTTTATTGTTTTCATCACACTAGCTTCGGTTGGGCTATTAAAAAAAAACTTTCTTTTATGAAATTTCTCTTATAGAAAACAATGCATTATGAGATAAGGGAAATCACCTCAGGCAAGTGAAAAACAAAAAAAAACTGGTAATTCTGTAAGGAAACTTTTCAGAAGTTTCTCTGGAATTGTGTTTTCTGTCAAATTTCAATGATGTTTGGTTTTTTCCTTTCTCCCTCTGTAGGCACCAAAACTGTGGGATGACTAATATCGTATCTAACATTTATCATCCTGAATGAGGGTGGGTTTATTCCTCCTCTTGCTTAGATAGCTATTGTAATGGGGATGATTTGACCCAGCCTTCTGTAAGCAACTCCTACCTCCTAGACAAAGAAGATTAAATTATGAGAAGAAACTGGTATGTTCTTTTCTGACATTTGGCAAACAACAAAGCATTATACCTACCACAACTGGTATCCAAACAAAAGCAAATTCCTAATGCTTTTGGGGGTGAGCAGAAGAATTTAACTGAAGGGAGCAAAAAGACGGAGGGAGAGATCCTAAATTGTTCCCTGGGCTTTGTCCTCAGCTAGCTCCTCTTTCCCCGCTTTTTCTCTGGAAAAAAAGATCTATCAGGCAGCATGTTATGCAGCAAAGCAGCAGCAGACTAATTACAGCTGTGCATGTCTGGCAAACACATGTGTAATTTTGGAATTGTTCATGGGGCAGCTTGATTGTGTATGAATAAGGAGAAGAAACTGCTGTTGTTGCACTGGGGAAAAAGAATGTGTCCATAGATACTAATAACCCAAATCATCTCTCACACATTGAAACATAAATACAAAGTTAGCTCCACTGCCACTCTTGGTGACCTGCTACCCCACCATTCAGTCCCTGAAGGAGGAAGATTCCCTTCTGATGAGATATTGCAGTCATGAAAAGAGCAAAGAGACTTAAACTCAAAATTTGCCATGTTCATGTCCTATTTTTCAGGAAATTGAGAATTCCTCTGTCATTCAATGGAATCTGGAGGCATGTGTCACACATTTGGGGAATTTTAAGTTCTCTGGGATCTCACCTTTCTTAGACTAACTCCAAATGACTCTCTGATCCTTTGAAAGGAACCTCAAGTATCAGAGGCTGTCAGGTGGTTTCTGCAGTATGATTTTATGCCTTCCACATCTGGACAACCTTGAAGTGAACACCCAATGCATTGGTGTGTCCATGTTCCATTTATATGCTTGTCTGACCTACCTCTCTCTGTTGGGATTACTGAGAGTGGAATCTAGTATCAGGTATAGAGATGATATTAAATGAAGGTCTACTAGCATAGTGGTTAAGACACTTGCCTGCTAACCAGACGGCTGGCGGTTCAAACCCACCAGCCACTCCTCGGAAGGAAGGTTGGGCAATCCTACTTCCGTAGTGATACTGCCTCGGAAACCCAAGGAGGGGTCGCTATGAGTCGGGTTTGACTCGACGGCACATAACAACAACAACTACTACTTGCCTATTATCTGAAAGGGCTCACACCACATCTGAGGTAGAATCAGCTCAGAAATGTTCAATAACAATATCATCTTTTGAAATTAATATAAAGTCTTCAACATTATCCCGTATATCTGAAATCCAGACAAGTGGAAAACACAAATAATTGGTTTATGGAGTGGGGGTTAGGGGGAGGGCTTCTTACTTCCATTCCTCTACTATGAGAAACATAAATACATAAGATGCTGGGAGGAACAATGGCAGCTGGGTAGCCCTAAAGGTGAAGTGCTCAGCTACTAACAGAAAAGTTTAGAATTGGAATCCACCTGAGACACCTCAAAATAAAGGCCTGGAGATCTACTTCTTAAAGATCACAATCATTGAAAACTATAGAATGCAGTTCTACTCTGACATGCATGGCAAGTGGCTTTTGGTAAATCAAACCAAAACCAAATCCATTGCCATTGAGTCAATTCTGACTCATAGTGACACTATAGGACAGAGTAGAACTGACTTATAGAGTTTCCAAGGCTGTAAATCTTTACAGAAGCAGATTGTCATATCTTTTCAAGTGGAGCAGTTGGTGGGCTCAATATACCCAATTTTTGATTAGCAGCTGAGTGCTTAACCACTGTAACACCAGGGCTCTTTGTACCTCCTACCCATGTCCAGTGGTGGGGGACAACAGGGAGGGTTCCAAATTTACCCAATCCCAACCCCTTTTACATCTATTTTACCAACTGATGATGATGATTGATGTCCATAGTGAAGATGAGTTGTCAGAGATCAAAAGTAATTTCTATGTCATCAAATAATAAATTACTTTCAAAACAGTTTCTGAATTTGGCATAAACCTGAACCCCAGTTGGTGTATATTTGATCACTCTTACTTGATCAAGAGATTCAACTAATCATAAAACTCCCCAATTATTTCAGAGAAACAGAAATTGATGTTTTCACACAGCTATAGGAAAATTCTAAGTAGGCTTCTTGAGATATTTTTACATTTCACCATATATCTGGAAGTGAATTTAAAAAATTAACTCAGTATTTAGTTATAAGTAGTCTCTCAAATATTTGACAATGAAAGTTAGGATTTTTGAAAATGTCTTAAGTGTGCACAGATTCTTTTTATTTTTTTTATCCAGATATCCAGTATAAAGGCTTCGTTTGTGAATTTCTACTGAACTTCTGTCATTGACAGTGTCCTTCAGAATTCTTACTTTGGTCAACCGTTTTCTCCTTGGCATTCCAGCCTTCTTGGCATACTGACCACAATAAGAGAAAAGACTAATCCTCCCTGTCCAATTGCTGGTTTTGTTGAATGACCAAATGATATGATCAAAATAGTGAGTACAGATGAGAAGCAGCTGTCACATGGTGGTACAAGCCACTTGGTAGGCATTTTATGAATATAATTCCTAGAAGTAAATTTCTTAGAGCTCCTGTGATAGTTGGAGGTATGTGTCACCTTGGCTGGACCACAATTCAGTGTGGTTGAAGCAATTGTGATGTGGGTTATTGCCATGATGACATCAGATGTATATGTTTTGAGCAGTCAATCTATTGAAAGGGAGTTTCCCTAAGTGTGTGGCCTGCTTCCAATATATCTATGGAATCGTGGGAAAAGAGATACTCTTCTGTGGATTGGGATCCTGTTGTGCTGCCTACAACTGTCCATGAGCAAACAATCCACCATTCGGCCTGGAGATCTTGGATTCGTCATTCATTGGTGTCAACAGCTGTTATACTGTCTGCCAACCTTGAGCTCATCAGTCCCTGCAGCTGCAAGAGTCAGGAAAAGCCTCCAGCTTGCCATTTGATCCAAGAACTGGGGCTTGCCAGCTTTTGTAAGTGTGTGAGTCATTTTCCTAAGATAAATTTCTCTTTCTCTATATGTATGTATAAGCTTTACTGGTTTTGCTTTTCTAGAGAACCCAGACTAACACAGCCCCTCTTATACATAGCTTTTAACATCAGAGTGGAAACAGTGATTTCAAGCGGGTGGTAATGAGTTTCCATTTGAAATTTTGAGTCCTCAACTTACAATGAAAAATCATCATGTTTGTGAATTAACTACCATGTTGCCTCATATGTGTTTTGTGGAGCTGTGTACAGTAGAGGTGAATTGTTGAATGTAACCAGATGAATGTAAGAGGGAAGAATTTTTTTTTTTTTTTTTCATTTTAATTCTTACCAGCTCAGTGAGACTTTTGAGCACCGTTAGCCCACACCCTCTTCTCTGACAGTTAGAATCACTCATTATCTGAAGCCATCTTGCTTATTGTTTGTTTACTTCTCCATGACTCCTACCACAGCAATGTAAACTTCCCAACAGGGTGTGGTTCTCTTCACCACTATATCCCAAATACCTGAGGTGAATGCTCAGATATAGAATATGAGTAGAGAAGGTGCCATTCAAGCAACTAAAAAGAAAAAAAGAAGAGAAGGTTAATATATATTCATTTGAATATGCATAAAGTATCTTTGAGAGCATCATACATACCTGATAACTTTGGTTGCTTTGGGTAGCAGGTACAAGATACCTATTGCATCTCTTGAATTGTGAATTATGTGATTATATTTACTCTGAAAAACCATAAGAATAATGTTTTTAAAAGTGGAGAACTCTGCTCTTATTTTTTTAAAACTCTTTTTTTTAAA
>NW_006921652.1:4714345-4716135 GCF_000298275.1 Orycteropus afer afer
GCCCCGACTCATAGCGACCCCTCCTTGGGTTTCCGAGGCAGTATCACTACGGAAGTAGGATTGCCCAACCTTCCTTCCGAGGAGTGGAAACCTGCCTATAGAGAGGGTAAAATTTATGCTGCCTGCCACATTCCCTGGTAGGGTAAAATTTTCAAAGTCACCCTCTTCCGTTTTGCCCCAAGGAAGGGAGATACATAGGCATTCAGCCCTGACAGGTAAATGCTTGCCACTTATAAAATCCAATAAATAAATTCTAAATAAATATGTCTCCAAACCGAAACGATTTCAAGCTACTTAACTGAGTGCATATCTAGTCCTTTGTACACATATTTGTACAAAGTGTTGCCTGTAATTTTAAAGATGCTTGCCTCCGGGAGGTTTCGTTTTTCCATTGAAGTCCCCTTGATTTACTGTACGCAATATGTTACAGCTTCCTTATTTGCTCCTTTGGGACAGTTACTGACAGTAAATCTCTATTAAAATATTCTTCCATATGGTTGCATGAAAATTTTATTGCAGTGAGCCTGGGGCTGAAGGTCACAGCTGAGTAGCTGCAGTTAAGTATTGCAGTCTATGGACTCTGAGGTACATCTGTTCTGGGAGCTGGAGTAAAATTAGAATTTTACTGTCAATAGCATTTCTCCAAAACAAGCTACATTTGTTTACTGTGGCTGGCTGGATCTTTTCTTCCACAGTACCTGAAATGCATGTCACCTGGTCCAGCATCAGTATCATTCAGGTGGGAAGTTTGAACACCACATTTGCAGAACCTGAAGGTCACCCAAAAAAGCTCCTAATGGATAGCTCACTCATGATACATGAAAATTTAATTTTATCTCTTCTAATTTGAGTCTTTTTCTTGCTCACTTTGGTTTTAGCTATAACTCATTGTTTGTTCTAAATGCTTCTTGGATAGCAGTTCATACCAAGTTAATAAATGCTACCAAAGGATGAATTTTAGTCTTTATCTCTGGAGCTAATGAAGGACTACGAGGCAACAAGTTTTCATTGCTTTGTGTTGCTGATTGGAAAGGATGAGGTGGTTTGGGAGCCATTGAACTGGCATTGGTATCATTAGTTAAGTATCAGTAGATCCTACTCATCCCTGAAAAGATTAGGAAGACTTACTGGAAGAACAACACACACACATAGACTAAGGGAACAGAATTGAGAATCCAGAAGTAAACCCATCCGCCTACGGACAGCTGATCATTAACAAAGGACCAAAACTCATTAAATGCGGAAGAAATAGTCTTTTTAATAACTTGTGCTGGCAACACTGGATATCCATTTACAGAAAAAGTATAACTGACACTATATCTGACACTACATAAAAACAAATTCAAGTTGGACAAAACACCTGAATGTAAAACCTAAAACCATAAAGATCATCAGAGAAAAAACAGGGACAAACTTAGGGGCCTTAATTCAGGGTATAAATACACTGCAGAACATAGGTAAAAGTCCACAAACACCAGAAGACAAGAGAGTTGACTAGATCTCCTAAAAATTAGACACATACGTGCATCACAAGAGTCAAAAGAGAACCCAGAGACTGGAAAAAATTCTTGGCAACAACATGTCAGACAAAGGGCTAAAAAAATGTATAGAAAACTTCAACAATAACAATAAAAAGATAACTAATCCAATTAAAAAATGGGTAGAGGACATAAACAGACACGTCACCAAAGAAGACATTCAGGTAGCCAACAAACACATGAAGAAATTTTCCCAATCATTAGCCGTTAGAGAGTTGCAAATCAAAACAACAATGAGATATCATCTCATTC
>NW_006921652.1:4717070-4717722 GCF_000298275.1 Orycteropus afer afer
ATCATTTGGGAGCTGCGTTCAGTGAAGGCTCAATCTTCAGCTTGTGTTTGCTGCTTAAAAATTTAAAAAATAAAATGAAATATTCAGCCACACTTATAAGCCCATCTTTTTCAGCAGTACATCTAGCCTCTTCTGTGTTGGAGTACTAGAATAAGTGATAAGGACAAACTAGCCCAAGAAGTTCCAGGTCCATGGCTGTGGTTCCCAAAGAATGATGCTACCACAATCAGGGTACAGACTTTATTCAAACAGTGATTTGATCAGTAGATTTGTAAATGTTGCAAAAAGCAATGCAGCCACTGCTGTGGAATCAGATCCAACTCACAGAGACCCCTCTTTGGGTTTCCAAAGCAGTACCTCTATGGAAGTAGATTGCCCAACCTTCCTTCCAAGGAATGGCTGGTGGGTTTGAACTGCCAGACTTCTGGTTACCAGTCAAATGCCTTAGGCAATATGCCACCAGAGCTCCTTTTGTAAATGTTAGTGACTCTCTATTAGACTTCTTTTTTGATACTGATTACTTTCCAGCCTTTGTCAGACTTCAGTTGTTGTTGTTATTGTTAAGTGCCGTCGAGTCGTTTCCGACTCATAGCGACCCCATGCACAGCAGAACGAAACAGTGCCCGATCCCGCGCCAGCCCCACAATCCCTG
>NW_006921652.1:4717822-4721917 GCF_000298275.1 Orycteropus afer afer
ATTTCCTTCAATAGATAAACCTTTCCTTGACTTTTATGATAATGGACTAATACAATATTTGTCCTTTTGTGATTGACTTATTTCACTCAGCATAACGTCCTCCAAGTTCATCCACGTTATGCAGTGTTTTGCAGATTCTACATTATTCTTTAGTGTTGTATAGTATTCCATTGTGTGTATGCACCATAGTTTGGTTATCCATTCATCAGTTGATGGACACCTAGTTTGTTTCCATCTTTTGGCTATTGTAAATAGTGCTGCGATGAACATGGATGTGCATATGTCTGATCTTGTCATGGCTATTACTTTTTTAGAGTATATACCTAGTAATGGAATGGCTGGGTCAAATGGTATTTCTAATTCCACCTTTTGAAGGAATCGCCTTATTGCTTTCCACAGTGGTTGTACGATTTTACAGTCCCACCACCAGTGTATGAGAGTCCCTATCTCTCCACAACCTTGACAGCATTTGTTATTTTCTGTCTTGAACTTTGCTACTAGTGCTGGAGCAAGATGGTACCTCATTGTTGTTTTGAGTTGCATCTCTCTAATAGCTAATGATCGTGAACATTTCTTCATATGTTTGTTGTCCACTTGAATATCCTCCTTGGTGAAGTGTCTATTCATGTCTTCTGCCCATTTTTTTAATTGGATTGTTTGTCTTTTTGTTATTGAAGTGTTGGAGTTTTCTATAAATTCTAGAGATAAGTCCCTTGTCAGATAAGTCATTACCAAATATTTTTTCCCAATCTGTAGGTGGAGAACTCTGTTCTTAAGAACAGAGCTTAGACACCTCTGAAGTGTATAATTATTTTCCCATCACTGTCAGTCCTATGAGCCTTTATGTTCTTTGGTTGCCTAGGGGAGTTCAAATCCTCCTACCCCTTTACACATTTCGCTTTATCTTCAAATATTAGTCAAATATAACAATATTAAAAGACTCTGACCCTTAATTCAGCTTATTCTACACCATGAGAGAAGAAAAAAAAAAATCAAATGAGCCAATTACACAGGAAGGATGAAATTGCATAATTAGGAACATTCATGATGGTTTTACTGAACAGCATTAAAACGGTCCATTTTCCAATCATTCATTGCTTTTATTGGACACCATCCTGACTTAATAGTATGGTTTTTCTTAACTCTGTTAATTTCTGGAAGGGCTCCAAAGAAAATGAAATCTTAATACTCATGTTCTGGGAATATAAGTTGTGAAATGTTGGAAGTAAGGGGTATGGGGGAGTTCCTGTTGAAGATCACTTTCACCCTGAAATCTGTCAGGATGTTTCATACCTCATCACGATCTAGATCGTTTATCTCACTGTTCCCTCCCAGCATCTAAAGTGATCTTCTGTCATATTAAACAAGACTCAGGTAGGCAACAGAAAGAAGGTAAAGAGAGAAACTAAAACCATACTTCAAAGCAACTCTTTCATGCTTTTTGCTATTTCTTCCACCTGGAGGAGTACTGTATGAATGATTTTAATTTATATAATAATCTCAAACAATTATATTATTTATTATATAATGTGAGGAATAAAAGTATTAATAACACTACTATTACTCAATGGATTGATCCAATATCTTACTTCAAGAGAGGCCAAGACTTCTTCATGGATATGATTAGGTCACTTTGCCATGGGTCAGTGAGTTAGGCTGTGTTACAACTCCTAATGTCAATATCAAAAAACAAACTAAACCCATTGTCATCAAGTCAATTTTGACTTATAGCGACCCACTTTGGGTTTCCAAGGCTATAACTCTTTATGGAAGTAGACTGCCCTATCTTCCTCCCACCCACACGGCAGCTGGTGTACTTGAACCACTGACCTGGTGAGCAGCCAAATGCCTTACCCACTATTCCACCAGAGCTACCTGATGTCAATACTTCTTAAATATCCTACCAGAAATCCAAATGTCATCCCGGATTCTCCCTCTCTTTCTTACCATCCAGTTCTTTGCTCTTTGTTACATCTTGAACATCTAGGTATGATTCTGGCTAAAAGAAGATAAGGGCAAAAATATCCAACAAGTTCATAAAAAGTTCATTATTGAAATGGAAGTCAAGAAGTCTCAGAACTAGAGGTATAAGACTAACTAAATTTTACAGAAACATACTCAGTTTAACCACAATAGAACTATGGGTTTATAAACTACATGTACCCTAGACATTTCTTAATATATAACAAAGTTCCAATTCAGATAATGCTAATTCAAATATTATGTATTTTTCAGGTAAGGTAGAAATTTCCTTTTGTATTCTCTATGGGGAAAAAGTTGCTTCCCCAATTAGAAGAAGAAAAAACAAATCAAAGGCAACATTCAGCCTAAGTGAATAAACTCTCTTCAGACACTTTCAAAGCATCCATTTACTTATAAACAGCAAATATACTCGCTTATAAGACATTTGCAAAGCAGAAAACATGTCACTCTACTCACTTGAAAGAAGCTGCATTGTTTTAATTTTTAAGGATTCCATAATTAGAACGTTATGCTAAATTTTTACAAATTGAAGACGTTTCATCAGGTCTTAGGGATGTTCATATATCTGCAGTTTTCAGGTGAGTACATTTTCTGACTCCATTCCCAAACCAAAACTTGTTCTTAGCCTGGTCCACTAAAATTCAAAACCAAGAAAAGAAAAGGAAAAAAAAAAAAAATATATATATATATATATACACACCTTCCCTGGAAACTGAAAATGCATATATAAATATCAAAAGACTACATAAAAGTGGAAAAGAAATTATAGGCATTAGCTGTTTGGTTTACTTAACCCAACCAAGCATCATATCCAAAAATACTGAATAATGGACCTTGTCTTCGGGAGTGTTATTTAAGATGTTTACCAAAACCAAGATGTTTAGCAACCAATAAAATATAGGTAACAAACAAAGGAATCTCTGGGTGGTGCCAACACTCAGTTCAAAATCAAAAGGTTGGAGTTCACCCAGAGGACATCAGAAGAAAGTCCTGGTGATTTACTTCCAAAAAAAAAAAAAAAATCAGCCATTGAAAATCATATACAGCACAGTGTTTTCTGACACTCACATAGTTGCCATGAGTCAGAATTGACTCCATGGCAGGGCAGCTTGTTTTATTTATTTATATATTTATTTTAAGCTGCAGCTCTCTGGGCCTCCTGAGAGGGCAATACATTCTGCTACTTGAAATCTTATGAAATCTCCATGAATTATTCAGTAAATCACAGACAGAAAAATTGACCAGACTGATGGGCATATATAAACATTTGTTTATCAAAGTGTGTGCAGTGGCCATCACAATTCAGCATACAGGTTAATTAAATTGCAGATACATGTTCTAAGAATAGGACTGATTTTCCAAGTGCTCTGTGGCTGGGTCCACATGTCCAAACCATGGTTTGAAAAACCATCAGTTTGAATCTAGTAAGTCAATCAATTAATGACCAATTATTTTCAGGTTTCTTTCAAAGTGATCTTATAACTCTGGTGATAATTTTAAGGCATTTGGGATATAAAAACCTCACTTCATAACATTATTAAAATCAGTTTTTGTAATTGATTAAATCAAAGTCTTATCATAGACTCTCTAATTTGGAAGAGACTCCAGAATTATTGAACCCAAACTCCCATCCTTTATAGAAATCCTCTCTCCCAAATTTTTGTGTTAGTCTCTGTTTGATAACTTCCAGCTGTAAGGAGTTCATGGTTGATCATGAATACTTTTCTAATTAACAAATTATTTCACTTGGTCTAATTGTAGTTTGTTTTTGGTTCAGGAGATTTTGTTTGTTATTTGGATATGCAGTTACGTCTTAGACTGCATTATCTACAGCTTGTAAAATTACTCCCATAGGTGGAAAATTGTGTTAAGTAATGAGTACTTTCTAGATTATTCCCACTGGGACAAACAGGAGGAATAATAATTTATTCAAAACATATTCTTCCATGTTCCCTGGAGAAGGAAGCCCAAGTCTGAAGTTTTTGGAACAAAAGAAAGAAGTTCAAGTGATCAGTAAATCAATTATCTGTGGGTGTTTATGAAATAAATATTCATATTATAGAATGTATTAGCTACTCACTGCAAAATCACTTGGCCTTTATCATTTAGTAA
>NW_006921652.1:4723162-4727293 GCF_000298275.1 Orycteropus afer afer
GGGGCTTCTGAGTTGAGTCTGACTCAAGGGCACATAACAACAACATAATTATTTCAAAAATATTAAGGAAAAGTTCAAAGCAAAACCTCTTTTTTAAAAATTCCAGATTTCTAAGGAAAAGTCACCATACTGAGTTTTTAAGAGGCAGTAAAGGCATGTATTAGCTTTCTAGGGCTATCATAACAAAATACCACAAAGTGAGTGGCTTTAACCAACAGCAGTGCATTGTCTTACAGTTCTGGGGACCAGGAGTTCTAGCTCAGGGTATTGGCTGTGTCGATTTCTTCTGAAGCTTCAAGAGAAAATCTACTCCATGCTTCTCTCCTAGCTTCTGCTAGTACCAGGCATGACTTGGCTTGCAGCTGCAATGTCATGTGACAACCTCCTCTTTGTGTATCGTCTCTTTTGTAAGGATAGCAGCCATATAGGAATAGGACTAGCCCTACTAAGTGTGACCTCATGTTGATCTAACTGATAACATCTTCAAAGACTTTATTTCCAAACAGAGTCCTGTTCATAGATACAGGGGTTAGGGCTTCAAAATACCTTTTTTGAGGATGCAATTCAATCCATAATAAGGGTATCCAGGGAAAAGAACTGAGAAAGGAGACAGAATAGGCATTAGAGATGATAGTTACATTCACTGAGTGCCAATGATGGGCAAACACTTGTTTAAGTGATTCTCTTAAGTCTCACATAATCCCTTTGAGGTTTTGTTGTTATGTGCCGTCAAGTCAGACCCAACACCTAGTGACCCTTCTTTGGGTTTCTGAGGTAGTATCACTATGGAAGTAGACTGCCCCATCTTCCTTCCAAGGAGTGGCTGGTGGGTTTGAACCGCCAGCCTTCTGGTTAGCAGTCAAGTGCTTTAGGCACTATTTTACCAGAGCTCCTCCACTTTACAGAAGGCAAGACTAAGGTACAAAGGAGTTAGCAACTTGCTCAAGGTTTCACACGCTAGTAAGCAGAGTTAGATTCAAGACAGTATGACCCAGTACCTGAGTTGTTAACATTGCACACTGTGGCTTCTTGTATGAATGGGGAAGTGGGGAAGCAACTGAGGATTCCAGATGATTCATCAATGGCAAATTAAGTTTGAGATAACTTCACAAACCATGCTGTTTGGCCTTAGGATGTAGTCTGAGTTAGTCCACTCTTTATATCATTTATGTTGACATGGATCATGTTATTGATACTTAGCAGTGAAAACAGATATGGATCAAATTATACTTTAAAGACTCTATAGTATTTTCACCAATACGCAATGCAGTGGAAGATGGATAATTCTATTTGATGCATCTAATGTACTAGGTAGAGAGTCTCTTCCCCCAAAATATTGCTCTTTGTAAAAAGAAGCATATGTCTAAGGTACAGTTTACCATGAACTAAATCTCAACCTCATCCCCATGACTTTCACTTTCCACACCCCACTTCCCCCCAAAACACAAGAATTTTGGAGTGGAGAACTAAATGCTGAGAAGACCAAATTCCAGGATGCAGCAGTAATGAAAAGAGGCATATCTGGAAGATAACCCAAGCCAAAACTCCTCAAGAAGAATGTTATGGGTTAAATGGTGCCCCCAGAGGATGCAGTGAAATCCTAAACCCCAGTACCTATGAATGTGACCTTATTTGGAAATAGGGATTTTGTAGATGCAATTAGTTAACATAAGGTCATGCTGGAGTAAGATGGACCTGAATCCTATTTTTTTGGTCTTAAAAGAATCTCTGAGTTGTGCAAAGGTTAAGTGCTTGAATACTAGCCAAAAGGTTGGGAGTTTGAGCCCAACCAGAGATGCCTTAGAAAAGAGGCCTGGTGATCTGCTTCTGAAAGCTCACAGCCTTGACAGCCCTATGGAATACGTTCTGCTCTGAAATACGTGGGCCTCCAGCTCCTGGTGACCCCAGACATAGACAGATAGGACTGTTGTGATCCATAGGGATTTCACTGGCTGATTTTAGATCTCTAGGCTTTTCATCTTAATCTGTCTTAGTCTGGAAACTCTGCTTAACCCTGTTCAGCATTGTAGCAGCACAGGCCTCCACTGACAGGTGGGTGGTCGGTGTACCTGAGGTACCTTTGCCAGGCATCAAACCTGGGTCTCCCACTGAAGGTGAGAATTATTAGAGAGGAATAAAGTTTACATTATTATGTTTTATGCCATTCTGAAAAAGCTACAATGTGCATTCCACCAGTGTCTGTTGAGTTGATTTTGACGCATGGTGACCTTATACGTATATCAATAGAACTGTGCTCCACAAGGTTTTCAATGGTTGATTCTTCAGCGATCGATCACCAGGTCTTCCTAGTTAGGTACCAGAAGGTGAACTTAAGCTTCCAAATGTTTGGTTATTAGATAAGCATGTAAACTGTTTTTGTCCCACCCAGGGACTCCAAAGAATGTGTGTATTGTTACATGCATAAGGTCAGAATTTTTACAAAAACATAACAGGATCAGAGGTAAGGGGAGGTGACTTTTTTAATAATTGATTTTCCTGTGTCATTTTATGATATCTACAGATTGGTCATTTGAAATTATTTTATATGTTACATAAGAGCTCTAAAAGAAATGTGTAAAATGGTTATATCTATGCCCTAGAGAGTTAGTTTCTCTGTGTGGATCCACTTTAAATCCTTTCATTTAGAAGTAGATGCAGTAATACTAAGTAAATACCTATTTACTCACCATACATGCCTCTATACACACAAAGGCACCTATTATAGAGATACCAAAGGAACGGCAGGCAAACTCCCTTTTCACGCAGCATGTGCTGCAAAGCTCCTTCTATTTGCTTATTTGAGAAGGGGAAAAGATCATTTTAAAGTTAAATTGCCTAGTGAACCCATCTATCATTTGCAAAAAAGTAATGAGCTGGAGCTAGAAGCCTGCGTCTCTGCTTTTGTCCCCTTTCTCATGGCCAAGAGGTAAGACACAAAAAGCAATTTTTCTTGATGTGTGATCAAACGATGGATTAAGACTTGCAAGGAGTAGGTGATCAATTGTCTGATAATATGTGACAGATCTTGTCAGATTGACAAAAAATATCTCCCAATACAAAGAGAGAGAAGGCTCTGAGCTGTGAAGGTGCTTTCTTAAGCAATTGCCTGAGAAGCAAAGGTTTCTGTAATATCAATTATCTTCTGCATCAACACCAAACAGGATTGTGCCTGTGAAAGCTGCCATCAGGGCTTGACGTGTGTTATGTTAATACTAATTAGGTGCATTTCAGTAATCAGTTGACTTTAATTGGTCTTGCATCTTATTTTGCAAAGGAGGAAAGTATAGACTTGTCCTAATATTTTACCAAAATAATTTTCTTCCAGACATGATATGAATTCCCCTCCACTCTCCTTCAGCTTCTGACAGACCAATAAAAATAGTATTAGATGATTAAATAAAGATTGTTTTTTCAAGAAGCAGATATAATGATAAATGGTAATAAAGTCACAGGGTTGGTGGGCTCCTTGGTGGATCTTCCACGTGATGGCTTGCTCTAGGATCCACATGAGGCCACCAGGCTTCTCATAGTTGGCAGGATCCATACTTAGCATCAGACCCTCTTTGGGGAGGGAAAGAACAGGAACAATAAAGAGACAGATTGTTTACACATTTCACAGTAGTTTCAACTGGAACATTAACATCCACTCATCTCTGACTGGGCCCCAACTAAAAGAAACAAGAGGGACACACACATTTCACAATTTCCTGGACTTTCAGTGGTTGTTCAGGAAAAGTGTAACTCAGGTATACTTTTTCTTAGTTCTTAGCTTGGGGAGAATAGCTTTATTTTTACATGAGGCCAAACAAACGACTTGAATAAGTTTTAAATTTCTTCCTAATGCAATGGGAGAGAAATATGAGTGCTTGGCACTTTCTTCCAGTTTTGCTGTAAAAGAGGACACTGTGCTGAAGCAATTATTCTTGTGCAGCAATCTGTCTTCACATTTGGAATATATTTACATTGGGTGTTTGAGATGCAATTTCCAGGACCCTAAGCCTGAGATTTTCTATGTATGCAGAGAAAAGCTGGGAGAAGGAAGAGATACGGAGGAGAAGAAGGTCAACGATAAAAACCCAACTCTAAATGATCAAATGGAGTTGTAACCCTACAAAAAAAATAAATATTTTA
>NW_006921652.1:4728269-4732074 GCF_000298275.1 Orycteropus afer afer
TAGAGAAAAATAGAGATGGGGAAAAAGAGAGAATGGGAATCTGATCGCTTTATTATATGCAAAGAAAAATCTTGATTCTCACAAGTATCCCATAACATCTTTGGTCTTTGGTGGCAGTTTGGGGAGTCTAGTTGGCCTGTTATCAGGTTGTCACAACAGGTTACCTGGAAGGTCAGCTGTGTCTCCGCTCTATTATGTGCCACCTAGGCTGGGAGGAACTTTTCCATACAAAGCCTCATGGGGCATGTGCCAAGCAACACAAAACTTCTCCAGAGAAGACAAGGTGCTGTACTGTGTTCTCTTTACTGGTTGGAGTTCTAAGCATTGTTTGTCTATTGATATTTTCACCTTTAGTTGTTACATGTAGGAGAGCATTTTCCCCTGAATGAAAGAAATGTTTGGGAGCTCTTATGTGGATTATCATAGCATTTGCTGGCATTCTGAAAGGAGTGAACTCTTATTACCATAAGATCTGTTAATTTTGACAAATTTTACCAAATTTTTCTCAAAATAGGATTGAAATTCCTAAGATTCCAATTATGATTTGGGCCAATATGAGAATAGCTGAAATTATGGCAAAAAGCTAATTCAGTAGACTGGGCATGAGAAGTCAGGGTATGAGATGAAGAGGATAGGAAAGAAACCCAAGTGTTGTTTGAGGATGTGTCGACATTCCAAGTCACAGAGTACTTGGGATGATCAAGATACAATTCAAACTACCTTTAGGAAAGTGTAAGGCCAGTTTCTGTTCCCTCTGCTGTGGAGAATGATTGGGTATGAAATTGTTTATGATTGAGAACTTCAGAGTCTTAGTTGATCTGGTTTGAGATAAAAAATCACCATGATAGGTGAGTATTCTCTGTAGCCAAGTGTAAGCTTCTATATCAGCCAAAGCATCTGAGTCACTTCATCACAACCCACTCCCTTTCAGGTGAGTTTATTACTAAGGCCCAGCTTCTCTTCTCTATTCCAAACATTCACTATCCTTTTCTGGTCAAAATTAGAAATATGGTATTCCTTCTTATGTCTATTCTAGAGTCAAAAGAATCATTTTGAGGATAAAATCCCCAAATTAAAATATTATTTTATCAAGACTTGGTGAAAGAATAAAAGCGTATGGTACTATAAAGCAATTACAAAAGATTAACAGAAAGAGCAAATGTTTTACACAGTGCCTGGGACATTGTAATAATTCAATAAACATTTGTGCAAAGAAAGAAGGAAGGGAAGGAGAGAAGAAGGGAGGAACAGAGGAAGAAAGCTGAAACACAAGAGGTGAGTCCTTAGCAAACTCTGACTAGAGATAACTGCCTTGCCTCTGAACATATCAAAAAATTTCCCCTGGTGAAGACAGTGAGTTTAGCTTATGTCCAGTGCCAGAGGCATGGGCAGGGAGGTAGAAGAATCTGAGATAAGTAATAGCTGATATGTGTGGGAATCTCTCACACACTATCTGTTCTTTCTCCTGGGTGTATCACATCCAGGGGACCAGGACCTGGTAGAAAGGGGCATCAGACAAGCTTTTAAAATAAAAATCATAGAAAAGCATGAAGACCTGTGAAACTGTTCAGCTTGAGAGAAATAGGCATTTGTGAAAATTTTAATACAAATGTCTGTGGAAAAGATTGAGCACTTATGATCTTCCCATGACAGAGTACAAATGAAGTTGATGAACACTTATATAAAAATACCCTAATTGCAATATCAAGTAATATTCTGAGTCTAACAAGCAAGTGAGTCTGACTTGTGATTCAATCACTCTCTGGAGCATTAATATGAAAATTCACATAGGATCAGAGGTGAGCTCTGTCCCTGGTCTCAATGAGGATTCAGCTGAAGTAAAGAGGTGAAATAGGTGATTCCATTTAATCTGGCAAAAAGAGGCAGCTTTCAGTGTTTGATAAACAAGTATGAAGTGCCATTGATCATTCCTCACAAAAAGTAAAGAGCTATAAGGTTTGTAGACACATTTCCTTTGAAGCAAATTATTTCCACTCTGACAATAGGAAGTAACCCAGTTGAAGATGTCCAGTGAAATCTGATTTGGTTTCATCCAATTTCAGTGTAAGACCCATTCACAGGGATGCTGTAGTTAGTTGATCTAACATTGTTCCACAAACAAGAAAATAGAGACCTTGAGTGATATCCAAAATTAGTGGCAGACCAGTGACAAGAATTCCCAGGTCATGATTCTTCCTCTATGTGTCCTTTATCTTCATGGAATTGCCTCAGTTAAATTCAGGAAGTATTTCACTGACTAGCATACATGCCAACCCTATTCTGGGCACTGTGGAACATTAGGAGATACATGTGATATTATATCTATTTATAGGAAACTGTACTTTGCAGTATTTTGTGCTCACTGGAGAGAAAAGACATACAATGCTATT
This sequence comes from Orycteropus afer afer, assembly GCF_000298275.1. Classification (NCBI taxonomy): domain Eukaryota; kingdom Metazoa; phylum Chordata; class Mammalia; order Tubulidentata; family Orycteropodidae; genus Orycteropus; species Orycteropus afer. The sequence goes on from NW_006921652.1 coordinate 4,730,660, forward strand.
TAATATGACTAATGTGCCAAGATTAGAATGAATAAATCTGTTTTGTAAGTGCAGCTGGAATGTTCCTTACAAGTGAGAATGACCAGACTTTGTCTCACCTGCTTTGATCATGTTGTCAGAAGGGACAAGTCCCTAGAGAAGAAGGATATTATGCTTGGTAAAGTAAAGGGTCTGCAAAAAATGAGAAGACCCTCAATGAGATGCACTGACATGTTGCTGCAACAATAGGCTCACTCATAGCAAGGATTGTGAGGATGGAACAGGACCAGGCAGTGTTTCATTCTGTTGTACATAGCATCATTGTGATTTGGAGTCAACTCAATAGCACTTAACAACAACAACAACTAATCACACAAAACTATTGATTTTTCCAATAGTTTCATAAACTAAGAAGCACCATTTCACAGAAGAGGAAACCGAAGCTTAGGTCCAATAACTTTTTCATGGTAACAAGCAAGTCTGCTGGAGATACAGAATTCAAACTAGGGACTTCTGATTTAAAACCTGGGTCCTTTCCACTGTATTTTGCTACCTTCCTGTGTGGTAAAGCTTTTTTTTCTCTCTGTTTTAGTAGGCACAATGAGAGTATTAAACCTAGTTACCTCTAAGGTTTAGGTCTTATCATAAAATTGATTCACTGAAATAATTCTTAGTTAAGTATTTGAATTGAGAAAAGCCTGCATTTGAGGAATGAAGTATTCCTCAGGGGGGAAAAAATAATGCTGGTTTCATTGACTTGCACACTCTTTGACAGGTGTTCTAATATCATGGAGATGGAACCGTGATCACTTTGCTAAATTCCTATGGAGTCAGAATATTTTGAGAGCTGTTTGCCAGTCAGTATTAAACCATAACACCATTGCAGAATTCATGAAAACAAGTCATGAATAGTGAATGTTCATTGTCAGTGTATTTTCTAGGTTTCCAAAGTGCTTCCTAGAGCAGTGAGGGGTCACTGGGGAAAAAGGAGGTGCCGCAAAAGTGCATATTACTCACAAACAAAATCAGTAATGGAAATAACAATATTAAACCACAGCTTTGCAGCTCCCAAATAGCAATATTAAAGGCCATATGTAATTATCTACAAAGAGTACCTTGTACTAAAATCTAACCCTGTTGTTGTTGTTATGTGCCATCGAGTTGGACCCGACTCATAGCGACCCCTCTTTGGGTTTCCAAGGCAGTATCACTACAGAAGTAGATTGCCCCATCTTCCTACCGGGGAGTGGCTGGTGGGTTTGAACCACCAACCTTCTGGTTAGCAGTCAAGTGCCTTAGGCACTATGCTACTAGAGCTCCCAAATCTAACCCTGTGTGTTAAAAAATACTACCATCATAGAAGGAGATTTATAGGAATGCATTGTATTACAAATAATACTATGAGATTTTAGATTTTTTTAAAAAAGGTCAAAATG
>NW_006921652.1:4733796-4734418 GCF_000298275.1 Orycteropus afer afer
AAAAATAAAAAAATATTAGCAACAGAGGAACAGTATTTGTCTTTTTGATTACTAGAAACTTTGTTATGAATAAAAATATGTTGTAATGGTTAATTTTATGTATCAATTTGACTAGGCTATAGTGACCAGTTGCTTAGTCAAATACAAGGCTAAATGTTGCTATGAACATAGTTAGATGTGATTGGCATTTGTATTAGTTGACTTTAAATAAAGCAGAATACCCTCCATAATGTGGATGTGTCTCATCCAATCAGTTGAAGACCTTAAAAGTAAAAAAAACCTGAGGTTTCCAGGGGAGAAATATTCTGCCTCAAGACTATAAATAGATTTTCTGATGGAATCTCTCCCACTATTGCCCCCTCCCACTCCCCAAAAAATGAAACTCACTGTAGTGGAGTTGATTAGGACTCACAGCAACCCCTTCTTGGGTTTCCAAGGTGATTCTGGTGGGTGTAGTGCCTAAGACATTTGACTGCTAACCAGAAGACTGGTGGTTCAAACCCACCAGTCACTCCTCAGAAGGAAGTTTCAGCAATCTACTTCAGTAGAAACAATTGCTTGGAAACCCAAGGAGGAGGCTATGAGTTGGATCTGATGCAACGACAGTGATTTTTTTTTTTTT
>NW_006921652.1:4735193-4736598 GCF_000298275.1 Orycteropus afer afer
AATGGTAGGCGGTAAAAACTCTGGTACGTAAATCAAGGCAGTGCCATCAACTGTGCTAGTTGTCATTGCACTTTTTTTATCACCACAAACTTTCAGATCAAAAAAGGCCAGCTTCTCTTAAGAATGTCTTTGATGAAGCTGTAAAAACCATTGATTTCATTAAATCTTGACCTGAATACTTGTAACAATAAGATGTACAGATAAAGGACTCTGCTCCACACACAAGTATGATGGTTACCTCAGGGTAAAGCATTGTGTTGCAGTCTGAACTAGGTTTCTTCATGACTGACAAATTGACGATTAAAACATGAGTATTTAGCAGACATTTTCTTGAAAACAATGAAGGAATGAGCCTGCCATTTCAACAGAAACAACTGACAATATTTGCTGTCAGTTGTAAAATTTGAGCTCTCAGGGAAATAATTAGAATTTTAGAAAACTTGTATTTACCACTATGAACTTGTCAGTCCCCAATATTTAAAGACATTTCAGATGAGATTAATGGTGATGATGAGTATGAGTTTTTGATACTGTAGAATGGAATGTGTCAACATTTGGAAAAGCTGCATAAATCAGTGTACCATCATTTTCCAAATGACAAAGGCATGATGTTACAAAATCAGGCATGGATAAGAGATCCATTCAAACTACAAGATAGACTAAAGCATTTTAATGTAGCAGAGTATGAAAACTTCATAGATATGGTTTCAGATATGACACTACAACTTAACTTTAAGAAATTACCACTTGTCAAGTTTAGATGTAATATCAAAGAATATCCAAACATACAAAAGTCTATTTAAAAAAAAATTACTGCCATCGAGTCAGTTCTGTCTCATAGCAGCCCCTCTTTGGGTTTCTGAGGCAGTATCTCTACAGAAGTAGATTGCCCAGGCTTCTTTCCGAAAATACTTCTCAATTTTCCAACTACATGGCTGTGTGAGGCCAGAGTTTCTTCATATTTGTCATCCAAAACTGCAAAATTGTATAGCCTTTTTTTTTCCTGACTTAAGACAACCCCATATGTGTCAGACTAGAACTGTTACTATAGGCTTTAAAAAAAAAAAAAAAATTATTGATGTGTGTGGAAATTTACAAAGCAGATTGGTTTTACATTCAATACTTCATACACATTTTGTTTTATGACACTGATTATAATCCCCACAATGTAACAACTCTCCCTGTGTTAACCCTTTGCCAGTGTCCTTCCCATCTATGCATTCCTGCCTCCCTAGCTTTCTTCCTGTTTAAATGCTGCCCTTCTGATCTTCCATGGTTGATTGTTCTAAGGAGTGCATCTCCTTCATATAGTTGTTCAGCTTCCAGGCCTGTCCATTATTGGACAGAAAGTTAGCCACAAGTATGAGTCCAACTCCAAGCTCGAAGGGTAAGTAGGGTCCTTAGA
>NW_006921652.1:4736858-4738481 GCF_000298275.1 Orycteropus afer afer
ATTTTTCTCCCACTCTATCTAGAATCCCTAATTTTAATCCCTTTTCAAGTAGTTGGCAGTGATAGCCAGGCACCATCTAGTTCTGGTTTCAGGGTCATATAGACTGAGGTTCTTGTTGTCCATTATCTTTTGGACTAATTGTTTCCCTAAATCTTTGATTTTGTTGACTCTTCTTTGCTCCAGACAACAATAGTTGCATCTTAGATGGCCACTTGCAAGGTTTTAAGACTTCAGTCTCTACTTATCAAAGTAGGATGTAGAACAAAGTTTTTGTGTACTGCGTTGTGTCAGTTGACACAATTGTCCCCCATGACCATGGTCCCCAGCCCGCAGGCCCAGAGACACACTCCCTCAAGGTTCTTAGTTATGGCTAAGAGGTTATCCTACCTTTGTCCCCTGTTAGCTCTATGCTGCACATAGACATTTTTATAGGTGGGTAGGATTATTGTCTGCCCAACTTATGTATGGTTATGGGTGTACAAACTCGACAGCATATAACAGCAACAACAACAACAACACATAGCTGATCATCTTACCATAGATTAAGGTTTGTTATTACTGATAATGAAGTACTGTGTATGTAATAGTATTTACCTTTATTGCCTGTACCTCTTGTGCATCTCTCTGTGTCTTTCTTTTCCTTAGTGATATAGTACTAGTCACACACTTCTATTATATTGCCTTTCTCTTTACTCAATTCAACACCAGTCTCTTAACAAGCAAGCAATTTTCTCTATACTTTTTCTTATCCTTGGTAACCAACAAAGATAATTTCCTTCCCCATGTAAATCTTTCCTTGACTTTTTATAATAAAGACTCATGCAATATTTGTCTTTTTGTGCTCGACTTATTTCACTCAGCATAATGTCCTCCCAGTTCATCCACATTATGTGGTATTTTGCAGATTCTACATTATTCTTTAGGGTTGCATACTATTCCATTGTGTGTATGTGCCAGAGTTTGGTTATCCATTCATTTGTTGATGGGCCTGTAGGTTGTTTCCATCTCTTTGCTATTGGAAATAGTGCTGTGATGAACATGGGTATGTATGCATCTATTCATGTTCTGTATCTTACCTCTTTAGGATGTATTACTAGTAGTAGAATTGCTGGATCAAAAGGTATTTCTATTTCCAACTTTTTAAGCAAGTGCCATGCCATTTTCCACAGTGGTTGTACTATTTTACAGTCCCATCAGTAGTGTATGAGACTTCTAATATCTCTATAGCCTTGCCAGCTGTTTTGGTTACTTGAGCACTAACAAAAATACCACAAGTGGATAGCTTTAACAAACAAGAGTTCTTCACTCACAGTTTTAGAGGCTAGAAGTCTGAGTTCAAAGTGCCAAGCTCTAGAGGCTGGGTGAAAGCCCTTCCACCTTGGGCATCAGCTCTGCCTCTTGCTCCTGGCCCACTGGAACTAGAGGTGTCTCTTCACACAGGCAGCTGCTGGCTGCTGAGGCTAATAAGCCCAAGGTCAACAAATAAAATGACACAGTCCCAGTATTGCCAAACACAGCAGGCCACTAGTTCAAGTCCAGAGACAGTCCAAGATCGGCAGGAAATGTGGCAGACTGCTGAATGAAGACTCAGCTACATGCAGGGGCCAAACATGCCCAAAAGCT
>NW_006921652.1:4738716-4740625 GCF_000298275.1 Orycteropus afer afer
ATGATCATGAGCATTTCTTTATGTGTTTTTTGGCTGCCTGAATATCTTCTTTGGTGAAGTGTCTGTTTATATCCATCTTAAAACTGGTTTATATGCCCATCTTTAAATTGGTTGTTTGTCTTTTTGATGTTGAAGTGTTGAAGTTTCCTATAAATTTTAGAGATAATTCACTTGTCAGATATGCTGTTGCCAAATAATTTTTCCCAATCTGTAGGTTCTCTTTTTACTCTTTTGGAGAAGTCTTTTGATGCACATACAAATTTAATTTTCAGAAGGTTGCAGTCATCTAGTTTATCTTCTGCTATTTGTACATTTTGGATTATCCTTGCTAGTCTATTTATACCATAAATTAGGGCCCTTAAGTCTGCTGTATTTTATTTTTGATGAACTTTATAGTTTTGGGTTTTATGTTTAGGTCATTGATCCATCATGAATTTGTTTTTTGTGTATGGTGTGATGTATGGTTCCATTTTTCTGAAAATGGATATCCAGTTTTGCCAGCATCATTTATTAAAGAGACTCTCTCTTCCTCATTCAATGGGTTTCAGCCCTTTGTCAAAGATCAGCTGTCCATAGGTGGACAGATCTATTTCTGGATTCTCCGTTCTATTCCACTGGTCTATGTGTCTATCACAGTATCAATACCAGGTTGTTTTGACTCCCATGACCATATAGTAGGTTTAGAGATTGAGGATGTGTGACCTCCTACTTTGTTTTTCTTCTTCAGTAGTGCTTTGCTTATCTGAGGTCCTTTTCCTTTCCATATAAAATTAGTGATTGATTTTTCCATGTTCTAAAAGAATGTTGATGGAATTTAGATTGGGATTGCATTGAATCTATATATTGCTTTGAGTAGTACTGACATTTTCACAACCTTCAGCCTTCTGTCCATGAGCATGGCATGTTCTTTCATTTATGAAGTTCTCTTATAGTTTCTTGTATTAGTGTTTTGTAGTTTTCTTTGCCTAGGTCTTTTGTGTCCCTGGTAAGATCTATTCCAAAGTATTTGATCTTTTTGGTAGCTACTGTAAATGGTATCACTTGCCGTATTTCCACTTTAAGATATCTCTTTGTTGATGTAGAGGAATCCAACTGATTTTTGTATGGTGATCTTGTACCTAGCTACATGGCTGAATCTTTCAATTAGTTCCAGTAGCTTTATTGCTGAGTCTCTTGGTTTTTTTATATATATAGGTTTATGTCATCTGCAAATAGAAATACTTCTTTGACAATTTGGATGCCTTTTATTTCTCTATCTTGCCTTATTGCCCTGGCTAGGACTTCCAAAATAATATTGAATAGAAGTGGTGATACAGGCATCCTTGTCTCGTTCTTATTCTCAAAAGGAATGTTGTGAGTTTTTCTGCATTGAGAATAATGTTGGCTGTTGATTTTGTGTATATGTTCTTTATTACATTGAGAAATTTCCCTTCTATTCCTATTTTACTGAGTATTTTATCAGGAATCAGTGCTGGATTTTATCAAATACCTTTCTGAATAGATTGATACTATCTTGTGGTTCTTTTCCTTTCTTTTAGTTATGTGATGGGTTACACTGATTGTTTTTCTAATGTGAGCCATCCTTGTATACCTTGTATGAATCTCACTTGGTCATGGTGCATTATTTTATTTACTTTGATGTTGTATTGGATTCTCTTGGCTAGGATTTTGTTGAAGATTTTTGTGTATATATTCCTGAGGGTCTGTAGTTTTCCTTTTTGATGGTGTCTTTGCCTGTTATGGTGTCAGAGTTATACTTGCTTAATAGAATGAGTTTGGTAATATGTCATCCTGTTCTATGCTTTGGAATAGTTTGAGTAGGATAGGTCTCAGCTCTTCTTTGAATGTTCGACAGAATTCTCCACTGAAGCCATCTGGGCCAGGACTAATTTTTATGGGGAGTTTTTTT
>NW_006921652.1:4741060-4742138 GCF_000298275.1 Orycteropus afer afer
CCCCAGAAGTGTCATATTTATCCTCATATACAGTGTTAATGGAATACAGAGTAAGATATTTAAGTATCTAGTCATCACATTGGCAAGAAAATTTAACATCTTGATATCAAGAAACAGTATATATGCAAAAATAAATTGTACAATTACTATTAAATTCTACATAAAACAGTCCTGCAACATCCTAACACTCATTGTTATGTTTGAGTGCATTTCTATACCCCCCATGTCAATCAGTCTTGTTCATGTTCTTCCTTCTTTTTTTGACCCTCTACTTTAACAAGCATGATGTCCTTCACCAGGGAGTCATCCCTCCAGATAACATGTCTAAAGTATGTAAGAACAAGACAAAGTCTCACCATCCTTGCTTCTAAGAAACATCCAGACTGTATTTTTTCCTAGCCAGATTTGTTTGGTCCTCTAGAAGTCCATGGTATATTCCATACTGTTCACCAACACGATAATTCAAAGTCATCAGTTCTTCAGTCTTCCATATTCATTGTCTAGCTTTTGCATGCGTAAGAGGTGATTGAAAATACCATGGCTTGGGTCAGGCATACCTTAGTCTTCAAAGTGTCATCTTGCTTTTGAACACTATTTATTTATTTAAATTTATTTATTGTGCTTTAGGTGCGAGTTTACAGAACAGAGTTTGTTTTACATTCAACATTTTGTGTACATTTAGATTCACTCCCCATTTACCATCCCTAACTCTAACCTAGTCTCTTCCCCTCCCTGCCCAGTATCACCCTCCTTGCCATGCCCTTCATAGTTATACACTCCTGTGTATCCTACATTTCCTCCATGTGAATGTTGCCCATCTGGTGCCCTGTGGTCCATTGCTCCAAGGGTTGCACTTCCATAGAGTATGTGGGTGCGTCACCCCAGGTTGAGTGGTCTGCATGTACATCTTGGTTACTATTGAACTGAGAGCCAGCCCCTGGGAGTGAGTTTTATTCCAGGCCCAAAACGTCTCCCAGGGCCATAGTATTGGGGGGTCTCATCAGATTCCATCTGACAAGTAATTCTGGTCATTATTGTGATTTTGGATTTTGTGTCACATTTTTCCTCCCACTCTATT
>NW_006921652.1:4746794-4748107 GCF_000298275.1 Orycteropus afer afer
AAAAGAAAAGAAAAGAGTGTATACTCTGTTTTTGATGAGTGGAGTGTTCTATAAATGTTCATGAGGTTAAGTTGTTGATTGTGTTGTTGATATATTCTGTGTATTTGTTGAGTTTTTTTATAGTTTGTCCTTCATCGAAAATCTCCTACTACTGTTGTAGAATTGTGTGTTTCTCCTTTCAATTCGGTTAATGTTTGCTTTATGTATTTTGGTGCTCTTTCATTGTGTATATAGATATTTATTAGCATGATGTCCTCTTACTCAATTGACCCTTTTTATCCTCATATAATGCCCATTCTTGTCCCTTGTGTTGGATTTTGCCTTGAAGTCTATTTTATCACAAATTAATATTGCTACTCCTTTTATTTATTTATTTATTTTTGTTGTTGTTGCCATTACCTTGATTTTTTTTTTCCCTGTCCCTTGATTTTTGATTCATTTGTATCTTTGTGTCTAATGTGAGTCACTTATAGGCAGAAAATTGATGGATCTTGTTTTCTTATCCAGTCTGCCACTCTCTTTCTTTTGTCTGGTGCATTTAATCCATATACATTTAGTGAAATTAATGATAGGTAAGAATTTACTGCTGTCATTCTTTTTGTTTTGTTCTGATGCTGATGGTTTCTTTGTTCCAAATTGTTTTGTGCTGACTTCATTTTTTATTCAACTTTCTTTCCCTTTTCATCCTTATTAATTTTGTGCTTACTAAGTCCATTTGCTTTTCTTCTTTCTTCATTTGGTCAGAAGCTTTATTCATTTTCTTTGTGGTTGCCCTGCTATAAATTCTTTGTCCCTGAGTTTGGAACAATCTGTTTATATTGAATTGTCATGACTTCCTCTCCATATGGAAGTTTTTAAATTATACCATTTATTCTCTCTATTTACTTTGTTGGGAGCTCTGCTGGCATAGTGCCTAAAGTATTTGACTGCTAATCAGAAGGCTGGATATTCAAACCCACTAGCCATTCCTCAAGAGGAAGACTGGGCAATCTACTTCCACAGAAATGCCACCTCCAAAACCCAAGGAGGGTTCACTATGAGTCAGAAATGACTCCACAATAGTGGGTTTTTAAATTATTATTATTATTATTTACTTTGTAGTTGGTGTCACTTACAGATTGACACATCTGGTTCTTATTTTCCATTTGGATAGCTTATTTTATATTTGAGAATTCTTTTCCTGGGCTGGTTTCTGAGAGGTGTTGTCATATGTCTTAATCTTAAGTTGTTTTCTCCCATTGTTGATTTTCTGTTCAAAGAACTCCCTTTGGCATTGTTTGTAGGGTTGGTCTGTTTTTTTTTTTTTTTTTTTT
>NW_006921652.1:4749267-4750582 GCF_000298275.1 Orycteropus afer afer
TATTCTTTGCCAACACCACAACTCAAAAGCATCACCTCTTCTTCAGTCTTCCTTATTTATTGTCTAGCTTTCACATGCATATGAGCCAATTGAAAATATCATGGCTTGAGTTATCATTTTGCTCTGCTATGATTTTTCTTGGTCTTGGTCTTCAAGATCAACAGTCTAAAATTCTTGGTCTTCAAACAGATATCTTTGCTCTTCAGCACTTTAAAGACATCTTTTGTAGCAGATTTGCCCAGTACAGTGCAATGTCTGATTTTTTGACTGGTCTTTCATCAGTGTTGATTGTGGAAAGAAGTGTTATGAAATCTTCAATAACTTCAATCTTTTCTCCATTTATTGTGATGATGCTTATTGATCCAGTTGTGTGGATTTTAATTTTCTTTATGGTGAGCTGTAATCCATACTGTAGTCTTCAATCTTCATCAATAATCGATAAATACTTCAAGTCATCTTCACTTTCAGCAAGCAGAGTTGTCTCTTTTGCATATTGCAGGTTGTTAATACATCTTCCTCCAACCCTGATGCCATATTCTTCTTTATATAGTCCAGTTTCTTGGATTATTTGCTCAACATACAGATTGAGTAAATATGGTGAAAGGATACAACCCTGATAAATATGGTGAAAGGATACAACCCTGAGGCACTCTTTTGTTGATTTTAAGCCATGCAGTATCCCCTTGTTCTGTTCCAATGAGAGCCTCCTGGTCTCTGTAGAAGTTCCTCATGAGTACAATTAAGTGTTCTGGAACTCTTATTCTTCTCAATGTTATACATAATTTGTTATGATCCACAAAGTAGAATGCTTTTGCATAGTCAATGAAACAGAAGTAAACATCTTTCTCATATTCTTTGCTGTGGTAGTTTGTGTGTTAACTTGGCTGGGAATGGTTGAGTAGCTGGGCAGTTGGATGTAGTTATTCTCCATGGTAAGATTGGTAATTAGCTCCATGGTGAAATCTATGGGAGCAGCTGAGTAGCTGCTTTGGGTATGTGGTCTGCTTCCTGTATATAAGAAACAGCTTTGGAAATGGTCTCTACCCTAGGCATGCTTAAACCCTGCATGTAGCTTTGTCATTGTTCAGCAGCCTGCCATGCTCTGCTGACCTTGGGACTTCCAATGGACTTGAATTAATAGCCTGCTGTGTGGTTTGGTAATATTGGGACTGTGCCATTTTATTTGTTGACCTTGGGCTTGTTAGCCTCAGCAGCCAGTAGCTGCCTGAGTGAAGAGATGCCTCTAGCTTCAGTGGGCCAGGAGCAAGAGGCAGAGCTGAACTCCAAGGTTGAGAGGCCATCACCCAGCCCCTAG
>NW_006921652.1:4753283-4754373 GCF_000298275.1 Orycteropus afer afer
ATCTACTTCTGTAGTGGTACTGCCTCGGCAACCCAAGGAGGGGTCGCTATGAGTCAGGGCCAACTTGATGGCACATAACAACAACAACAACATACATATACATATACATATGGAGTCTTTTGAATTCCTTATGAGATACTTATATTATCTGTTCTTCCTCAGAGATTTTTCCTAGTTTTTTATTTTTGTCACTTGCTTCTGCTATCTTGTCCTGTTTCTTTGTTTGAATTGAAGCTGTCTGTTGCCACTTAGATATTTTGAAGTTATTGTCTTTATTTGTTGAGTATGTGTTAGTTGATTTCATCCCTGTTTTTTTGTTTACCTTGTTTTGATATATCTGCATGTGTGGTGCAGGTATACTTTTTTGCTTGTTAGCTTGGCAGCACTGGGGCACTCCCCAGCTATCTCAGGATTGGTGAAATAATAGGTCTGATTGTGGGTGCAGGTGTCTGTTTGTCATGGAGAGGAGCTACAACTGGGATAAGCAGGTGTTTGTCACTGTCTGTCATTGATCTAGTGGTGTAGGATCTGGTAGTGGTGCTCATCCTTTGAGTGAGGTGGTCATTGTAGTAGATATGGCTGACTAGTGGAGAGTCAATGTTCTTCTCCTTTAATTCTTCTCAATCTGCCTGTACTGTGTCATTACCACCTTGTGTATTCCAAGAATGGAATGGGCACTCCTTGGCTGGTCCCAGCCTCTTCTTTCTCCCTTGTTTTTCTGTTCATTCAGTGATCAATCTAATTCTTTATCTTCTCATTTGATGCTCAGAATTCCAGGACCGTTATTTGTATCACTCGGTTTTTCTGGGTCTCTGTTGTAGAGTGATTGTGTGAATTGTGTTAGTAGGGTTCCAACTTGTCTCAGGCACCAGAACTGTCAAAATTGTATAGATTTGATGCAAAAGCAGATATGAGAAAGCACATGTCATCTATTAAGCCAGACATTAAAAAGATTTGTAAAAATCTAAAACAATGCCATTTTTTTCTGTTAATTATTTTGTTTTGGAAAGTAGTTATTTTTCATAAAATAAGTTATTTATGTTATCAGATAATGAGTTTATCATGGCAATTTTTAAATGAATAGATATAT
>NW_006921652.1:4755298-4760196 GCF_000298275.1 Orycteropus afer afer
CTCCACTTCATTGGGAGTTGCCCTTAGGAGTCTTAACTCTCCCTTATTTTCCAGCTAAATTGCTTTCCTTGGTTTCAGAGAAAGGCCAGAGGCAGAAAATTTGAGAGGCCTCTCATTGTGAGATTGAAGTGGAATCTCACCACTGCATGGAACTGTAAACACAGCTGCTTGAAACCCAGCAAAACAAAGGGATTAAATGAGTGGCACTACTAGTGTTAACTACACTGTACCTATTTTCTCTGAAATCCTGCTTTCCCTCCAGAGCAAGCGTTTGAGATTTTTCAGTTATTTGAGTCATTGCCAATTCATGGCAAATTTATGTACAACAGAACAAAATGTTGCCCAGACCTGTGCCATCTTCATTGTGGTTGCTGTGTTTAAATCCATTCTTGAGGATATTGTACCAATTTACCTCATTGAAGGCTTCCTTCACTTTCACTGACCCTCTACTTTATCAAACATGGTAGCAACTGGTCTTTCCTGAGAAAGTACTTTTAGCTAATTCATGTCCTCATTGATTGACTATTCCACAATTCAATTTCTATTGCATGGTTGATTGGCGTTTGCTTTATTTTTAGATATGGGGAATTTTCTTAATCCTACTTAGGAAAATCACCCCTAGTCTCAATTTGTTGTACGGTGGTAAGATGTGTGTTGCTGTGATGCTGGAAGTTATGCTACTGGTATTTCAAATACCAGCAGGGTCATCCATGGTGGGCAGGTTTCAGCAGAGCTTCCAGACTAAGACAGAGTAGGAATAAGGATGTGGTGACCTACTTCTGAAAATATTGCCTGTTGAAAAAGTTATGAATAGCAGCAGGACATTGTCTGATCCACTGTCAGATGATGCTCTCAGGTTGGAAGGCACTCAAAATATGGCTAGAGAAGAGATGCCTCCTCAAAGTAGAGTCAACCTTAATGTCATGGGTGGGTAAAACTTTCAGGACTTTCATTTGCTGAAATGACATCTCAAAACTGGAAGAAATAGCTGCAATCAACCATTAATAATTGAAACATAGAATTATGAAGTATGAATCTAGGAAAACTGGAAGTCATCAAAAATGAAAATGAATACATGAACATCAATATCCTAGGTATGAGGGAGCTGAAATGGACTGGTAGTGGTTAATACCAAGGCAATATCAAGACAATCATATAATCTACTATGCCAAGAATGACACATTGGAAAATGTCATCATCTTCATCGTCAAAAAGAACATTTCAAGATTGATGCTGAAATTAAATGTGACAGTAATAGGATAATATCCAATATATAAGAAAGTTAGCTAATAAGATTATTCTACAAATTTACACACCAACCATCAATGCCAAAGATGAAGAAATAGAAGATTTTTACCAACTTCTGCAGTCTGAAATTGGTCAAATGAGAAATCAAAATGCACTGATAAATGCTAATGATTAGAATGCAAAAGTTGGAAACAAAGAAAAAGAATCAGTGGTTGGAAACTATGGCCTGGTAATAGAATAGATGCCAGAAATTACATGATAACATTTTGTGAAATCAGTGGCTTTTGTTGTTGTTGTTGTTATGTGCCATCAAGTTGGCTCTGACTCATAGTGACCTTAGGTACAACAGAATGAAATACCGCCCAGTCCTGTGCCAGCCTCACTATCCCTACTATACCTGAGCCCATTGCTGCAGCCACCATGTCTATCCATCTCATTGAGGGCCTTTCCCTCTTTCATTGACCCTCCACTTTACCAAGCATGACATCTTTCTCCAGAGAATGGTCCCTTCTGACAACATGACCAAACTAGGTGAGATGAAGTCTGGCTATTCTTACTTCCAAGTAGCATTCTAGCTGCACTTCTTCCAGGGCAGATTTGTTAGTCCTTTTAGCAGTCTAAGGTACTTTCAGTACTCTTCACCAACACGACAACTCAAAAGCATCAACTCTTCTTCAATCTTCCTTATTCATTGTCCATCTTTCACATGCATACAAGGCAATTGAAAATACCATGGCTTGGGTTAAGCACATCTTAGTCTTCAAGGAGATATATTTGATCTTCAGAACTTGTAAGAAATTTTTTGCAGCAGATTTGCCCAACGCAATATGTCTTTTGATGTCTTGACTGCTCCTTCCATTTGTGTTGATTGTAGAGCCAAGTAATATGAATTCTTTGACAACTTCAATCTTTTCTGCATCTATCATGATGCTGCTTATTGGTCCATTTGTGAGGATTTTTGTTTTCTTTATGTTGAGGTGTAATCCATACTCTAAACTGTAGTCTTTAATTTTCATCAGTAAGTGCTCTAGAGCATCCTCATTTTCAGCAAGCAAAGTTGTATCATCTGTGCATTGCAGGTTGTTAATATGACCAATGACTTTTCATTGCAAATACCTCTTTTTCACCAACACAAATAGTACTTATACACATGGACCTTGCTGGATGGAATACACAGGAATCAAGTTGACTATATCAGTGGAAAGGATAGATGGTGAAGGTCAATATCATCAATTAGAACAAAGCAATGGACAAACTATGGAACAGACCATTGATTGCACATATGTAAGTTCAAGTTTAAGCTGAAGAAAATTAAAACAAGTCCATGGAGCTCTGGTGGCATAGTGCCTAAGGCATTTGATTGCTAACCAGAAGGCTGGTGGTTGAAACCCACCAGCCACTCCTCAGAAGGAAGATTGGGAGATCTACTACCATAGAGATACTGCCACATAAACCCAAGGAGAGGGTGCTATGAGTCGAAACAGACATGATGGCAGTGAGTTTGGTTTTGAGGTCCATGAGAGCTAAAGTACAACCTTGAGTACATCCTACTTGAATTTAAAGTCAATTTCAATAATAGATTTGACACATTGAACACTAATAACCAAAGGCTAGATGAAATGTCAGATGACATTGATGACATCATACAGGAAAAAATCATAAAGTCACTAAAAAGACAGGAAAGAAAGAAAACAACAAAATTTATTTCAGAAGAGACTCTGAAACTTGCTATTGATCATGGAGTAGCTAAAGAAAAAGGAAGAAATGAAGTAAAAAAGCTGAAGAGAAGATTTCAAAAGGTGACTTGAGAAGGCAAAGTCAAGAATTAGAATGAAATGTGCGAAGATCTGGAGTTATAAAACCAAAAGGAAAGAACAGGCTCAACATTTTCAAGCTAAAAGAAATGAAGAAAAGTTCATACCACAAGTTGCAATATTGAAGGATTCTATAGACAAAATATTGAATGATGCAGGAAGCATTAATGAAGATGGAAGGAATACATAGAATTACTGTACCCAAAAGAATTGGTTGACTTAAAACCTTTCATGGGTATCATATGATCAAGAAATCCAAGCTTCACTGAAGGCACTTGCAAAAAACAGGACTTCAGGAATTAATGAAATACTAATTCCGATGTCTCAAAAAATGGATGCAATGTTTGAAGTTCTCATTTTTCTATGCCAAGAAAATTGGAAGATAGGCACTTGGCCAATTGACTGTAAGAGATCCATTTTTGTGCCCATTCCAGGGAAAGATAATCTCACAGAATGCAGAAATTGTTTAACGATATCATTAATATAACCACTAGTAAAGTTTTGCTGAAGATAATTCAAAATTTGTTGTGGCAGTATATAGACAGGTAGCTACCAAAATTTGAAGCTGGAACTAGGGATATCACTGATGATTCAGATGTATCTTAACTGAAAACAGAGAACACCAGTAAGATGTTTACCTGTGTTTTATTGACTGTGCATGCAAAGGCATTTAACTATGTGAATCATAACCAATGATGGATAACATTGTAAACAATGGAAATTCCATAACTTTTAAATGTGCCCATGCAGAACCTTTACATAGGCCAAGAGAAGTCATTTGAACAGAACAAGAGGATACTGCATGATTTAAAACAAGGAAAGGAATGTGTCAGGGTTATATTCCTTAACCATACTTATTCAATCTTTATGCTGAGCAAATAATTTGAGAAACTAAACTACATGAAGAAGAATGCAGCATCTTGGAGGAAGACTCACTAACAACCTGTGATATACAGATGACACAAACTTGCTTGCTGAAAACAGAGGAGACTTGAAGCATTTACTGATGAATATCAAAGACTACAACCTTCAGTGTGGATTACACCTCAACCTAAAGAAAACAAACATCCTCAGGGCTGGATCAATGAAGAACATCATGATAAACAGAGAAAAGATTGAAGTTGTCAAGGATTTCATTTCACGTAGATACATTATCAACACCCATGGATGTAGCAGTCAAGAAATTAAACAGCATATTGTACCGGGCAAATCTGCTACAAAAGACATCTTTAAAGTATTAAAAAGCAAAGATGTCACTTTGAGGACTAAGGTGTGCCAGACCCAAACCATGGAATTTTCTATTGCCTTATATATGTACGAAAGCTGGACAATGAATAAGACTGAAGAACTGAATTATGGTGTTGGCAAAGAATGTCGAATATACCATGGACTGGTAGAACAATGAACAAATCTTTCTTGGAAGAAGTACAGCCAGAATCCTCCTTAGAAGAGAAGATGGTGAGACTTCATCTCATGTTATTGGGGGCCTGTCTCTGGAGAAGGAGGTTATGGCTTGATAAATTAGAGGATCAACAAGAAGGTGGAAGATCTTCAATGCAATGAATTCACACAGTAGCATCAACAAGGGTCTCAAACAGCCATGATTGTAAGAATGGCACAGAACTGGACAGTATTTCATTCTATTGGATGTACAGTCTCAGAACCAACACAAGATAATCTAACAACAACCACAACTTCAGAAAAACAATTTCCATGGTTTTCATTTAATAATTGCGAGGTTCCGGCAAGATGGCGGACTAGGCAGAAGGATTGCACAGACCTTTTCAACAAAGAAAAGGGAAACCAATTAACACAGACACAGAAGATAATCTTGGA
>NW_006921652.1:4778880-4779909 GCF_000298275.1 Orycteropus afer afer
AGAGATAGAGAGAAGGAGAGAGAGATAAGGAGCTGTTTGTACAATAGTTCAGCTGTCTGCTGCTAAACAAGAGGCCAATGGTTTGAACTCATCAACTCCTCCCCTGGAGAAAGACGTAGCAGTCTACTTGCATAAAGATTAAATCCAAAAATACCCACTGCTGTCCAGTTGATTCTGACTCATGGTGATCCTGTAGGAGAGATTAGAACTGCCCTCTAGGGTTTCCAAAGCTGTAATCTTTATAGAAGTAGATTGTCACATCTTTCTCCTGCAGAGGGGCTAGTGGGTTTGAACCACCAACCTTTCAGTTAGCAGCCAAGCTCCTAACCATTGCAACACAGTCTTCTATCTATCTATCTATCTATCTGTCTATCTATCTATCTATCTATCTGTCTGTCTATCTACTATCTAAGGCTCTCTCTCTCTCTCTCTCTCTCTCTCTCTATATATATATATATATATACAAAAATGTGTGTGTGTACATAATAGTACATGAAAACACAAAAAGTAAATGTGCATATAGAGAGAGATTGTTGCGGTTAGGTGCCATAGAGTCAGTTCCAACTCATAGTGACCCTATTACAACAGAATGAAACACTGTGCCATTCTCACAGTCTTTGCTATGCTTGAACCCAACATGGCAATCACTCTGTCAATCTATTGCATTGAGGATCTCCTATTTTTTGCTGACCTTTGTGAAGACCTACTTTGGTCATGTGGTCATGACCTACTTTGGTCATGCCCAAACTTTTGGGCGATCTATTTCCATAGAGATACTTCCTCAAAAATCCAAAGAGGGGTCGCTGTGAGTCGAGTCAACATGACTGCTACTTTGCCAAGCATGATATTTTTCTCCAGACAATGGTCCCTTCTGACCAAAGTAGTTGAAACAAAGTCTGGCCGTTCTCACTTCTAAGGAGAGTTCCGGCTGCATTTCTTCCAGAACAGACTTACTTGTTTTTCCAGCAGTCCGTAGTATTTTCAGTATTCTTCTCCAACCCCACAATTCAAAAGCATCAACTCTTCTTA
>NW_006921652.1:4783939-4785361 GCF_000298275.1 Orycteropus afer afer
CCTTCCCATTATTTTCTTGGATTCCACCTTTGCCTTAGCTCCATTTATCACTCCTCATTTGAACTCTCACAGCCTCATCTTTTTGGGCCATCTTTCATGTTGCCAGTGGTGTGAACTTTCTAAAGTGCAAAACCAACCAAGTCACCCCCATGCTTAAAATTATTGAAGACTTTGCTATCACATAGATGACTGAGTTTGCTGATAATGCCAATAAAGACTGTCATGGCTACCTCTCTAAGCTCATCTATTTATCACTTATCCACATGTGACCAACCTACTCTTCAACAGACTGTATTAGTTACATTTCCTATATCCAGTTCCAGAAATCATTCTGCCTTTGGAAGGCATCTTTTCCTGCATGTTCTTCTCTGATACAGCTTCACCCTGATAATCTCATGTTTGCATCTACTTCCCCAGTAGAGTATGAATGTCCCACTGGCTGCATTCTACTCCCACATCCAGCACATGCTGAGTATCTGCTGTATATTTGTTGAATATTGAATAGATCTCAAATAAGCACATAAGGACACTGAATATCAATAGGAGAAGTGACTTTCTTAGGTCATATGACAAGAGATGAAGTAAAATATCACTTTTGACTGCTAGAGTGGACTTCAATGCATTCCTCATTCACCACAGGAAGGACCTGTGTCCTTCCATCTTAATTATATGCATTCAAGCAAGATAAATTGATCTAGCGCCTCAATTTTCTCCTCTCTTGGATAAATTATTTCCAAGAAACCATTCCACTGGTATTTGGTTTAGTGTAGTGTTGAGTTCAAATCATCACTCTATCATTTTAAATTAAAAAAAAAAAAAAGTTGCCTTTGAGTCCATTCTGACTTATGGTGACTTCATGAGTGTCAGAGTGGAACTGCGTGCTCCATGGAGAATTCAACAGCTGATTTTTCAGAAGTAAATTGCCAGTGGACTGTAATAACCATCTTTTCAATTAGCAACTGAGCTCATTAATCATTTGCACCACTCTATCAATGCGGAAAGTGATTTAACTTCATGGTGGCATAATTTTCTTGGAGATTAAAAAAAACATGATTTAACATAGAGTTCTCACAAAAAGCAAATGGGAGGATGCATATGAAAGGCTTAGAAGAATGCCTGGTCCACGACAAAAATTCAACACATGCTGTTGTTGTTAGTTGCAGTGGAGTTGATTCTGACTCCACCGAATAAACTATTTAAAAAACAAAACAAAACACTGCTATCAAGTCACTTCTGACAGAACATCTACCCTATGCTGTTGTTGCTATTTGCTGTTGAGTTGGACCCGACTCATAGCGACCCCTCCTTGGGTTTCTGAGGCAATATCACTACAGAAGTAGATTGCCCAACCTTCCTTCCGAGGAGTGGCTGGTGGGTTTGAACCTCCAGACTTCTGGTTAGCCTTAGGCACTACGCTACCAG
>NW_006921652.1:4786181-4787485 GCF_000298275.1 Orycteropus afer afer
ACAATTACAACAGGCAATGTTCCAGCACATCTAGAGATGTCTCATCTTCAAGTCTGGCAGTCTGTATTTCAAATGCCCTGTTGTGTTGTTGTTATGTGCCGTCGAGTAGAACCCAACTCATAGAGACTCCTCCTTGGGTGTCCGAGGCAGTATCACTGCGCAAGTAGATTGCCCAACCTTTCTTCCGAGGAGTGGCTGATGAGTTTGAACTGCCAGCTTTCTGGTTAGCAGTCAAGTACCTTAGGCACTACACTACCAGAGCTCCTTCCAATGCCCTTGTTGTTGTTGTTGTTATGTGCCGTCAAGTCAGACCTGACTCATAGCGACCTCTCCTTGGGTTTCCAAGGCAGTATCACTACGGAAGTAGATTGCTCCATCTTCCTTGCGAGGAGTGGCTGGTGGGTTTGAACCACCAGCCTTCTGGTTAGCAGTCAAGTGCTTTAGCCACTACGCTACCAGAGCTCCCCTAGAACCTATTAAATCAAAACTATCCTTGTCAGCCATTGTTCACCCAGTGTGTACTGAGAAGAAATCCAATCTGTAGGTGACTTATTCATTTATAATCCATTAAGTATTGATTTAACATAACTGGTGGATCACCAAGAAATATGTAAGTTGTTTTATGGGTCCTTTAAGCAGTCCCTACCTCAAAACAGAAATCTATGTTTTGCCTGCCATAGTCAGAAAGGAACATTAACTTTTGAATCCAAGTCAACATATGTCAGGTTGATGTAGTTTAGGGCAGCATTCAATTTTGAGGTTCCAGGATTTTTTTGCTCCTGCTGACAGAATAGAAGAGTGTAAAATAAGAGAAAACTAATTAAAACAACAACAGTGCAACCTGGGTTCTCTACTAGAAGAGTTGAATGTGGCTTGTCCTGGGAGTCAGTAGGACAGACAGTCTGTTTTCTTTGCCCCTGGATGTTGGGTTGAATTTGGCAGAAGGGGAGGAGCAGCAGCTATAGGCAGATAAGGGACAGCTGCCTAGTTAGATGCTGTTTGTGGACTCCTGGTGGGTACTCTGGGCTTAGGTAAGCAGAAGAGGCTTCAGAATGTACCCCCTGCATTGCTTAAGTGCCTGAGGTGGCTCGGGAAATTAAGAGATGCTGCCAGAAATGGCACCTTTTTTGTTGTCTACACAATAACAAACATGAAATGCAGCTGAGTTACTGGTTGCAGATGGGAATTCAGGCTCTGCTAGAGTCTAGGAGATGGGGCACAAAACAACCCCCTGCTCCACCTGTTCCTCACCATGGCAGTGCAGTAACTGTGTATCTGTTGAATGCCAACTTGCTAGCACATCT
>NW_006921652.1:4788830-4793688 GCF_000298275.1 Orycteropus afer afer
CCTTCCTTCCGAGGAGTGGCTGGTGGGTTTGAACCACCAGCCTTCTGGTTAGCAGTCAAGTGCCTTAGCCACTATGCTACCAGAGCTCCCAAGTACTTTACATATATTAATTCATTTAATTTTACAACAACCATATTAGGGAAGTAATATCATCATCCTTATCCTTATTTTACAGATTGGGAGGGTGGAGCAGAAAGAAAATAAGTAACTTGGAAAAGGTCAAATAGCTAGTGAAGGGCAGGGGCAGATTTTTAACCAGGTAGTCTGCATCACCTTAACCACCAGCCCCTTTTTTGGTAAAGGACAAGGCATAAAAATGTGGAGCATCCAGAGACCCTTGGTTCAGTTCAACCAGTGCATCTATTATATATCAGGTATTGTGCCAAGTGGAATCCCTGGATATTGCAAATAGTTAACGCACTTGGCTACTTACTGAAAGGTTGGTCATTTGAGTCCATCCAGAGGCACCTTGGAAAAAGGCCTGCTCACCTACTTCTAAAGAATCAACCACTGAACACCCTATAGAGCACAGTTCTATTTTATGACACATGGGGTGCTATAAATCAGAATCAACTGTAGGGCAACTGGTTATTTTAGCAAGAGTTGATGTTGCAAAGATAAATGGCACAATTTCTGCCCCCAATGTGCTTAAAATATAATAGAGAGAAAGACACTTAAGCCTCTAAATTCAATATGATGTGGGGTAATATTTTGTGATATGAGATGATTTACTTCTCATTCACTGTAATTCTTTTTAACTCCTTGGCCTTTCTCCTACCCAACTCAGATATCAGGATTGTTAAAGAACAGCGGGGGGAGGGGGGGTTTGAATAGCAAAATCCAGGGCATGAAGGAGTAGAGCATAAAAGATGTGCCATAAGCAACATATGTGGAAGAAGTCAGGATGAGGACAGGCCCAGCATCAAGGTTCTCCTCCTTCCACAACCCCAAGCACTACAGCCTTCAGTAAGATGAAGATTCCTGAGTCTGGGAGGATTAGAGCAGAATAGCAGGAGAAGCAAAAGAGTTGGAGGCTGGTGTGAGTCCCTGAGATGGGTTCCTGCCACAGATACTTTGGAAATTTGTAAGAGCAAAGGAGACTGCCTCTGGCTTTCTGGACAACCAGCTAGATGAGTACTGAGTTTCAAATAGAGGTATGAGTAGGAAAATTAATTTGGTATAATCAGCATGTAGCTATTATTCAAAGCATAAAGTTGGATGTGATCACCAAGGAAAAGCCTTGAGAGGTGGTAGATCTCTTGCAATTCTTATATCCAGCTTTGGATGGAATCAGAAGAGAAAGCTGAAAGAGCTCTCTGTGCAGGTGAGTCAGGGATGTTCTTGCAGATTTTCTCTGCACTCAGTGTTGCAGTGAGAAGCCAAATGTTTTGCATATTTCCCATTGGAGCGTAACCTTCATGAGAGTGGGGTTATACACTGCTTTGTTCATTATTACATTCACAAAGCTTATAATAGTGCCTGTGACACAATTGTTGTTGTTAGGTGCTGCCAAGTTTGTTCCAACTCATAGCGACCCAATGTACAACAGAAGGAAATGTTGCCCAGTCCTGTGCAGTCCTCACAATTGTTGCTATGCTTGAGCCCATTGTTGTAGCCACTGTGTCAATCTATCTCATTGAGGTCTTTCTCTTTTTCATTGACCATCTATTTTATCAAGCATGGTATCCTTCTTGAGGGACTGTTGTTATTTGCTGTCGAGTTGCTCCCGACTCATAGCGACCCCTCCTTGGGTTTCCGAGGCAGTATCACTACGGAAGTAGGATTGCCCAACCTTCCTTCCGAGGAGTGGCTGGTGGGTTTGAACCGCCAGCCTTCTGGTTAGCAGTCAAGTGCCTTAGGCACTATGCTACCAGAGACTAGTCCCTTATAACAACATGATCAAAGTATGAGAGGTGAACTCTCATCATCCTTGCTTCTAAGGAACATTCAGGCTGTACTTCATCCAAGGAAGATTCATTTGTTCTTTGGACAGTGCATGATATATTCAACATTCTTTGCCAAAACGATAATTGAAGGCATCAATTCTTCTTTAGTCTTCCCTGTCCATTGTCCAGCTTTCATATGCATATGAGGCAACTGAAAATACCATGGCTTGGGTCAGGTGCATCTTTGTCTTCAAAATGATGTCTGCATCTTTGTCTTCAAAATGATGTCTTTATCCTTAATACATTCAAGAAGTCTTTGCTGTAGATTTGCCCAGTGCGATAGTATGTTTGATTTCTTGACTGCTGCTTTCATGAGTGTTAATTGTGGATACAAATAAAATGAAATCCTTGACAACTTCAATCTTTTCTCCATTTATCATGATGTTGCTTTTTGGCCCAGCCCTGAGGATTTTTGTTTCCTTTATGTTGAGATGTCATCCATTCTGAAGGCTGTGGTCTTTGATCTTCATCAGCAAGTGCTTCAAGTCATCTTCACTTTCAGCAAGTAAGGTTGTGTCATCTGCATATCTCAGGTTGTCAATGAGTCTTCCTGAAATCTTGATGCCATGTTATTCTTCATACAATTCAGCTTCTCAGATTATTTGCTCAGCATAGAGAGCAAATAAATATGATGAAAGGATATAACCCTGATGCACACCTTTCCTGATTTTAAACTATGCAGTGTCTTCTTGTTCTGTTCAAATAACTGCCTCTGGTCTATGTACAAATTCCTCATGAGCGCAATTCTGGAGTCCCCATTCTTCACAATGTTATCCATAATTTGTTAGGTCCACACAGTAAATGTGTTTTCATAGCCAATAAAACATGAGAAAACATCTTTCCAGTATCCCCTGCTTTCACCCAGGATCTATTTGATATCAGTGATGATATCTCTTGTTCAAAATCTTCTTCTGACTATGACTTGAATTTTTGGCATTTCCTTGTCTCTGTATTGTTGCAATTGTTTTTGAATTATTTTAGCAAAATTTTATTTGTGTGTCGTATGAATAATTTTGTTTGATAATTTCTGAATTCTGTTGGATTATCTTTCTTTGAGATGGGTACAAATATAGATTTTTTTTTCCAGTAAGTTGGCAAGTGAACACTTGCAGCATTGCATCTGTTTGTTGGAGCATCTCAGTTGGTATTCCGTCAATTCCTTGTTTTTCACCAACTCCTTTAGTGCAGCTTGGACTTCTTCCTTGAATACCAACAGCACTTGATCATATACTGTCTCCTGAAATGGTTGATTGTTGATTACTTTTGGTACAGTGACTCTGTGTATTCCTTCCATTTCCTTTTGATGTTTCCTGTGTCATTCAATATTTTGTCCAAAGAATCTTTCAATATTGCAACTAGAGGTTTGCAATTTTTCTTCAGTTCTTTCAGTTTGATAAATGCTGAGTCTGTTCTTCCCTTTTGGTTTTCTAACTCCAGGTTTTTGTACATTGCATTATAATGCTTAGTCTTCTTGAGCCACCATTTGAAATCTTCTATTCAATTCTTTTGCTTCATTACTTTTTCCATTCACTTTAGCTACTCTATGTTCAATAGCAAGTTTCAGAATCTCTTCTACGTCCATTTTGATCTTTTCTTTCTTTCCTGTTTTTTCAATAACCTTTTGCTTTTTTCACATATGATGTCCTGGATGTCATCTCATACCTTGTCAGGTCTTCAGTCATTGTTGTTCAAGTTATCAAATTTATTCTTGAGATGGTCTCTACATTCAGGTGGGACAACTCAAGTTCATTCTTGTGGACTTTTTAATTTTCTTCTGCTTCAACTTGAATGGGCATGTGAGCAATTGATGATCTGTTCCACAGTCAGCTCCTGGCCTTTTTCTAACTGATGATATTCAATTTGTCAGTCATTGCTTTCCACAGAGGCAGTTGATTTGATTCCTGTTTATTCCGTCTAGTGAGCTTCACATATATAGTTGCTGTTTATTTTGTATTTTTTACAAGCACAATTTGCACAGAGAAGCTGAACATATTCATTGTAGAAGAATCAGAAAGATCTTCCTGGAGAATGTGTAGTAATTATCCAGATGAAGAGGGGTCAAAAGTCATGTCAAGAAGAAAGGATGGTAAGGACAAAGTTGCAGAGACATCCAGTGTTTAGGGGGCCACATCAGGCTCAATATGCCCACACAGGGAATCTGTGGCACATAGAAGACATAAGTATGCTTAGGGTGCTTGAATTATAGGGTACATTTATGGGGTAGGGTGGGGACAGTAGATGATGCAAAATGGGCAAAGGACCAAGTCATGAGAGTCTTCTATGTTAGGAATTTGAACTATTCCTAGAGGTGTTCAGGCCATGTAAGAGTTTTCTTTTGTTTTGTTTTTAAATTAGGTCATGCAATCACAAAATTCAAAAGTACAAAGTGTTTATAATTAAAAAGAAAATCTATCTAGCCTTCTTCCTCTAGGGAGAAATGGAAACCATTAATACAAATTTCTTGAGTATCTTTCCAGAAACATGCTCTGCATTTATAAACAATATATACATATAACCCCTTAGTTCACTTGACATTATATCACAATAACTCTTACATAGTCTCACAAAGTTTTAAGTAGAGAAGTGATATGGTCAGGGTAGCAATTTATTCATATTATTTTGTCTGCAGTGTACAGAATGAATGAAGAGGGGAGCAAGGCAAAAAATTACCAATGTCTGACATTAAATAGCAGTGATATAATAGAGAGAAAAAGAAGAATTTAAAACTAGGTATTTTCATGACAGAACAATCCTTCTGTATTTACTTAGTGCATGTCTTCTTTTTTTTGTTTGTTTGTTTAATTTATTGTGATTTGGGTGAAGATTTACAGAGCAAATTCACTTTCTATACAGCAGTTCACATATACTTTGTCTCATGTCATTGACCACAGTTTACCACAGTGCAACAGCTC
>NW_006921652.1:4794183-4824678 GCF_000298275.1 Orycteropus afer afer
ACCCATCGTTGCATCTAGATGGCAGCTTGCTAGCTTTTAAGATCCCAGTCGCTACTCACCAAAGTAGGAGGTGGAACAATGTTTTGTATAGTATGTTATAATGCATGTCTTCTAAAGAGCACAGAGCATCTTCATCTACAATCTTTTTATATTCACACTACATTGTGACCAGCTTAGAAAAGATATTCAAGCTCATAGTTTACAGATGGAAGAGGTATATGGAGAGGTAAATTTAGGAATCCTGATTCTGAAGGTAATTAATTTCTCCCCTGAGTATCCTAACTCTAACTTCTTGGTGGGTGATCTCAAGCCACCAGCACAATAATGAGGGTTCTTAAGCAACAACCATGAAAGTGACTTACTGCACTTGCAAAGTCATCAATTATCTAAGAGCTCTTAGAGAAAGGAGGATGTTTTTTCGTTCCGATCCTTACAAATTCTTTAGAGATCCTGAGCTAACACAAAACATTATCATGTTAGCAACATTTTGTATAATTATTTTCTGAAGCAAAAAATAAAATTAGGCACTGGGAAGGCTCTTTGGCTGAGGGGTCCTTTTATGATTAATTTAATTATGGTTAATGTCTTTTAAACTCAGTGCTTAGGGCACCTTAAATAGGCATCATTGACTTCTTTTTTGTTTTTGTTTTTGTTTTTAAGGTGGGCATGGAAGACTGTGAGAGGCAGATATCTATGATGGTCCCCAATGATATGATCCTTGTCTCCAGACATTCACACCCTTGTAGAATCTTCTTCCTTTGAAAGTGGTTAGAACTTGTAACTTGTTTATAAAAACAGAATAAAGCAAATGTGATGGGATATCACTTCTGTGCTGTCTTTGTTATCTAATGCTACTATATAACACAAGTGGATGACCTTAACAAACAGGGATTTATTCTTTATTATTATTATTATTATTATTTATTGCGCTTTAGGTGTGAACTTACAGAGTAGAGTTTCACATTCAATATTTCATGTACATTTGGTTTCACTCCCAATTACCATCCCCAACCTTAACCCACTCTTCTTCCCTCCCTTCTTAGTAACCCCTCCCCCCACCGTGTCCCTCATAGTTACGCACTCCTGTGTGTCCTGAATTTCCTTCATGTGAATGTTGCCCCTCTGGTGCCCCATGGTCAATCGTTCCAAGGGATGCATCTCCATAGAGTATGTGAGTGTGTCACCCTGGGTTGAGTGGTCTGCATGTACGTCTTATTTACTGTTGGGCTGAGAGCCAGCCAACAAGAATTTATTCTAGTTTAGAAGGCTAGAAGTCTAAGTTCAAATTTCCAGCTCTAGAGGCTAAGTGAAGGCCCTTTGACCTTGGGCTTCAGCTCTGCCTCTTGCTCCCAGACCACTGGAGCTGGAGGCCTCTCTTCACTCATGCAGCTGCTAAGGCTGACAAATCCAAGGTAAACAAGTAAAATGTCCCAGTCCAAGATTATCAAGCAACACTGCAGGCCACTGGTTCAAGTCCAGAGACAGTCCCAAGATTGGCAGACAACATGTCAGGCTACTGAATGAAGACTTGGCTAAATGCAGGCTCCAAGCATGCCAAAAAGCTCAGAAACCTTTCTCCCAGCTTCTTAAATACTGGAAGCTCACAGCAGATTCTACTATGGAGTTGATTACCAGTCTCATCATGGGGAATCACTACATCCAGCTGCCCAGGCACTCAAGCCAAGTTGACACATAATCTTAACTAACACACATGCTTAGGATACAGAAGATTGTGACTTCCATCTTGCTAGCAAACACTATTTCTTGCATTCTTTGATGAAGCAAGTTGCCATGTTTGAGAGGTCCACACAGCAGAGAACTGAGTGTGGCCTTTGGCCAGTAGCCGGTAAGGAACCAAGTTTTTTGTCCAATACTCTGAGAGGAGCTGAATCTTGCCACCAACCATGTTAATGAGTTTGAAAGCAGATCCTTTCCTAGTTAATCTTCAGATGAGACCACAGGCACTGAGTTGACACCTTGATTGCAGCCTTGTGAGAGATTGTGAAGTAGAGGACCCAACTAAGCTGTGCCTGGATTCCTAAAGCACAGAAACTATGATGGAATAAATGTGTGCTGGTTTAAGCTGCTAAGTTTGGGCACAATTTGCTACACAGCAATAGATAACCAATACAAACATGCCAGCATATACAAAAATCAAATCACTTTGGTCTATTTATATAGACCAATATTATGTTGTTATAGATGTACCCTTCTCGTGGATTCAACAGTATAACTTAGCAACAAAAATACTAACCAGAGTGCATACTTGTTGAGACCTAGACATCAGTGGCTTTATAAATTCTCTGGAAAAAAAAAAAAATCATGCTTGATAAAGTAGAGGATCAGGGAGAAAAAGGAAGACCGTCAACAAGACAGATTGACACAGTGACTGTAACAATGGGCTCAAACACAGCAATGATTGTGAAGATGACACAGGATTGTATAGCATTTCATTCTGTTGTGCGTAAGGTAGCTATGAGTCAGAATCAATTTGACGGGACCGAACAACAAAGAAATTCTCAGTCCTTCCTGTCTTCATCCAGGAGCTCTGGTAGTTAACACATATGGCTACTAACCAAAAGGTCAGCAGTTCAAACACAGCAGCCACTCTGCAAGAGAAAAATGAGGGAATCTGCTTCCATAAAGATGTACATCTTTGGAAATGCTGTGGGGCAGTTCTACTCTGTCTTATAGGGTCACTATTAATCAGAATTGACTCAATGGCAATGGAAGTGGTTTTGGGGTTTTTCTGTTTTCATCACCACTGATTCCTGGGATAATCCCTGAGCATATTTTTTCAGGACTTTCCTCTTGATATGAGATACATGAGGAGAACACTGAGGAAGTATTTATCATCCCTGTGACATAAACAGGAAATAAAAGATGCTAAACTGCATGCTTACAGGTGCAGGGCAAAGAGGCATAGATGTCAGCAATGCCAGTATCATCAGAGCAAAAAGTCCTGTAGGAGCCCTAAATGGCAGCAGGAATAGTGACGTTGGGGATTACATAATCAGCCTTGATAGATAATGTCTTATAAGACACAGTAATTTATTTCTCAAGCTGAAGGAACTAAAGAAAATAAACCTTGAGTTGCAATATTGAAGGATTCTATGGGCAAAATATTGAACAACACAGGAAGTATCAAAAGAAGATAGAAGGAATATAAAAAGTTACTGTACCCAAAAGAAATGGTTGAATTAACTATTTCATGAGGTAGTATAAGATCAAGAACTGATAGTATTGGAGGAAGAATTCCAACCTGAAATGAATGCATTGAAAAAAAACAAAGTTCTAGGAATGGACAGAATAACAATTGAGATATTTCAACAAATAGATTCAAAATTGAAAGCATTTGCTTATTTATCCAAGAAATTTGGAAGACAGATAACTGGCCAACTATCTTGAAGAGATTCATATTTGTGCCCATTCCAAAGAAAAGTGATCTAACACAACATAGAAATTACTGAACAATATCATTAATATCACAAACAAGCATAATTTGCTGAAGATATTTCAAAACCAGTTGCAGCAGGACAGGGAATAGCCAGAAATCTAAGCCAGATTCATAAGAGGACATGGAACAAGGGATATTATTACTGATATCAGATGGGTCTTGGCTGAAAGCAGAGAATACCAGAAAGATGTTTACTTATGTTTTATTGACTGTGCAAAGGCATTCAACTGTGTGGATTATAACTAACTATGGATAACATTGCAAACAATGGGAATTCCAGAACACTTAATTGTGCTCGTATAGAACCTGTACATAGACCAAGTGCAGTCATTCAACCAGAATAAGGGGATATTTTGGGTTTAAAATCAGGAAAGGTATGTATCAGGATTACATCCTTTCACCATACTTATTCAATCTGTATGCCAAGAAAATAATACAAGAAGATGAACTATGTGGAGAAGAATGTGGCATTGGGATCAAAGACTTGTTAACAACCTGCAATCTTCAGAAAACACAACCTTCTTTGGTGAAAGTGAAGAGGACTTGAAGCACTTACTGATGAAAATCAAATCCATAGCCTTCACTATGGATTACACTTCAACATAGAAAAAACAAAAATCTTAATTGGACTAATAAGCAACATCATGACAAGTGGAGAAAAGATGGAAGTTGTGAAGGATTTCATTTTACTTGGATCCATAGTCAAAGCCCATGGAAGCAGCAGTAAAGAAATCAAATGACATATTGAACTAGGCAAATCTGCTGCAAAAGACTTCATTAAAGTATTAAAAAGCAAAGATTTCACCTTAAGGACTGATATGTGTCTGACTCAAGCCATGGTATTTTCAATTGTATGTGAAAGCTGCAAAATGAATAAGGAAACCCAAAAATGAATCAATGCCTTTGAATTGTGGTATTGGCCAACAATAATAAATACAATAAAGACTGCCAGAAGAACCAACAAATCTGCCCTGGAGGAAGTACAGCCAGAATACTCCTTACAAACGAGGATGTTGAGATTTCATTTCATGTGTTTTGCGTATGTTAACAAAAGGAATCAGTCCCTAGAGAAGGACATCATTCTTGGTGGAAGGTCAACAAACAAGTGGAAGATCTGCAGTGAAGTGGATTGATACAATGACTACAAAAATGAGCTCAAATACAGCAATAATTGTGAGGATGACACAGGACTGGGTAGTGTTTCATTCTGTTGTACACAGCACCACTAAGAATCAGAACCAACCTGATAGTACCTAAAAACAACAAGGTATTTGGGGAGTGAGTTGAAATCTACATGCTTAAGGATTTTCTTCTGTCCTCACTTGAAGTTGTTAAGTCTACATTTAATGAGCATTATTCTAGAGGAATAGGAAATTTTATGAGGAAGTAAATAATCAAAGATCTGCTCTTATTGACATTTTAATGATTAAAATAGGACATATGCATAAAAGACCTATGAATTCCAAACACTGAGTTTTAGTTTATGGAAGGTAGCAAAGATATGATGCTGATTAGTTATCTGTAGCCATTAAGACTCATTTCACAAACTCAGTTGTACCTGAGATAACCATTTAAAATCTTTCCATGATAAAAATAAATCCTCTTTCCTGTCTGATTAATGGGAAATTTGATAAAAGCCATTATTGGAGGGTTTTTTTTCATGTATTGTTGCAGAATTACATCTAAAAGATGGATGAAAGGCCTGCAATTTTATGATCAACATAGCTGTTACTGATTTCTCACTACCCAGACCTTAAGTGGCCCTTCTTACATGGGGAATGGGTTTAAGGCAGATGGAATAACTCAGACCTTCTCATCCAAGGGTCAAAAGAGAGGAGTCTAGACCTATTCTGTCCATTACTTACAGCATGCTTTGAAAAAAAACCACACTTACCCGTTGAAAGGCTCCATTTCTCTTTTTGAAAAACTAAGGGCAAATGCATTTGTATTCTAACTATCAGATGAATAATCATGTAGGTGGCTTTCTCTCACTTCCACACTTTTCAAATCAAATTCTTAAGTTTCCCTCCTGGGAGATGGGCTAGTCAGGAATTCTTCTGCTCATGTGATAAATGAGGCAACTGGGGCATTGTGTTGAGAGATTCATCCAAACACACATGGCAGTTCTACAACAAAGCCGTGGTTAAAACAGAGTTCATGGCACTGATGTAGTACTCTTTCTCCTGCACTGTGGCTACCACAATAGTAGTAGCCAATTGTTACTCCCGAAATGGATACTAAAATATGCATATAAAAAGAGAAATGCATGTGGGTCACATAGTTATTTCAGCTGTACCATCGCAGTAGTTGGAAAGCACTCTATATGTCTAAGTAAAGAATGGGGGTATATGTCTAGGTAAGGAATGGGGACTAAGGCAACAACAGAGAGCAAAGGTAGGCTTTTATGTGTGGTTGGTAGAGATGGTTTCTTCTGTATCTTTGTTTTTAATATTGGATCTTTCTCCACAAATGTATGGATACAACAGAAAGACATCTATTACTTGTGTCTGAAACATTATCAAAAGCCCCATGGGCAGCAAAGTATAATACAATGTGCCAACATGACAAGTGTGAAGTGTGTCAAGCCAGGGAGCAACATAAATCCTCTATTCAATTCTCAAGGAATATGACACACAAATGTCCATTCATCTTGCACTCTTGCACTGCCACCATTTTCAACGAAGGCATCCGATAGGCTAGTGAGTGCTTCCTCTGTGCTGAGCTCCTGAGGGCAAGACTCATTAGCCATTTGACCATCTCTAAAATTATTACATCCAAACACTCTGGGAAAATAGGAACCTGAGGTAGCACATCATGCCTTGCTGGTATCATTTGTCAAAAACTGGCACCAGTTAGAAATGACACAGGATAACAAGTCCAGAAGCATCTAGAACAAACAAGGATGATTCATCACTGAAGACAGGGCAAAAAAAACACTCTCATTCATCCACATATCAATTATACTGCCATGAAAATAAGTACTGATTCACATTCCCAAGGCTGGAAAAAGGAAATCAGGTGGGCCTTAAGGAAATTAGATTATGGCTAAAATAGAAACTAGATAAAATATAAAATTAAATGTGCAGTACTCTGCTTCTGTGTTTGCTCACCATTAGGTTTGGGTTTACAAGTGAAAAAATAATGAGTTCATAGGGGAAACTAAGTCCCTGACTATGGAAAAATATATGTGTCCAGCTCCTTAATTTGGCAAAATTTGAAGGGGTGAATAGAAGTGACAGAAATGTTTAAGAGAGGCAAAGAAGCCAGCCCAGTAAGGGGCTAATGATAGAATACGACTAAGAGGAAGCAGTGCTCTAAGCCTAGAAAATGGGCAAAATTTGAAGAATAGCTAAAATCCACTAGATACTTACTAGATGCCAGACAGTTCTAGATTTTTTTCCATGCATTATTTCAATTTAATCTCACAACACTTGTACAGGTGTATCTCATTTTATGGGGCTTTACTTTATTGTGCTTTGCCAATTTGTGTATTTTACGAATTGATAGTTTGTATGGAGCAAATCTATCGATGCCATTTTTCCAATATCATGTGTTTATTTTGTGTCTCTCTCCCACATTTTTCAAAAATTTTCATAATGCTGTTGCACAATTAATATGAAAAATTTCATGTGACTCACTTTATTGTCATCTAAAGTTTATTGTGGTGATCTGGAATTAAACCCACAATATCTCCAGAGTATGCCTGTATTTTTATCTCATTAATAGATGAGAAATCTAAGACACAAGAGGTCTAAGTGATTTAGAGGTTAAATATTTGAGTTCAAATAATCTGCCTGAGAGCCTACACTATTAACAACTACACAAGCAGCTCTCAAACTTGTTCCAGCAACAGAAAAGCTTAGAGAGCTTCTTAAAAACCAGATTGTTGGGCCCACTCTCAGAGCTCCTGACTTAATAGGTGTCAGGTGGGACCCAGGAATGTGCCTTTTCAACAGACTCTCAGATGATGCAGATGTTGCTGGTCAGGAGACTGCACTTTGAGAACCACTACTTTAAACTATATTGTCCTCTTAATGGGTGTTCCAGTTTAGGGGAATAACATCAGCAAATACAGAAAGAGATCAAGTCCAATAACAATATCTAAAGAAAGAAAGAAAGAAAGATTGGAAGGCACTCAAAATATGACTTGGAAGAGCTGTCTCCTCAAAGTAGAAGCAACCTTAATGGCATGGATGGAGTAAAGTTTTTGGGACCTCCATTTGTTCATGTGACACACCTAAAAATGGGAAAAAATGGCTGCAAACATCCATTAATAATTGGAATGTGGAATGTATGAAGCATGACTCTAGGAACATTAGAAGTTGTCAAAAATGAGATGGAGTATATAAAGATCAACATCCTAGGCCTTAGTGAGCTGAAATGAACTAGTATTGGCCATCTTGAATCAGACAATCATATAGTCTACTATGCCAGGAATGATAAAATGAAGAGAAATGACATTGCCTTAATTGTCAAAAAGATTATTATAAGATCTTTCCTGAAGTAGAGTGAGTGCTGTCAGTGATAGGATAATAGCCATATGCCTACAAAGAAGATCAGTTAATACTATTATTATTAAAATTTATGCACCAACCACTAAAGCCAAAGATTGAGACATTGAAAATTTTTGCCAAATTCTGCAGTCTGAAGTTGACCAAACATGCAATCAAGATGCATTGATAATTACTGATGATTGGAAGAATCATTGGTAGCTGGAAAATATGGCCTTAGTGATAGAAACAGCCCAGAGATTGCATGATAGAGTTTTGCAAGACCAATGACTTATCCATTGCAAATATTTTTTTTCAACAACATAAACAGCAACTGTACATATGGAGTATGGCAGATGGGATACACAGGAATCAAATCAACTATATATATGGAAAGAGACATTGGAGAAGCTCAAGATCATTAGTCAGGACAAGGCTGGGGGCCAACTGTGGAACAGACCATCTGTTGATTGTATGCAAGTTTAAGTTGAAGCTGAAGAAAATTAAAACAAGTCCGTGAAAGCCAAAATACAACCTTGAGTACACCCCATCTGAATGTAGAGACCACTAGATTTGAGGTATTGAACACCAATGGCCAAAGACCAGATAAGTTGTGGGATGACATAAAGAACACCATATATGAAGAAAGAAAAGAGTTATTTAAAAGAGAGGAAAGGAAGAAAAGAGCAAAATAAATGTCAGAAGAAACTCTGAAACTCCTTCTTGAATGAAGAGTAGCTAAAGTGAATGGAAGACATTATGATGTAAAAGATCTGAACAGAAGATTTCAACGGATGGCTTGACAGGACTAAGTAAAGCATTATAATGGAATGTGCAAACATCTGATTTAGAAAATCAAAAAGGGAAGAACATGCTTACCATTTCTCAAGCAGAAAGAAGTGAAGAAAAAATTCAAGCTGCAAGTTGCAATATTGAAGGATTCTATGGCAAAATGTTGAATGATGCAGGAAGCATGCATCTAAAGAAGATAGAAGGTATACAGTCACTGTACAAAAAGGGATTCATTGATGTTCAACCATTTCAGGAGGTAGCATATGATCAAAAATCAATGGTATTGGAGAAAGAAGTTCAAATTTCACTGAAGGCACTAAAGGATAAACAAGGCTCCGGGAATTGACAAACTACCCATTGAGACTTTTCAGCAAATGGATGCAATAGTGGAAGTGCTCACTCAATTATGCCAAGAAATTTGAAAGACAGCTAACTGGCTGTCATTATATAGAAGAGATCTATATTTGTGTGCATTCCAAAGAAAAGTGGTCCAACAGAATGCAGAAATTATTGAAAAATATCATTAAAATCACATGCAAGTAAAATTTTTCTGAAAATAATTAAAAAATCATTGCAACATTATATCTACAGGGAACTTCCAGAAATTCAAGCCAGATTCAGAAGAGGATGTGGAAAAAGGTATATCATTACTGATGTTTGCAGGACATTGGCTAAAAGCAAAGAATACCAGAGAGATATTTCCCTGTGTTTTATTCAATATGGAAAGGCCTACAAGATCATAACAAATTATGATATACTGCGTGGATCATAACAAATTATGGATATCATTGTGAAGAATGGGAATTCCAGAACACTTAATTATGCTCATGAGGAACCTGTACACAGACTAAGAGGCAGCTGTTTGAACAGAACAAGGGGACTGCATGGTTTAAAATCAGGAAGGGTGTGTGTCAAGGTTGTATTCTTTTACCATACTTATTCAATCTGTATGTTGAGCAACTAATCCAAGAAGATGGACTATATGAAGAAGAACATGGCATCCAGGATCGGGAGAGACTTTTTAACAACCTGTGATATGCAGATGACATAACTTTGTGGGAAGCAAAGAAGATTTGAAGAATTTATTGATGAGTGTCAAACACTACAGCCTTCAGTATGTAAAATAAAATTCCTCACAAGTGGACCAATAAGCAACATCCTGATAAATGGAGAAAAGATTGAAGTTGTCAGGGATTTCATTTTCCTTGGATCCACAATCAACACTCATGGCAGCAGCAGTCAGAAAATCAGATGTTATATCACACTGGGCAAATCTGTTGCAAAAGACCTCTTAAGTGCTTAAGAGTAGAGATGTCATTTTGAAGACTAAGGTGTGCATGACCCAAGCCATTAATTTTTCAATAGCTTCATATGCATGTGAAAGCTGGACAATGAAATAGGAAGACCGAAGGAGAATTGATGCATTTGATTGTGGTGTTGGTGAAGAATATTGAATATACCATGGACTGCCAGAAGAAAGAACAAATCTGTCTTAGACAAAGTCCAGCCAGCATGCTTGTTGTAAGAGAGAATGGCTTCATGTCTTGTACTTTAGCCATGTTATCAGGAGAAGAATACCATGGTTGGTAAAGAACAGAGTCAGCAAAAAAGGGAAAACTCTCAAGAAGCTGGATTGACACAGTGGCTACAACGATGGACTCATACATGGCAATGATTGTGAGGACCAGGCATGTTTCTGCTCTGCTCTACAGAAAATATGGAGCTCTGGTGGTATAGTGATTAAAGCATTCAGCTCCTAA
The DNA here is from genome assembly GCF_000298275.1 of Orycteropus afer afer. Lineage (NCBI taxonomy): Eukaryota > Metazoa > Chordata > Mammalia > Tubulidentata > Orycteropodidae > Orycteropus > Orycteropus afer. Next base: position 4,804,683 of record NW_006921652.1, read on the forward strand.
CCACAAAATTCAGCAGTTTGAACATCCAGCTTCTCTGCAGGAGAAAGATGAGGCAATCTGCTTCTGTTAAGATTTGCAGACTCAGAAATTATGGGGAAGTTCTATTTTGTCCTAAAGGGTTTCAATAAGTCCAAATCAGCTCAATAGCAGTGGGTTAAAGTAAAGGGTCAGCAAAAAAGGGGAAGACCCTCAAGATATATTAACACAGTGCTACAATGATGGCTTAAATATTGTGATGATTATGAGGATGATGCAGGACTAGGCATTCTGGTTTCATTCTGCGGTACATAAGGTTGCTTGAATTAGCACTAACTGAATGGCAACTAAAAACAACAACAGTAATCATGCTGGTGAAATCAGTTTTTCAAAAAAAAAGTCACCACCAAGACTTGGAAACCTTTGATTGAATATTGCAGTATATAGACAGAGAACTATCCTTTTTATACATAAGGGATAAAACTTTGGGACCTATTAATAAAGTTATCCATTACTAATTGTTTTTGAGTCAATTCTGCTTCATACTGACCATAAAGGTCAGAGATAACTGCCCCCACAGGATTTCCAAGGCTGTAAATCTTTACATAAGCAGACTGCCACATCTTTCTCCCATGGAGCTTCTGGTAGAGTTGAACAGAGAGCCTATCCATTAGCATTTGAGCATTTCACCACTGTGACATCGAGGGTCCATAAAAATAAGGTAAGAGTGAAAAAAACTTTACATGTGAGGCAAAGCCAATGGTTATATCAGTAAATATTATTGGAATATGTCCATCCTATTTGAATAGCTTAGGTCACAAGGAAAAGATGAAAACAAAACTTTGATATGTGTGTGGCTATAAAACCCCACACTTGCTATCTATGTCTCAGCCAGCCTACTAATAAAATACAAAGCCATGTGGTTAACATTCTCCAATTCCACATCAAGATTTGAGATTCACTCCAGTAGAATCCATTGTCTTTGGAAGGGTCAACCAAAATCTTGAGGAACACTTGGACTACAAAATCCTCAAAAAATCTTGGATCACTGGAGGCATATTTAAACAGACATGTTGCTCTTAATAATAATGATGATGATGCTGGTTAAAAAAAAATAATAATGCAAAGAATTTCCTGTAATAACAAAAAAGTCATCCAAGTCTGGAAACAACTTTGATTTCACTGGTAATTTTGACATAGAAAAGCACTTGCAAAATGAAATCAGCCACGTGATCTTCTTTGAGTACATTTTGTGCCAAAGCCCAGAGTACACAAAAGATCTAGAGCATCATGCCTGTCATGATGAGGCTGTAATTAGAAAGATTTCATATTTTTGTTTACTTATATGAATATATCTCTGTTCATCTCCCAGAATGTCTTAGTATTAGACAATCACAAATATGTATTGAATGCAGAGAATGTTGCAAAACATTTCCTTACTTTTTTGATTGAACTCCTTATCAGTCTATGGGGACCCCATCTCAGTGTGGTTGTTTGTGTCTTTTTTCCCTTGGGAAGTTGAGTGGGAATAGAGAATGTCAATGAAAGAGGAAGAAAAGTTTACATATATACAAGGCCATATATGGTGATATACGGTGAAGAAGTTAAGTTAAAGCATTTGGCTGCTAACCAAAAGGTTGGTGATTCAAACTTACCAGCCACTTCATTGAAAAAAAGGTGAGACAATCTGCTTTTGTGAAGATTTACAGCCTTAGAAACCCAATGGGGGTCACTATGAGCCAGAATTGACTCTATGGCAGTGAATTTGGTTTGGTTTATATAGAGATTAACAAGCATACTGTCTAGACAACAAGTAAACATAAACTTAGAAAAGGGAAATACCACTAAATACCTCAGGAAATTTTCTGAGAGAAGGTGGGACTTCAGATGAAAGAAGGTTGAGAGATAACGAAAAGGAGAAAGCATCCCAGGAAGGATGGTCTTCCTGACTGTTGATCTAATTATATGCTATAGGCCATGATGAAGGAGGCAATAAATACAGCAATGTGATGGGAACAGCAAAGATCCTAGTAGGCAAACACCTGAGACTAGTAAAGATACATAGTTTTGAGCAGATCACAGAGCTACTGAGTTGTTGCATAAAGTTACAAGCAGTAGGAATGGCATAAGTAAAGTAATTGCTTAAGGAGAGGAGATGGCAGTATTTTATAGGACATGTCTGAGGGGAAAACGTCAGCTAGGAAACTGCTGTAACAGCCCAGAGGTGAACAGTAACAAGGGCTGCAATGGAAGTCAGGCCAGTAGGAATGTAAAAGACAACATAATGGTGAACCACAAAAATAAAGAGAAATCCTTGTCTTGGCTAAGACCACAACTGAAGGAAAAAGAATAATCAAGAAATGATGTCAAAATGTTCAGTCTCAATGTCTGGCCAGAAACAGTAACTGAGGCCCAGATGGCTTAAATAAATGGATGAAACTAAAGTTTGGAATCTCAGCTCAGCCTTTCTTTCAGTCCATCATGCTCCCTCATGCATGTTTCATGCAAAACTTTTGAGTCTTAATGTTACTCCACACCCCAATAACTTTAAAATCATGTGCACATCTTATAACCAAAAACAAAACAAAACAAAAAAACCCAAATTTTTTCTAGCTGTAAAATTTGAATTGAATTGGACAGTTTTAGAATAAATCTTTAATTCTATAAATTCCAATATGATTACCTATTTAGAATGTTATAATTATATACACATATTTTTTCTTAAAGGGAAATACTGTGTGGTGCTATATTGTCTAGGCATAGTATTTGCTCTCATTCTACATGGATTCTAAATGTTCCTTTAGAGTAGAGTAATCTTGGTACTATTAATGTTTGGGGCCAGATCATTGTTTTTGTGTGTGGAGGGAGGGTGCCTTGTGCATTGTTGGGTTCATACCTAGCCTCTACTGCACTAAATGCCAGTAGCACCACCCCTATCTCTTGCTTGTGACAACCCAAAATGTCTAAAGACACTGCTAAATGATCCTTTGGGAAAAATCATTCCTAATGGAGTACCACTGCCTTAGAAGTTTTAAAAAGCTTTTATTAAAGAAGATACCATTTTCATAAACTATTCCTCCTACTGGGAAAACTGAATTCTGCCTCAAGATGGTGGTTCCCTTGTGTATGAGGGGATTTGAGATAGTCTTAGAAGATGGGGTCTTTCCTGTAGCATATTAGTGCCTGAAAAACTAGATGCAACAGTTTGAAGTGGGGATTCTGGTGCTCTGAACAGCTCATTCAGTCAGAGTATGCCAAACTCAGGGAGCTCTGGTAGCATAGTGCCTAAGACACTTGACTGCTAGGCTGATGGTTCAAACCCACTAGCCACTCCTCAGAAGGAAGTTTGGGCAATCTACTTCCATAGAGATATCACCTCAGAAACCCAAGGAGGGGGCACTATGAGTCAGGTCCAACTCGACGGCACATAACAACAGCGACAGCAATGCCAAACTCAGGGGAATAGCATTAGAAAGGAGAAGGGGGCAGTGCAATTACTCAGAAAGAATAAAAACAGGTGAACCTTCTCTGCAGAGCACATACTGGTGAGCAAGACAGGGCATAAGAGGTCTCCCTGGGGCAGTAGAGAGAACATACCAGAGGAGCTGCAGCCACTCCATGGATCTACCTTCAGCACCCACTTTTATCAGTAAACTTGGAACCGCTGAGAGGGATCAGACACCCTTCTGGCTCTAGGTGTTGCTCAGTTGGGTGCAGAGAGGGGAATCTGCTGCAAGTGGGTAGGCCCTGGGATAAACTCCCATCGTGGATCAGGGCAGCTATCCTAGGTCAGCTTTTTGGCATGGAAGGGCCTAGATAACAGGATTTTTGCAGATATCTGTATCTGGCAGAAAGTGGCGGACCCTAACAATTGGGGTCTTTGCTGAACTTGAGCTGTGGGCCTATGAGTAACAGTATAATGTCATCTTTAGCAGCCCACTCAAAATTCTGGAAATGGCTACTGGTACCTTGGAACATTTTTTTTTTTCCTCTTTTCTTCCTCCTTTTTCCACCTCTCCCCTGCCTCATTCAATAGAAAAACCACATTAAGCCACCATAACACCTGCTAGCTGGAATCCTGAACTCTCTTTACAACAAACAGAGACCTGCATCCACATTTCACACAGTTATTCCATCATCACAAAGAAAACTACAGAGTAACCCAATACAACCCAACCCAATAATCTGAATTAATAACCAAAAAAATAAAATGCATCAGCTCCACCTTTCCAAAAATATTAAATCATAAAACCAAGACAAAACAAAGCAATGCATTACTGACAGTTAAAGACAACTTCAAAATGACTAGGGAACAACAGGCAATCTCAAAAAAAAAAAAAAAAAAAAAAAAAAAACCAGGATAAGACAATAGAAGTAAAATCCCAAACAAAAGCCTCAATAAACATGGAGGAAGAGGAGGCAACAGAATTATCCAAGAAAGAATTTAGAAGGTATGTTTATAGAACTCTAAAAGAGCTTAAGTAAACCCCAAACAGAATCAAGGAAAACACAGATAGTACCCTGGAAGAACTCAGGAAAATCATTCAAGAACAAAATAACAAGATTAATACAAAATCAGAACTCATACAAAACAGTGGTTAGAAATCCAGAAGATGAATACAAAAATTACAGAATTACACAACATAGTGCAAGCACAAAAGAACAGACTAGAACTGGCTGAAGAATGCATTTCCCAACTAGAAGATAAATCCCTGGACACCAGCCTGTATGAAGAAAAATCAGAACAAAGATTTAAGGGAAATGAAGAAAACCTAAGAGTTATGAGGCAATGTGAAAAGAAACAACATATAGCCTCATTGGAATTCTAAAACAAGAAGAGGCAATAAAAAACACTGAGAAAATTGTGGAAGACTCACTAACAGAAAACTTCCCCCATATCATGAAAGAAGAAAAGATATTTGTCCAAGAAGCTCAAAAACCCCATACAAGATAGATCCCAAGAGAAAAATACTGAGGCATATCATAATCAAACTCTCCAAAGACAAAGACAAAGAAAGAATCTTGCGAACTGCCAATGACAAAAGAAATATTATTTATAATAATCGAGCAGTTAGGCTGCACTCAATAACCAAACAGTTAGGTTGCACTCTGATGACTCAGCAGAAACCATGCAGGCAAGAAGGCAATGGGACGACATATATAAAACACTGAAGGAAAAGAACATCCAACCAAGAATCCTATAGCCAGCCAAATTGTCCATCAAATATGATGGTGAAATGAAGAAATTCTCAGACAAATAGAAATTAAGGATTTTGTGAAAACCAGACAAGCCCTACAAGAAAAGTTTAAGGAAGTCCTTCCAATAGAGAACCCACAACAGAGAACAACAAAATCAGGACACATGACATCAACATTGAAATCAAATCAGAAATAGACACTCAAAATAAGACCATAAAACATTATACACTAAAAATCAAGGAAGTCAATCTGCACACAACAGCAGCAACTAACTAAATAGAGGGAATAAAAGTTCTAGGCACAAACTTCCAAATGGAGAGGAGAACAGGACAATGTCCTCAGACAAACAGACTGTTCCAAAAATATAGAGAAAAGAATTCACCCCAAGGTAACCACAGAGAAAATTAACAATTCCCCTAAGCAAATCCAGAAGGAAGGAAAACATTGAGCTTAGTAAGCACAAAACCAACCAAAAGAAGAAAAGAGAGGAAACACTTGACAGCAAAACGAACTCAGCATAGAAAAGTATATGGACCAAGGAAACTCCAACAACACACATACAAAAAAAAACACAATAGAATGACATCAATCAAGTCATACCTATCACTAATTACACTCAATGTGAATGGACTAAATGCACCAATCAAGAGAAAGAGAGTGGCAGACTGGATAAGAAAAGAAAACTTATCAATATGCTATCTGTAAGAGACCCAGCTTAGACACAAAGATAAAAACAAATTAAAAGTTAAGGGATGGAAAAAAATATACCAAACCAATGGTAACCAAAAAAAAAAAAAAAAGCAGGACTGGCAATATGAATTTCTGATAAAATAGACTTTAAGGTGAAAATCAACATGAGAGACAAAGAAGAACACTGTATGATGCTGTAAGGTCAATTGAGCAAGAAGACATTACAATAATAAATATGAATATATCCAATGAAAGTGCTCCAAAATAAGTGAAGCAAATAGTAATTGAATTAAAAGGGAAAATAGACAACTCTATAATAGTAGTAGACTTTAACACACCACTTTCAAGGAGGGACAGATCAACTAGAAAAAGAAACTTAATCAAGATACAGAAGAACTCAAAAATACAATCAACCAAATTGACCTTATAGACACATACAGAGCATTCCATCCAAAAAAAGCAAGATTCACATTCTCCAGTGCACATGAATCCTTCTTCAGAATAGGTATATGTTAGGACATAAAAAAGCCTCAATAAATTCAAAAACATTGAAATATTACAAAGCATCTTCTTCAACCACAATGCTACAAATTAGAAATTAATAATAGGAAGATCAAGGAAAAAAAAAAAATCAAATGTGGAAGTTGAACAATACAGTGCTCAAAAACTATTGGGTAATAGAAGAAATAAAAAGTGAAACAAAAAAATTCCTAGAAACAAATGAGAATGAAGGTCTATCATACCAAAACCTAAGGGACACAGCAAAAGCAGTACTCAGAGGTCAGTTTATAGCAATAAATGCATACATCAGAAAAAGAGGAAAGAAACAAAATCAAGACTCTAACCCAACAACTCCAACAATTAAAAAAAGAACAACAAAAGAATCGTACAGTATCTAGAACTAATGATCAGAGCAGAATAAATGAAACAGAAAACAAAAAAGCAATAGAGAAAATCAATAAAACAAAAAATTGGTTCTTAGAAAAGATTAACAAAATTTATGAACCATGGGAAAATCTAACAAAAGAAAAGAAAGAGAAGATGCAAGTTACAAGAATAGTAAACAAAAAGGGTGTCATCACAACAGAACCAACTGAAATAAAAAGATACTGACAGAATATTATGAAAAACTGTACTCCAACAGATTTGAAAACCTAGAAGAGATGGACAAGTTTCTGGAATTACAAGACCTACCTAAACTATCCCACTGAGAAATAGAATAGTTGAACAGACCCATAACAAGAGAAGAAATTGAACAGGACATTAAAAAAAAAAAAAAAAAAAAACTCCCTACAAAGAAAAGTCCTAGCCCTAATGGCTTCACTGGAGAATTTTACCAAATATTTTGGGAAGAGTTGACACCTATACTACTCAAGCTATTCCAGAACATAGAAAAGATGGAATACTCCCAGACTCATTTTATGAAACAAGCATAACACTAATACCAAAACCAGGAAAAGACACCACTAAAAAGGAAAACTATAGACCAATATCCCTCATGAACATAGATGCAAAAATCAACAAAACCCTAGCCAACAGAATCCAACAATGTATCAAAAAAATAATACATGCTGACCAAGTGGGATTCATACCTGGTATGAAAGGATGGTTCAACATCAGAAAAACAATCAATGTAATCCACTACATAAACAAAACAAAGGAAAAGAACCATATGATTCTATCAATTGACAAAGAAAAGACATTTGATAAAATCCAACACCCATTCCTGTTAAGAACCCTCAGTGAAATAGGGATAGAAGGAAATTCCTCAACATAATAAAGGGCATATATGCAAAGCCACCAGCCAACATCATTGTTAGTGGAGAAAGACTCAAATCATTCCCCTTATGAACAGAAATCAGAGAGGGATGCCCACTATCACCATTCCTATTTTAACACTGCATTGGAAGTCCTGGCCAGGCCAATCAGGCAAGAAAGAGAAATAAAAGGCATCCAAATTGGCAAAGAGGAAGTAAAGCTATCTCTATTTGTGAATGATATGATCCTGTACATAGAAAACCCAAGAGACTCAGAAAAAAAAAAAAAAAAAAAAAACTGGAACTAATAGAGAGGTTCAGCAAAGTGGCAGGATACAAGGTCAACATACAAAAATCAGTTGGATTCCTCTACACCAACAAAGAGACCTCTGAAAAAGAAATAGAGAAATAATACCATTTACAATAGCTACTGAAAAGATAAAATATCTAGGAATAAATCTTACCAGAGACACAAAAGACCTATTCAAAGAAAACTATAAAACACTACTACAGGAGACAACAAGGGCTCTACATAAATGGAAGAACCTGCCTTGCTCATGGATAGGTAGACTGAATATTGTGAAAATGTCAATACTACCTAAAACAATCCACACATTTAATGCAATCCTGATCCAGATCCCAACAAAATTTTTTAAGGATAAGGAAAAAACCGTTACTAATTTCATATGGAAAGGAAAGAGACCTGGGAAAAACACAGCACTACTGAAGAAGAATAAAGTGGGAGGTCTCACACTCCCAGATCTTAAAACCTACTGTACAGTTACAGTAGTCAAAACAGTATGGTATTGGTACAATGATAGACAGATAGAGCAATGGAACAGAATTGAAAACCCAGAAATAGACTCATCCGTCTATGGACAGTTGATCTTTGACAAACATCCAATACCCATTAAATGGGGAAGAGATAGCTTTTTTAACAAATAGTGCTAGTGAAAGTGGATATCCACTTGCAGAAAAATGAAACAAGACCCATACCTCACCCCATACACAAAAACAAACTCAAGTTGGATCAAAGACTTAACTGTAAAACCCAAAACTATAAAATTCATCAAAGATAAAATAGGGGCAAATCTGTTGTTATGTGCCATCGAGTCATCTCCAGCTCATAGCAACTCCTCCTTTGGTTTCTGAGGCAGTATCTCTACCAAAGTACATTGCCCAATCTTCCTTCTGAGGAGTAGCTGGTGGGTTTGAACCACTAATCTTCTGGTTAGCGGTCAAGTTTCTTAGGCACTACACCACCAGAGCTCCCAGGGGCAAATCTAGGGGTCATAATTTATGGCATAAATAGACTATCAAACATAACTCAGAATGCACAAGAGGTAGAAGAGAAGCTAGATGACTGGGCCCTTTTAAAAATGAAATTTTAATGCACATCAAAAGACTTCATCCAAAGGATAGAAAGAGAACCTACAAACTGGGAGAAAATATTTGCCTATGACATATCTGACAAATGACTTATCTCCAAAATCTATAGAAAACATCAACACCTCGACACCAAAAAGACAAACGATCCAATTAAAAAAATGGGCAAGAGACTTGAACAGACACTTCACTAAAGACGATATGCTGGTGGCCAACAAGCACATGAGAAATTGCTCACGGTCTTTAGTCATTAGAGAGATACAAATCAAAACGAGATAATGAGATATCATCTCATCTCAGCAATAATAGCAGAGTTCAACAGGATAGAAAATAACAAATGTTGGTGAGGTTGTGGAGAGATTGGAACTCTTGTGCACTGCTGGTGGGATTGTAAAATGGTACAACCATTGTGGCAAACAGTATGGTGTTTCCTTGAAAAACTGAAAATAGAACTATCATTTGACCCAGCAATTCCATTATTAGGAATATATCCTAAAGAGATGAGAGGCAGGACACGAACAGACATATGCACAACTATGTTCATTGCAGCACAATTCGCTATAGCAAAGAGATGGAAACAACCTACATGCCCATCAGTGGATGAATGGATAACCAAATTATGGTACATTCACACAATGGAATACTGTGCTACATTAAAGAACAATGAAGGATATGTGAATCATCTCACAATGTGGATGTGCCTGCAGGAAATTTTGCTGCATAAAATAAGCCAATCACAGAAAGATAAATATTACATGAGCCCATTACCATAAAAAGACCAATAAAAGTTTGCTTAAGGAGGGGAACTCATTTTATAGGTTACTGGGGTAGGGAGGGAAGGGGAAGGTTTAATTTCAGGCTAGTTGGGGGAGGGATGGTATGGAAAGAGTCTGTGACTACCATGACAACATCAGGGAAAGGGAGGACACTGAACTGTGCACATAAGATGTGAACGACAGAGGCTAATACCAGTATATCTACAATACTGCATTACCACTAATACCAAACACCAGGCTACAGATAAACACATAAACATCTGAGAAGAACAGATGAGGGGTCAGTGAACAGGATTATACTCTAGACCAAGGATAGATTCAGGTGAGGCTAATCTTGCACAGATACCAGTGATACAAAATACCAGCAATCTTTACATAAAAAACAGAAGACAGACGTGGAACAATCCTTTACAGACAGCCAGACACTGTGGGAGAGAGATCCCACAGATCTACTGACTCAGGACCATAGTATTGTGGGACACCAGACTCAACTGGCACAATAAAATACATAAAAATCTTGTTCCACAACCTACATTGGTGAGTAGTGACTGGGGGTCTTAAAAGCTTTCAAAAGGCCATCTAAGATGCAGCTAATGGTCTCCTATCTTCAGAAAAAAAAAAAAAAAAAAAAGACATTTGGAAGCAATCAGTGTCAGGACATGATGGACCTTGAAACCAGAAGAACTAGGATCAAAACTGGTGATTCTGGATAGAGTGTGAGGAAAAACATGGAACAAAATCCAAAACCACAATAAAGACCAGATTTACTGGTCGGATAGATTCTGGTGGGACCCTTAATACTATGACCCTGGGATCCACTTTGGGCCTGGAATAAAACTCACTCCCAGGGGATGGCTCTCAGCCCAATAGTAAATAAGATGTACACGCAGATCACTCAACTCAGGGTGACACACCCACATACTCTATGGAGATGCATCTCTTAGAGCAATCGACCACGGGGCACCAAAGGGGCAACATTGGCATGGAGGAAATGCAGGATACACAGGAGTGCTTAACTATGAGGGGCATGGGGATGGGGTTACTGGTCAGGGAAGGGAGGAGAATGAGTTAGGGTTGGAGATGGTAATTGGGGAGTGAAACCAAATGTACAGAAAAGGTTGAATGTAAAACAAACTCTGTTCTGTAAACTTGCACCTAAAGCACAACAACAAAAAAAAAATAATAAAAAAAATAAAATATTTGAGGAAAAAATAAATAAGAGATAGTCTTAAAGGCAAGACTCAATCTCCAGTAACTAACTTTCCCCTCTAAGTTCTTCTTAACACATTATCACTATCTGGAGCCAACAGAAGATGATTTGCTTATAAATAGAGCCCCAAGGTCTTCTGTAGTCTTTCAGAAACATCTAGCAATGAACTACTTTCCATGATCCCACTTTTCATTTAAAGTCCATTAAATTCTTCTTTTAGGTGGTTAGAAGGGATCTCGTATCTTGGAGCAAAATTCCACTCACTTTCAGCAAATTCCAATGTCCAAGATATAAATCCTTCAAAAGAAAGGACTCACAGTGGAGAAGCGGAACTTTCTGTCATTAATGGCCCTGGTCTTCTAGGCAAGACCAAGGAAACGGCCTTCTATCGGTGGTCACTCCTACTGTACACTGATCATCTCCTGCAAGCAAGCAGGCCTGGGAAGGAGTAAAGTAACAAAGTAACCAATGAGACTAATTGCATCATCAACATCAAATTCTATAACTTCACCTTTCAGATTCATCAGCAATTGAGTAAAGAAAAAGACCTGTTAAATTTAATCTGAAACTGATAAGACATTTGTATTTATGCAACAAGAAGGTGCATCTGCCAACTAGGTTCCTATCTTCCTAAGTAAAAGCTTTGTGTCAGCTCCTCTGTTTACTCAATCTCAGACTGATTTCTGGTCACACTTGCTTTGCTATATATTTATATTGGAAGAATACATTCTCAGCAGCTTTTAGGCCTTTAAATGTATTTCAAGAGGAGACTAAGTCCAATCACAGTTACTTAATTAACACAATTGTGAAGACTTCAGTCTCGCTATACAATGGCTTTCCTGACCTTGCAGAAGAAGGCACGACTTCATTATTGAGTATATTGTTTCCTATAAACATATAAAACCCCTACAATAACAATCCCATCAGCTGAAATGAAGTTATCTGAGAACAGAATTAAACTCTAAACGACCTTTTGCTCTACTCCGTAGCCCCCTATTAATAATTTCTAATCTAATCAGTGTGGATAAATGTTCTGAGGCTGGTCATGCCAGGCACAGAGCCAGCCCAGCCAATTGCTGTCCATCTGATTCATTTCAGTTGCAAGCTTGTCTGGAAAAGACACATCCCTCGCCAAGAGGCCACTGCCTGATTTCCTCTTTTGTTATCTTTTAGTGGCAAAGTCATGTCCTTGTAACTGATAGACATGTTTCTTTGTAAATAACCCTGGAGTGACTGATAGAGCTTTTGCCAGACAAAGGCAGCAAATAGTGAGGCATTACTCATGCCAAGCCAGAGAACACTGTGTCACAGCTGACAAATTTATGGGAGATATGAGCTCACCTCTTGCACAAATATATACTTTCCCGGCAAATTCATCACATGCTTTAATGGCCCCATACTGAATTTGTCAGCTGTCTGTCCCTGTTGTTAGTTGCCTTTGGTTTCCTGTCAAGGATTGTTTGTTGAAATCATCTTTCAGCCCCATTCTTCAGCAGTGAGGCCCAAGAAAGATCAATGATGACACCTGTATTGATAATATTTTACATTCAACTATTTGGCTGATAAATCATTTTAAATGCTGATATGTTTATTGAGTGTCTGCCAGCATCACAATTATATGGAAAGCAATGTCAACTTAAATCTTTGCTTTGTTGGTCTGGATTTTATATCTTTCTTTTCATTTTCCCATAATTAAACTGTGCCACCATACAGGTTTGCCTTCCCCTTCTCCACAGGAACTCATAAAAACAGGAGGAGATGTGACCTTGCAAATCCACTCAGTGATTTGTTTAAAGCAATGGTCTAGTTGTCATCCTTGGGCAAGGGGATATTTATTACAAAAGAGAAGAAGGCGGTTTCTGAGGTACAGGTAGTGTTCTGTTTCTTGACTTGGGTGGTGGGTATACAGCTATGATAGTTTCAGGGCCAGACCAAGACATATGTGGCCCTAAACACTGATAATCTGTGGTGCCCCTCCTCTGCTTAGTCACATATTCCAATGGGATTTGTGAGTTATATATATGTATATACATAGATATATGTGTATAAATGTATATGAATATTTATGAATATAAATATGTATGTATGTATATATATGTGTTTCTGTGTGTCTTAGCTGTAAATTATATTAGTTTTGTTTTTTTTTTAAATGCAACTTTAATATTGAAGATTGAATGCAAAAGTGCTCTATCCTATTTTAGTGGAATGAGATGAACTGGGTTATAAATTTTTTAGTGGATGCAGGGTACTAAGATTTTCACTATACACCATATTTTCTACAAAAAGCATGTTCCACATATTCTACAATAAAGAAAATGAGTCAATTAACTTAGTTGTTTCAACAATCAATGCAAAATTCTGATTTTCCACAATTAAAAATTGACTTTCACCAATATTGCTTTAAACAGCTCATACTTCAATTTTGATGCTTGTTTAGTAATAAATGTTACAATTAAAAATGAAAAGATTCCATAAAAGAAAATTTAATGATCAGAAAACAAACATTACAACAAATTACTATATTTTGTTTTATAGATAGGTCTTTCAACTCTAACATCAAAATTAAACAAATTTCTATTCTTTGTTCTTACACATTTTTCATTGATTTCATCACAATTAAGTTGCTAAATAATACCTACTTCCATACATAAGAATTTTAATGATCACATATTGTGTAAATGAATTGAATCTTTCTTGAACTGTTGTATGCTGAGGGTTTCTGAGTCTCTTTAGGAACAAAATTGAGCATTCTGTTGTGCAGTTTGGGATCATTAAAGTTAAAAACATGAGTAAAGCAATTTCAACATTGGGAAAAACACATTGTATTTTATCTTCTATAATAAAATCATATGTATTTAAATGGGTAATACATATCTTTCCTGAATCTTAAGTTTAGTTCTCATGCAAAAAGTGAAATTGTTGCACTTCTCCATGTTGTTGTTGTTGTTAGGGGCTGTCAGTCATCTCTGACTCATAGCACTCTTATGTACAAAACAACGAAACTGCCTGGTCCTCTTCCAGCCTCAAGACCCCTGCTGTACCTGACACCATCATTGCGGCCACTGTGTCAATCCATTTTGTTGAGGGTCTTCCCTTTTTGGTTGACCCTTCACTTTACCAAGCATGATATCCTTCTCCAGAGAAGGTCCCTTCTGACAACATGGCCAAAGTAGGTGAGACAAAGTCTGGCCATTCTTGCTTCCAAGGAGCATTCTGGCTGCACTTCTTCCAGGACAGATTTCTTAGTTCTTTTAGTACTCCATGATACTTTCGGTATTCTTTGCCAACACCACAACTCAAAAGCAGCCACTCTTCTTTAGTCTTCCTTATTCATTGTCCAACTCTCACATGTATATGAGGCAATTGAAAATACCATGGCTCGGGTCAGGTGCACCTTAGTCTTCAAGGAGACATCTTTGCTCTTCAGCATTTGAAACAGGGCTTCTGCAACAGATTTGCTTGATGCAATACATCATCTGATGTCTTGACTGCTCCTTCCATTGGAGTTGATTGTAGAACCAAGTAATAAGAAGTCCTTGACAACTTCAAACTTTTCTCCATTTCTTGTGATGCTGCTTATTGGTCCAGTTGTGAAGATTTTTGTTTTCTTTATATTGAGGTATAATGTACATTGCAGACTGTAGTCTTCAATCTTCAACAGTAAGTGCTTCAAGTCATCCTCATTTTCAGCAAGGAAAGTTGTGTGGTCTGCGTATCGCAGGTTGTCAGTGAGTCTTTCTCCAATCCTGATGCCATATTCTTCTTCATATAGTCCAGCTTCTTGGATTGTTTGCTCAGCATATAGATTGAATAAGTGTGGAGAAAGAATAAACCCTGACACACTCCTTTCCTGATTTTAAACCATGCAGTATCCCCTTGTTCTGTTTGAACGTCAGCCTCCTGGTCTATGAACAGGTTCCTAAGGAATACAATTAAATGTTCTGGAATTCCCATTCGTCCTAATGTTATCTATCATTTGTTATGATCCACACAATTCAATACTTTTGCATAGTCAATAAAACACAAGTAAACATCTTTCTGGTATTCTTTGCTTTGAGCCAAGATCCATCTGACATCAGCTATGATGTTCCATGTTAGTTTCCCATCCTCTTCTGTATCCAGCTTGCATTTCTGGAAGTTCTCTGTCAATATACTGCTGCAACAGTTTTTGAATTATCTTCAGTAAGATTTTACTTGCAAATGGTATTAATGATATTGTTCAATAATTTCCACATTCTGTGGGATCACCTTTTTTTGGAATTGGTACTAATATGGATCTCTTCCAGTCAGTTGGCCAGGTAGCTGTCTTCCAGATCTCTTGGCATAACCGAGTGAGTGCCTCCAGCATGGCATATGTTTGTTGAAACATTTCAATGGGTATTCCATCAATTCCTGGAGCCTCGTTTTTCACCTATTCCTTCAGTGCAGCTTTGACTCCTTCAATATCATTGGTTCTTGATCATATGCTACCTCCTGAAGTGGGTGAACATCAACCAGTTCTTTTTGGTATAGTTACTCTGTGTATTCCTTTCATCTTCTTTTGATATTTCCTGCATCATATTGCCCATAGAATCTTTCAGTATTGCAAGTCAAGGCTTAAACTGTTTCTTCAGTTCCTTCAGCTTGAGAAATGCCAATTGTGTTCTTCCCTTTTTGTTTTCTAACTCCAGGACTTTGCACGTTTCATTATAATAATTGACTTTGTTTTCTTGAGCTGCTCTTTGAAATCTTCTGTTCAGCTCTTTTATTTTGTCATTTCTTCCATTTGCTTTTGCTACTCTCTGTTCAAGGGCAAGTTTCAGAGTCTCTTTTGACATCCATTTTGGTCTTTTTTTTCATACCACACGTTGTTGTTGTTAGATGCTATCCAGTCAGTTCTGACTCACAGAAACCCTATGTACAAAAGAATGAAACACTGACCTGTCGTGAAACATTCTCGCAGTCATTGCTATGTTTGAGCCCATCGTTGCAGCCACTGTATCAATTCATCTTGTTGAGAGTCTTCCTTATTTCCCTTATCCTCTAATTTACCAAGCATGATGCCATTTTCCATGGCCTAGTTCTTCCTGATAACATCTCCAATGTATATATGTGAGACAAAATTTCACCATCTTCCCTTCAAAGGAGCATTCTGGTTGTACTTCTTCCAAGACAGATTTACTTATTTTTCTGGCAGTCTATGATATATTCGACATTCTTCTTCAACACCACAATTCAAACTTATCAATTCTTTGGTTTTCAATATTCATTGTCCAGCTTTTGCATGTATATGAGGCAATTCAAAATACCATGGCTTAGGTAAGGTACATCATAGACCTTGTGTTAGTTACCTTATTGTTGTTATGTGCTGTTGAGTTGGACCTGATCCATAGGGATACCTCCTTGGGTTTCCAGGGCAGTATCACTAAGGAAGTAGATTACCCAACTTTCCTTCTGAGGAGTGGCTGGTGGGTTTAAATTGCCAGCCTTCTGGTTAACAGTCAAGTGCCTTAGGCACTATGTTACCAGAGCTCCTCTGTTAGTTACCTAGTGCTATAATAGAAATTCCACAAGTAGGTGGCTTTAAGAAATAGAAATTTATTCTCTCACAGTTTAGGAGGCTAGAAGTCCAAATTCAGGATACCAGCTCTAGATGAAGACTTTCTGTCTCCACTGGCTCTAAGGAAGGTCTTTGTCTCCTTTTAACATCTGTAAGACTGATTATCCTTGGAGATCCCCATGTGTCTAGGCATCAATCTTCCCTTGGGTCTAGGAAGTTCTCAGCACAAGGACCCTGGGTCCAAAGGATCACTCCACTCCACTCCTGGTTCTTCTTTTTGGTGAGAATGAAATCCCTTGCTCCCTTCTTGCTTTTTTTTTTTCCTTTTATCTTTTATAAGATAAAATATGATGCAGGCCACACCCAGGGAAACTTCCCTTACATTGGATCAGAGCTGTAACCTGAGCAGGGCTTTGTACCTGCTAATAATCCAATCACCCACATTAGGCTCCTGAAACTTTGAGAAGGAAGAACCGTAGCAGGACTTTGGGAAAACAACGCTATTAGTGGGATTCTAGAGAGCAAAACACATTCAAAGCAGGGCAGTCAGCCACAATCTTTGAGTAAAGCAAAGTTATTTGCTTCTTACTCATGTCAAAATACCATAGGCAACAGATATGTTTGTTATACAATGCATATGTGGACCTTGTTTACAATGACAATTACTAACCACTCTGAATGGGTTCAAAATCCTGGACATGAGTAAGGTGTTGCATTCCACCCTAAAGCCCTTAAAGCTAATTGACTTTCCACATTACATCACATCATGAAGGATAATTACATCATTGCATAATTGCCAAACCACTGAGAATTATGATCCAGCCAAGTTGATACACATTTTGGGGGATAGAATTCAATCCATGACAGTCCTCAAAGTGGTATCTGTGCTTTTGAACACATTCAAGACTTCTTTTACAACATATTTGCTCACTGCAATGTATCATTTGACTCCTTAGCTGGTGCTTCCATGGGCATTGATTGTGGATCCAAGTAAAATCAAACCCTTGACAACTTTAATACTTTCTCCCCTTATCATGATATTGCTTGTTGGTCCAATTTTGATAATTTTTGTTTTCTTTATGCTGAAGTGTAATTCATAGGATTGGAGGCTGTGGTCTTTCATCTTCATTAGCATGTGCTTCAGGTCCTCTTCATTTTCAGTAAGCAAAGTTGTGTCACATGCATATTGCAGGTTGTTAATGAATCTTCCTCCAATCCCAATGCCACATTCTTGTTCATATAGTCCAAGTTCTCTGATTATTTTCTCAACATACAGATTGAATATGTATTGTGAAGGGATACAACCATGATACACACCTTTCCTGATTTTAAACCATGCTGTATCCCCTTGTTCTGTCCAAATGACTCCCTCTTAGTCTATGTACAGTTTCCTCACAAGCATAATTAAGTGCTCTGGAATTCTCATTTTTCTGAATGTTATCTATCATTTGTTATGATCCACACAGTTGAAACCCTTGGCATAGTCAATAAAACATGGGTAAACTTCTTGGTATTCTCTGCTTTTAACCAAGATCCATCTGATATAGCAATGATATCTTTATTTCATGTCCTCTTCTGAATATGGCTTGAATTTTTGGCCATTCCCTGTTGATATACTCCTGCTACCATTTTTTTTAATTGTCTTAGGCAAAATTTTACTCCTGTGTGATATTAATGAGATTGTTTGATAATTTTTGCATTCTGTCAGATGACCTTTCTTTAGAATGGGCACAGATATGTATCTCTTCAAGGCAGTTGACCAGGTGGCTATCTTCCAAATTTCTTGGTATAAATGAGTGAGTTCTTAAAGCATTGAGTACATTTGTTGAAATATTGCTATTGGTATTTTGACAATTCCTGGAGTCTTGTTTTTAACAATGCCTTCAGTACAACTTGGATGTCTTCCTTCAATACCATTGGCTTGTCTTTGTTTGGGTGAAAAATACCATAGGTTCTAAACTACATGCTACCTCTTGAAATAATTGAAAAACCAATTCTTTTTGTATGACTGTGTATTCCTTCCATCATCCCTTGATACATTCCTTAATAACTTATCCATACAATCCTTCACTATTGGTACTTGAGGCTTGATTTTTTTTTTCCCAGTTCCTTCAGCTTAAGAAATGCTCAGTGTGTTCTTCCCTTCTGGTTTTCTAACTCCAAGAATCTGCACATTTCATAACAATATTTCACTTTGTCTTCTTAATCCATCTTTTGAAATCTTCTGTTCATTTCTTCCATTCACTTTAGCTACTCTATATTCAAGAGCAAGTTTCAAAGTCTCTTCTGACATCCATTTTGGTCTTTCCTTTTTAAAAAAAAAAAAAAAACCTTTTCATTGTGATTTGGGTGAAATTTTACAAAGAATATTCATTTTAAATTCAATAATTTATACATATTTTGTTTTGTGACACTGATTACAATCCCCACAGTGTAACAATTCTCCTCCCACTTTCTCCCTGTGGTTACCCTTTCCTTGTGTCTTTCATGCCTATGCTTTCCTGTCTCCCTGCCTTTCTACCTGTGCAAATTATGTCCTTCTGATTTCCGATGGTTGATTGTTCTAAGGAGTGCTTGTCTCTAGTGTAGGTGTTCAGCTAGTAGTCCAATCTATGGTTTGGCTGAAAATTAAGCCAAGGGAGTAAATTAAATTCCAGGCCTCAAGGGCAACTTAAGGAATAGTCTCAGGGGTTTCACCAGTGTGGTAGTTAAGTTTGTGTCAACTTGGTTGGGCCTGCTTGAGTGGCTGGGCATTTGGTGGTAGTTATTCCCCATGATGAGACTGGCAATCACCTTCATGGTGGGATCTACCACAAGTGGCTGAGTAGCTGCTTTAGGGATGTTCTCTGCTTCCCATACATAAGAAAGAGCTTTCAGAATGGTCTCTAGCTTATGACAGGCTTGAACACAGCATGTAGCTATGTCGTTGTTCAGCAGCCTGTCATTTTCACAATGTTCAATCTTCCTATCCACGAGCATGGGATGTCCTTCCGTTTATGTAGATCTCTTATGGTTTCTTGAAGTAGTTTTTTATAGTTTTCTTTGTAGAGGTCTTTTGTGTATCTGGTAAGATTTATTCCCAAGTATTTTATTTTTTTGGTAGCTATTGAAAACTGTATTGATTTCCTAATTTCTTTTTCAGCAATCTCTTTGCTGGTGTAGAGGAATCCAACTGATTTTTGGATGTTGATCTTATATCCTGCCACGATTTCTCAATTAGTTCCAGTAAATTTTTGACTGAGTCTCTTGGGTTTTCTAGGTATAGAATCATATAATCAGGAAAAAAGGGATATTTTGACTTCTTCCTTACAAATTTGGATGCCTTTGATTTCCCTTTCTTGCCTTATGGCCCTGGCTAGGACTCCCAGTACAATGTTGAATAGAAGTGGTGATAGCGGGCATCCTTGTTTGGTTCCTGTTCTCAAGATGAATGGTTTCAGTCTCTCTCCATTGAGAATAATGT
>NW_006921652.1:4828213-4835527 GCF_000298275.1 Orycteropus afer afer
TTGGGGTTTAGTCCACTTCTATATCCTTCCCTTCAGGGCTCAGGGGTCCAAGATTATCTTCTGTGTCTGTGTTAATTGGTTTCCCCTTTCTTTGTTGAAGAGAGTCTGTGCAGTCTTTCTGCCTAGTCCGCCATCTTGCCGGAACTGTCCTTCAACTTGAACTTTTAAATGAGCAATCAATGGTCTGTTATGCAGTCAATCCCTTGCCATGTTCTGACTGATGATACTGAGTGTCTTCATTGTCTCTTTCCACAAATGTAGTCAATTTTATTCCTTTGCATTCCATTCTACAAGATCCATGTGTATAGTCATCATTTATGTTGAAAAAAGGTATTTGCAATGAAGAAGTTGTTGATCTTAACAAATTCTATCATGCAATCTCTAGCATTGTTTTTATCACCCAAGCCATATTTTCCAGCTACTGATACTGCTTCTCTGTTTTCAACTTTTGCATTCCAACCACCAGTAATTATTAATGCATCTCAATTGCAGGTTTCATGAATATAAAACTATAAAATTTGATAAATACCTTCAATTTCTTCAGCTTTGGCTTCAGTGTTTTGTTTGTAAATTTGAAAAACAGTTGTATGAACTGGTCTTCCTTGTAGACGTATGTAAATTATCGTATCACTGACAGTGTTGTATTTTAAGACAGACTTGAAACTTTTTTTTTTTAATGACAAATGTGTCTTCATTCCTCTGCAATTTGTCCTTTATGACAGAGTAGACCATATGATTGTCGAATTCAAAATGACCAATATCAGTCCATTGGGGCTCACTAATGCCTAGGATATTGATATTTATGTATTCCATTTCATTGTTGATGACTTCCAATTTTCCTAGATTAATACTTTGTACATTCTATATTCTGATTATTAATGGATGTTTGCAGCTATTTCTTCTCATTTTTAGTTGTGCCACACCAGCAAAAGAAGGTCTTGAAAACTTTACTCCATCCACACAACTAAGTTTGATTCTGCTTTGAGGAGACAGCCCTTCCCCAGTCATTTTTTTAATGCCTTTCCACTTAGGAGCTCTTCTCTAGCATTATGTCAGACAGTAGTCTGCTATTCATAACATATTCATTGTTCCTAGTTTGTCTTAGCCTTGATGCACCAGTGAAACCTGTCCACCATGGGTGACCCTCCTGGTATTTAAAATACCCATGGAATAGCTTCCAACATCACAGCAAAATGCAAGCCACCACTAGCAGATGCTAGACAAACTAGCAGATGAGTCATAACCAACAACCAACAACCAACATACTCTAGATTTTTCAGTTTCTTGGCAATGTTTTCAGCTTTTCTTTTGGTATCGCCTTTCTGTGTCTGGACTTTCTAAAGCATCTGAAAGAATCTGAGAGTAAAATTACAGGACTGCACTCATTGCTGCAGCATGTACTTCCTAACGTGTGTTAGGATGCCATATTGATACTTCATCATTGCCTAAATATGTTTTGAGAACTGCCCATTGATGAGTAGAGGCCACAAAAGATGAGTGTTACTGAACCTAGTAAAAATGTCAACTCTTTCCAGATAACAATCTGCTGTGCTAAATCCTACCAACTTAAGTGAGAGAACAGCACATATTTTGAAAACAGCATGTTCAGAACATTCTAAAATTTTCTGTTGTGTATCTTTATAACACCCTGACATATTGGCAGCATTGTCATAGGACTGGTCTCTGCACTTAGAAAAATAAATTTTGCAAATTTCACATAACTAGAGCTCTGGTAGTATAGTGCCTAAGGCACTTGACTACCAACCAGAAGGCTGGCAGTTTAAACCCACCAGCCACTCCTTGGAAGGAAGATGGGACAATCTACTTCGATAGTGATACTGCCTCAGAAACCCAAGGAGGGGTAGCTATGAGTCAGGTCTGACTCGATGGCACATAACAACAACAACAAAGTGAAGTACTTGATTTTTTACCAGCATGGCTCTTGAAGCTCGTAAGTGATAAATTGCTTGACAGATTTTCCATCTGTTGGAGGTATGTATCTTAAAACAATATTTAGTTGACTTGTATGAGAAAGATCAAGAGTGAAACCTACTGAACTTTAGTGAAAAACTGAACTTTACTTATTCCATCAAAAATAGTTGACTGAATCTTAATCACATATAAAGTTTATTAGTTCTTCACACATTGCTTTACACATATATGATGGGTTGCCCTTTCCTGTGCTATCATATTTTGACATGTGAACTACTAAAAATGGATCAAACTGAGCAGGAAGTTCAAGTAAACCACCAAAATTTCCATTCTATGGGGCATAAACATTCATTTCTTCCTCAAAAGATAGTCCACTACTGTTATAATGACAGCAACAACACATTAGAAAATGGTTTTTCATTAGTGATGTTCTTCATTAATTTGTGTTTTCAGTTCATGAGTTAAGCCAAAACTAGATTATGGAAATTGGAGCACAAATTTTACTAGTCAACTGTCCTGCCACAACTTTTGCTTGACTCTGAAAGAATATCTTCAAGATAAACCATGAAGAGAGTGCTTAAGCAGAAGTACTTTTGAGTACATGAAACTTACTTGAAGATACTTCTGAGTATGTCCTCAGTTACCAATACATCTTCAGAAGGCATGTACTATAGAGCAATTTCTCTAAGTGATACATGAAAGCATTGAGGTATGACTCAAAAGAGTAAAAAAGATCAATTCCCTACCACTCCCATGGTCATTTTTCTCAGCTTTTTTTTTTTTTTCTTTAAAAGATTGCGATTCGTTTTAAGGCTATTTAAAGAAAACTATCTAAACAAAGAGAATGGGCTGGTAGAAAGAACTATATACAGGCAATCTCTGGGCTATGAATGTCTAACTTATGGACAACTCATATTTGTCCTTTAATGTTATGTAAATTCACTCTCACTTTGAAATGGTTGAACCAATCCTACTGGAAACAAATTCTTCATCACTTTCACTTGCTTCATGTGTAGCTTTTAACTATTAAAAAGACTTTGGGAATTTTCTTGGGCCTAAGACACTTGACTGCTAACCAGAAGTTTGGCGATTAGAACCCAACAGCCACTCCTTGGAAGGGAGATTGGGCAATTAACTTCTGTAGAGATACTGCCTCAGAAAGCCAAGAAGGGGTCACTATGAGTCAGAGATGACTCGATGGTACATGACAACAACAAAAACAGCAAAGTAAAGCTAAATAAAAAATGTATCCATTTGTTCTGATTTACCTACAAATTCTTAAAAGAGACACTCAGGATTGGATTTCCTTTGTAATCTGGGAACTGTTTGTATAGCCTAACAGCATGGCCTTGAATGCTATTTAAAGAAATATAACACCTGGGCAGAAAAAGGGGGGGGAAAAAAAGTTGAAAAAAATAATCTACTAAACCAGGCTTTGCTTAAGGGGATGAGGTGCAGAGAGGGGACATCACAATGACAAAGGCCAGGACAGTGACCTTCAGATAAACAAAGAAGAGTTTGTGGGAACAGGACCCATGAAAGAAGGCATGGAATAGCCCATGTAACAAAATGGACATATTTTACCTGATCTGAATCCTAGGGATGGCACAATTGACTTAATAAGGCTACCCTGAGTGGGGAAAACAGTTAAAGTGTAAATATGTGATCTTCCTATCAGGTGCTAAGGAACATCATTTGGCAATATGACTGAGGAGTTTTGGAAAAGTAATGGAAAATACAGAAAAGCAGGGGAAATTGTAAAGGGATGTGTGATGCCCTGTTGTACATTCCTCCCACAACTCTCTAAATGTTTTATAAAGCTACTTAACACCTTTTCCTTCTGGTATAAAACCAAAAGGAAATGGCATCAGTGTGTTTAGAACTTTTATAGAAAACAACAAAGGAGCCAAAGTCTGAGTACCAGCTGTTACAAAGAAGAGCCAAGGAATATGGAGGAGTTTAAGGAGAATCTATAAACAAGTATGATTGAGGGCTTTTATAAATTGTGAGGGAAGATGTCAACTTACATGAGATATTATAAACTGGAGATTCAATCTAAGTTTACCAAAATTTGATAAGAGTAAGAATACCCCAAGTGATATACTAGTTATTTCATGTGGAGGCCCAAAAACTGCACCTAGAGGAATACAACTTCATAGAGCATAATAGTTCCAGTTCTGAAACACAAAATTCCCTTCACAATGAGGCCACATTTCCATGAGTTTCTTCCAGCCAGTAAATGACAGTGGCAAGGATACTATGGTAACTTATTCCTGGGAAACATGAGTTTCCTCTGATGGGTAACTTTGGCTCTAGGGCTCCACATCAGATTTGCTGAAACTCTCTTGTGACTGTACAGCAGTCTATGACTCTTCCTGCCTCATGCTCCTTCCTTTCCTCTGTCTTTCTTAGGGGTCAGAACTTCATCACAATCTGACCATTTACCCAGCTCCCTCCCCATTTTCCATTGCAGATATATATAATTGTGATTTGTATATATATAATTGCAGACATATATAATTGCAGATATATATATATATATCATTGTGATTGCAGATATATATAATTGTGAATATGTATAATTGTGATTTGGGTGAAAGTTTACAGAGCTAATCAGTTTTCCATCCAACAATTCATACATATTTTGTTTTGTGCCATTGATTGTAATTCCTGTAATGTGACATCTCATCTCTCTTCTCCCTTGTGCTTCCCGTTTCCCGTTTCCATTCTTCCTTCTTTCCTATTCCTTCCTGCCTTCTAAAGTTTGTCCATGGGCATATACTGCCCTTTTGATCTCAAATGGCTGGTTGTTCTAAGGGATGTATACCTCGCTGATGTTGCTGTTCACCTTATAGACCAGTCTATCGCTGAAAGTTGAGCCATAGAAGTGAATTCAGTTCCAGGCCTTAAGGCTGACTAAGTCTAATCCTGTCTTGATGTCTACTTCTTGAGGCAATCAAACTAACACACCCTATTATCAAAAATGGATTTAGAATTTTTTTTGAACTTTTTGTCTTAAGCAGATAGAAAAAGCCTAAGAAGAAAACTTGTAAAATATAGAAGAAAATTTTAAAACAGAAAAATAATCTCTTTAAATGTATCCAGCCCATAATTCAGGTTATAGTACCAAAGGTAGAACAGCAAAGTGAAATAACATTCTTTATTTTCCTTTTTTCCAAAATGAAATTTAGTCCTGCAACAGCGTAGACTGTTTTAGCGGCAAGTTATGGAATATGATTTTGCACATAAAATAGAGAGAAGGAAATAGGCAATGCCAGGGTTTGTCCATTGGCTTCATAGTCCAGCAAGGCAAGGCATCTTCTATTCTTTCACCCACCCATACTGTCTATATTAGGATTTTACCCTCAAATTTATAAAATGGCTATTAAAGCACCAACCATCACATCTGTATTCAAGAGAGGAAGAGAGAGGAAGGGAGAGTGCCTCATCTGTGTCTTCACTTAAAAAAAAAAAAAAAAAAAGGTTAATTTCATTTAATATGATTTAACAGAAATGCCCAGAAAATTTTGCCTAACAATTAAGAGAATATATATATATATAAACTTCAGTATTATGCAGGAAACATTTTATGTTTATAACATTTTTAAAAAGGAAACAAAACTTTGTGAAAAAAAAATGTGTTTGCAAAATTTAAAATGCATTTCTGAATAGCTCATTTGAGCAAATAAGACACAATAATGGGAATTAAAAGATAGTTATAAAAGAGAATGATAGGGAAAATACAATATATTGAATCTTATGGGATACAGCTAAAACTATACTTAAGAAGCAATGTTATCCTTGACTTCTCATATTAAAAAGAAGAGAGCAAAATTTAATGAGCCAAGTGGCAAAGTTAAGCTAAGGAAAGAACAAAAGAATTGATTAAAATAAAGTGGATGCATTGAAATTATAAAAATAATCGCAAAACTAAAAAAACACTCAAAAATGAGGGTCAACATTGCCAAAAACTCTACGAAGAGACTAAAATATAGATGAAATTCTGGTGAAGATGATCATGAAAAGCAGAGATAAGAACAAGAGAATGAAAATGAGGAAACATTACAGAACCAACTGTGATTAAAAACATATTAAAAGAATATAGATGAATGTATACACATAAAATTTAAAACGCATATCAAACAAACATATTTTTTAGAAAATGTCATTACATTAAATGGTCTCAAGGAAAAACAGAAAATATGAGTAGCCCTAAAATATTTAAGGAGACTTAATAAATTGATAACAAACATTACACACACACACACACACACACAGACACATCAGTTATAAGGAAGTTCTACAAAACTTTTTAATGGAACATAATATATATTATACAATGTCTTCCAGACAGTAGAAAATAACTTATTTTACTCAAAACTCACTGCTGTTGAGTCAATTCGACTCATAATGACCCCTCCTTGGGTTTCCAAGGTGATAACTCTACAGACATAGATTTCCAATCTTCCTTCTGAGGAGTGGCTGGTGGGTTTGAACCACCAGCCTTTCAGTTAGCAGTCAAATGCCTTAGGCACTACTCCAAATTAGACAAGAACATTTGAAGAAGAAGAAGAAAGGGGAGGGGTAGGGGGACGAGAAGAAGAAATAGTAGAAGTAAATTGTAGGCCAATGAACTCATGGACATAGAAGCAAAAAGCTCCCAAGGAAAAGTTTGGCAAACTGCTTCTAGGCTCAATTATTGTTAAATGCTCTGGAGTCATTTCTGACTCACAGTGACCATATGTACAATAGAATGAAATATTGCCCAGTCCTGTGTCATCCTCACAAGATTTGCTGTGTTGGACCCCATTGTTGCAGCCCCTGTGTAGATACATCTTATTAAGGGTCTTCCTCTTTTGCACTGACCCTCTCTTTTACCAACAATGATATTCTTCTCCTAGTGATAACATGTCCCAAATATGTGAGACTAAGTCTCATCACCCTGCTTCTAAGGAGCATTGTGGCTGCACTTCACCCAAGGCATATTTGTTCATTCTTCTGGTGGTGCATAATATATTCAATATTTTTCTCCTATACCATTACTCAAAGGCATCACTTCTTCCATTGTCTTCCTTATTCATTGCCCAGCTTTTGAATGCATAGGAGGCAATTGAAAATATCATGGCCTGAGTCAGGTGCACATTAGTCCTCCAATGTGCTTTTAAAACTTGAAAAAGGCCTCTTAGGTTCCAGTAAGATGGCAGAATAAGCAGGCAAACTACACAGATCTTTTTCAACAAAGAAAAGTAGAACCAATTAACACAGATACAAAAGATAACCGTGGAGCCCTGAGCTTTGAAAGGAAGGTTACAGAAGTGGACTAAACTCCAACTAGTAGAAGAACCTTCATGAAAACATGAAAAAAGGAGACATACAGAGCTG
>NW_006921652.1:4836163-4850094 GCF_000298275.1 Orycteropus afer afer
ATCACTAGGTAAAAATCACTCCTTTTATTTTTATTTTGTTTGTTTTTGTGTGTTTTAAAATTGTTTTTTTTCTCCTTTTTTATTATTATTCTTTATTCTTCCCTTCCAAGGTTCTAGTTTTCAGCTTTTTCTCTCTTCCCTGTTCCTGATTCCCATTTTTTTTCTTTCTCATGGTTAACCCCATTCCTTGTTTTTCTTTATGCATTTTTCCCATTTTTTCTTCATTATTCTCCTACTCTACTTCTTTTCTCTTATTCCCCAGATATTTCAGGGGTTTTTTGTTGTTATTGTTTCTTTCTTTCTTTCTTTCTTTTGGTGATTATTCCTGTGTGTTTATGTGGGGTGTTTTTTGTCTGCTTGCTTTTACTTTTTTGATGGGTTTTCAATAATTTTTTTTGTCTAACTGAGTGGGAAACAGCAACAGTTCCCATATAACGCAACCACACCCACACCTCCTACAGCTCCAGTTAATGAGTGAGAATTGCCACTTCCTTCTCCACCAACTGGCCAAGGATAAATGACCACCAAGAATAGTGTGACTCACCCTTAACTTCTCATCACAGTTAACAGAGATCTAAATACAACAATGTCACAATGTTTTGGAGACAACAGACCATCACATTCCACAAAAAGAAGCAAGATAAAGTGATAGAAACAAGAGAGCAAGATACAGACCTAGAACACATCCCTGAAGAAGAAGCAGCATTGAAACTCACTGATAAGGAATTCAAAAATTGATGGAAGATTAAT
Organism: Orycteropus afer afer; assembly: GCF_000298275.1. Lineage (NCBI taxonomy): Eukaryota > Metazoa > Chordata > Mammalia > Tubulidentata > Orycteropodidae > Orycteropus > Orycteropus afer. The sequence goes on from NW_006921652.1 coordinate 4,836,914, forward strand.
ACCTGAATACTTCTTTGGAAAGGGATCAATCAGAAAAAAGATCAAAACAAAATGAAGAAAGCTTAAAGTTCATGTCGAATTCCATCAAAAGGAATAACCTATCTGTAATAGGAATTCCAGAACAAGAAGAGAAAAAGAAAACCAATGACAAAATTGTCCAAGATTTGGTGGAAGACAACTCTGATATGATGAAAGATGAGAATATATCCATTCAGAAAGTTCAATGAACCCCAAACAGGATAGATCCGAAAAGAAAATCACCAAGACATATCATCATCAAACTCATCAAAACCAATGATAAAGGAAGAATCCTGAAAGCAGCATGGGAAAAACAAAAAGGTACCTACAAAGGATAACCAATAACACTAAGCTCTGATTTCTCAGCAGAAACCATGCAAATGAGAAGGCAATGGGATGGTATATATAAAAACCTGAAAGAGAAGAATCTCTAACCAAGAATTATACCCAATAAAACCCAGCAAAACTGTCCCTCAAATATGATGGTGAAATTAGATTTCCAGATAAGCAGAAATTAAGGAAATTTGTTCAAACCAGACCAACCATACAAGAAATACTAAATGCAGTCCTTTGAACAGAGAACCAATAATAGCAAAAAACAACCTACCTTTAATACACAAGATGACATAATCCAGAAAACAACACAGCTATGAAAGTATCCAAAGTAAAATAAGCTTACAAGATTGTAAACAGGGCACCAGAGATATCAATTGGCAAATGAAGACAACTACAAACCAAAAAGAGGGAAAAAAATAGTATAGTTACAGAACTTCTAAATGGTGAGGAAGTCAAGAGAGTTGCAAGATAGAATGGACTGTTCTAAACTTGGAGAGAAAATTACAAATCACAGGGTAACCTCAAAGAAAAATGATCAACCTTCATATCATACTAAAAAAGAGGACAAAGACAAATATTTAGCAAATAATATAACAACAGCAACAAAGGAAATAATAATATGATTCATAAACATAATGAGCTCAGCACAGAAAATAATATGGAACAAAGAAACCAGGAACACCATGCAAAAGCATGTAACAAACTGACAGCAAGCAATTCATACTTGTTGATAATTACACTGAATGTCAATGGATTAAATGAACCACTCAAGAGACAGAGGGCTGCAGATTGGATAAGAAAACATAACCCATCAACATGTTTTCTACAAGAGTCACACATTAGAGACAAAGACAAAAATAGACTAAAAAATCAAAGGTTGGAGAAAGATATATCAAGCAAATAGCAACCAAAAAACAGCAGGAGTGATGATATGAATTTCTGATCAAATTGACTTTAAGACAAAAGCCACAATAAGAGAAAAGGGAGGACACTATATGATTAAAGGATCAATTGAACAAGAAGATACAATCATAATAAATATCTATTGTCCTAATGAAAGAACCCCAAAATGTATAAACCAGACTTTAACAGAACTGAAAAGGCAAACAGATGACTCCACAGTCATAGTAGGAGACTTTAATAAACCACTTTCAATGAAAGATAGAACAGGAAAGAAATTCAAGAGAGATGCAGAATTGCTAAACAATACAATCCACCAACTTGACCTTATAAACATCCACAGAGCACTTTACCCAACAATATCACAATATACATTTTTTTCCAGTGTCCATGAAACATTCTCCATGATAGATCATGTGGTGGTTAACTTTGTGTGTCAACTTGGCTGAGCCTGGTTGAGTGGTTGGGCAGCTGAATATAGTTATTCTGCATGGTGAGATTGGTAATTAACTCCATAGTGGAATCTATTGGAGCAGCTGAGTAGCTGCTTTGGGGATGTGGTCTGCTTCCCATATATAAGAAACAGCTTTGGGTATGGTCCCTAGCTTATGGTACGCTTGGACCCTGCATGTAGTTGTGTCATTGTTCAGCAGCCTGCCATGCTCTGCTGTCCTTAAGACTCTCAATGGCCTTGAATTAATGGCCTGCCCTGTGGTGTGGTAACATCGGGACTGTGTCTTTTTACTTGTGAAACTTGGGCTTCTCAGCCTCAGCAGCCAGCAGCTGAGTGTAGAAAAGCCTCCAGCTTCAGTGGGCTGGGAACAGGAAGGGGAGTTGAAACCCAAGGTTGAGGGGCTTTCACCCAGCCCCTAGAGGCTGGCACTTTGAACTCAGACTTAATGCCTCCAAACTATAAGAGAATAAACTCCCATTTGTTCAAGTCATCTCATTGGTGATGTATTCTTGTCAGTGCAGCACTAGGTAACCAAAACAGACCTATGTTAGGCCATAAAGCAAACTTTAATAAATTTAAAAACATTAAAATACTGCAAAGCATCTTCTCAGATCACAATACAATAAAAGTAGAAATTAACAATAGGAAGACCAACAGAAAAAGAGCAACACAAGGAAACTGAAAAACACCTTCCTTAAGAATGACTAAGTAATAGGTGAAATAAAAAATGAAGTTAAAAATTCCCTGAATCAAATGAGAATGAAAATACAGCATAAAAAAATTTGTGGGACAGATCAAAAGCAGTGATCAGAGGCCAATTTATAATGATAAATGCACACATCAAAAAAGAAGAAAGAGCCAAAATCAACACTTTAAACCAACATCTCCAACAATTAGAAAAAAAAAAAAAAACAAAACAGCAAGGAAAGCCTACAGTCACCAGAAGAAAAGAAATAATCAAGATTCAAGCAGAAATCAATGAAACGGAAAATAGAGAGACAATAGAAAAAAATCAACAAGACTAGAAGTTGGTTTTTTTAAAAGATTAATAAAATTGACAAACCACTGGCAAATTTAACAGAGAAAAGGAGGGAGATAATACAAATAACATGAATAAGAAACAAAATAGGTGACCAACTTCTATTCAACATTGTATTGGAAGTCCTAGCCAGAGTGATAAGGCAAGAAAGGGAAATCAAAGGCATCCAAACTGGTGAAGAAGTCAAACTATCCTTATTTGTTGATGACATGATCCTATACCTAGAAAACCCAAGAGACTCAGTCAAAAATCTGCTGGAACTAATTGAGAGATTAAGCATTGTGGCAAGAAATAAGATCAACATCCAAAAATCTCTTGGATTCCTCTACACCAGAAAAGAGATTGCTGAAAAGAAAATAAGGGAATGAATACCATTTATAATGGCTACAAAAAAAAAAAAAAAAAAACAACTTAGGAATAAATCTTAGGAGGGACACAAAAGACCTGTACAAAGAAAACTATAAAAGACTACTACTTCAAGAAACCATAAGAGAGCTACATAAATGGAGGAACATACCATGATCATGGATAGGAAGATTGAACATTGTGAAAATGTCAATTCTACACAAAGCAATTTACACATCTAATGGAATCCCAATCCAGATTCCATCAACATTCTTTAAGGACATGGAAAACCAGCCACTAACTTTATATGGAAAGGAAAGAGACCTCAGATAAGCAAAGCATTATCCAAGAAGAACAAAGAAGGAGGTCTCACACTCTTGGATCTTAAAACCTACTATACAACCACAGTAGTCAAAACAGCCTGGTATTAGCACAATGACATAGACCAATGGAGTAGACAAATGGAATAGAATTGAGAACCCAGAAATAGATCCATTGACCTATGGTCAGCTGATCTTTGAGAGAGGGCTGAAATCCATTAAATGGGGAAGAGATTGTCTGTTTAACAAATGGTGCTGGCAAAACTGGATATCCATTTGCAGAAAAATGAAATAAGATCTGTACCTCACACCATACACAAAAACTAACTCTAGATGGATCAAAGACTTAAGTGTGAAACCTAAAACTATAAAGTCCCTCAAGGGAAAACTAGAGGCAAATTTAGGGACCCTAATATATGGCATAAATAGACTATCATGCATAACCCAAAATACACAAACAGCAGAAGATAAACTAGATGAATGGGACCTCCTAAAAATTAAACTCCTTTGTGCTTCCAAAGACTTCTCCAAAAGAGTCAAAAGAGAACCTACAGATTGGGAAAAAAATATTTGGCAATGGCTACCTGACAAGGGACTTTTATCTCTAGAATTTATAGAAAACTCCAAACCTCAACAACAAATAAAAAGACAAATAATCCAATTAAAAAATGGGCAGAAGACATGAACTGACACTTCATCAAAGAGGATATTAAGGCAGCCAACAAACACATGAAGAAATGCTCACAATCATTAGCCATTAGAGAGATGCAAATCAAAACAATGGTGAGATGCCATCTTGCCCCAGCACTAGTAGCAAAGTTTCAACAAGACAGAAAATAACAAATTCTGGCAAGGATGCAGAGAGATTGGGACTCTCAAACACTGCTGATGAGAGTGTAAAATGATACAACCACTGTGGAAAGCAGTATGGCAATTCCTTAAAAAGTTGGAACTAGAAATACCATTTGACCCAGCCATTCTGTTACTAGGTATATATCCTAAATAACTGAGAGCCTGGAAAAGAAGAGATATATACACACCTATGCTCATTGCAGCACTATTTACAACAACCAAAAGATGGAAACAAGGTAGGTGCCCATCAACAGAATGGATAACCAAACTATGGTACATACACACAATGGAATACTATGCAATACTAAAGCATAACATAGAATCAGCAAAACTCCGCATGATGTGAATGAACTTGGAGGACATTATGCTAAATGAAATAAGTCAATCACAGAAGGACAACTATTGTATTAATCTATTATTGTAAAAAATAAAGGAAAAGTTTATATATGGAAAGAAATTTTCTTTGTTGGTTACCAGAGGTGTAGGGGAGGGGAGGGAACACTGTTAGATAGGTAGAGTAAAGTACTGATTTGAGTGAAGAGAAGGGCAATGTACCAAATGTGAGTGATCAACATGGTGGCATTGAGGAAGAGGAAGACATAGCAAGGTACATGGGAGATGCAGACAACAAAGATGAACCCTTTTGCATGTACAGCACTGAGTTGTCAGTGAAGGCAAACATTGATATACAGGTGGATAGGTGGGTGAATAGCCTGAACTATTAGGTATGTCCATGCATGGGGTAGTGTGCCCAAGACCATGTATAGGATTGGCAGACAAAGTTTCTACAACTGTATTTGTATGTTCTATAAAAATCTCCAGGTATATAGTAGAGCTGACAAGGGACAAGGTTGTAGTTACTTCTTGGCCACAGCCTGCTACCCAGAAGGAGCCAGTAGTTGCACCTGTGGGCCTGGGATCATAGTGGCAGGGGACATCAAGCTCAACTGGCATAACATACTACACAAAATCATTGTTCCACATCCTACTTTGACTAGTAGCAACTAGGATCTTAAAAGTTTGCAAGCAGCCATCTAGATGCAATGACGAGTCTCTTCTCATCCAGAGCAAAGAAGAATGAACGAAACCAAAGACACACAGAAACAATTAGTCCTAGTGACTGGTACACCATGTGATCTGCAGCCTATGCAACTATGAGACCAGAAGAACTAGATGGTGCCTGGCTACCACTCTCAACCACTCAGAGGGGGATCCATGTAGGAGATCTGGATAGAGTGGGAGAACAGTGTAGCAAAAATTCAAAATCATTAAAAAAAAAAAGAGGGATCAGGTTTGCTGGTCTCATAGAACCTGATGGAACCCCTGAGACTATGGCTCCTAGCTGCCCTTCAGGTCTGGAACTGAACCCACTCCTGTGGCTTCCAGCCAAACAAAAGATAGGTATATGAACTGAACATTTACATTAGGCAGATACACTCCTTGGAGAGATTAATCATGGGAGAGTAGAAGGGCTGTGTATGCACAGGGAGATAGTTCAGGGGTAGGAGTTCATGGGAGGGAAGGACACAGAGAAGAGGTAACTAGGGGAGCTGTTGCATTGTGGTAAATTGTAGTCAATGTCATGAGATAAAGTGTATGTGAGCTGCTGTATGGAAAGTGAATTTGTTCTGTAAACTTTCACCCAAATCACAATAAAAATTAAAAAAAAAAAACTTTGAAGAGGCCTCTTGTAATAGATTTGTCTAGTGCAATACATTGTTTAATTTCTTGGTTGCTACTTTCATAGGTGTTGACTGTGGATCCAAGTAAAATGAAATCCTAGACAACTGCAGTCTCTTCTCTTTATCAAAATCTTTATCTTAATGTTGTTTACTGGTACAGTTGTCTGGAGTTTTACTTTCTTTATATTGAGGTACAATCCATACTGAAAGTTGTAGTTTTTGATCTTCATCAGTAAATGCTTCACATCCTCTTATGTATATTTTTATATCTATATCTTTTTCTTATTTATGCCTAAATTGATACCTATGATAGATCATATCAAAATTGTTATAGTCCAGATATTGAAAGTTGGATTAACATTAGAAAATCTATAAATAAATTCACTATATTAAGATATTAAGGAAAAAAATAAACATGATATATTGACCTACTTTGGTTATGTTGTCAGAAAGGACCATTCCCTGCAAAAGGATATCATGCTTGGTAAAGAGAAGGGTCAACAAAAGGGGGAAGGCCCTCAATGAGATGGATTAACACAGTAGCTGCAACGATAAGCTCAACTGTAGCAAGGATTGTGAGGCTGGCATGGGACTGGCCAATGTTTCATTCTGTTATACATAGGGTCTCTATGAGTCAGAACCAACCTGAAAGTACCTAACAACAACAATAACATACTCAATAGAAGGATAGAAGTCATTTCATACAATTAAACACCCATAATAATTTTTTAGCAAATTAGTAGAAGAAAATAAAGTATACCAATAAGCAATAAAAATATTATACTTAAGGTGAAACATTAAAAGCATTCCTTTTGGAATCAGAAATAAGACAGAGATGCAGAAGATCATTGTTGCCATTCAACATTTTCTTGGTGGGCCTACACTATGCAGAGATACAATAAAGGAAGCAAAAAGAGGTCTAAGAATTGGAAAAGTGAAATCAAAGTGTCACTGTTCTCAGGTGATGATTGTATACATAGAAAACCCCAAATAATTTATATATAAATCATTGGACTTAATTAGGAAGTTGTTGGGTATATGATCAATAAACACACACAAAAAAAATCACTTTTCTAAAATCCAAAGAAACAACTAAAAACAATGAAAGAAATCCATTTAGCATAGGAAATATATATATAATGCACCTAAAAATAAAGCTAGCATAGTTGTGCAAGAGTTTTCTATGCATCATAGCTCCAAGGGCTAGTATTAACATAGGATGGTTTTCTGGAAAAAATAAATTGATCTTAGTCCTTAAAGAATCAAGGGGGTCCATGGCCTGTCCTAACTCTTCACCTGGTATTTGAGATGCTGCCGTGGTTATTGAGCTTTAGTAGATCCTTGCTCTGCTGAGCTCCGAGCTTATAAATCCCTGACACCTAGTTTTCGTTGTGAAAAAGATTTATATATTATGCAAATCTGCATAATTTTCCCATCAAAAACCTCCCTGAATCTCATAAAAGTTTACTGTTGCATAACTGAGATTTCCTAGTCATGGATTCTAAAGAAAGGTAATCCTATTAGAGATTAAATTCCAACATAGAACCATGAACCAAAACTAAGCTCAAGTCTTCCTCAGGCTTTGCCTAGCATGACCACCTTGAAAAGGTAGAAATATTGGACTGTGCCTCTAAGGCCAGTGGGTACAATTGGACATCAGGGCTACCATGAGAATGTTCCCACCTATGCCTGTCATTTTTATTAGAAAATTTAAAACCCTTCCCAGAACCCCTCAATAGACATTCACTTTCTTCTCACTGGTCTGGGCTGTATCATATGACACCTGTAGTTCAAGGGTGTATGTAGTTTTTCATTATATTAGAGGTGAGTAATGAGAAGGCATTTGGGAATGGGTGTGGAGTTGGCCAACCCATTCTAGCTAGAGGAGCTTAAAACCAAACTAAACACACTGCCGGTGAGTCAGATCCAACTCACAGTAACCCCTCCTTGGGTTTCTGAGGCAGTATCACTACGGAAGTAGATTCCCTAAACTTCCTTCTGAAGAGTGGCTGGTGGGTTTGACAATAGCCTTCTAGTCGGCAGTCAAATGCCTTAGGCACTATGCCGGCACTAGCCAACAGAGCTCCTAGATGAACTTAGTTAGTAACATGAAGTTGATACATCAGTTTCAACCTTGATTGCTCATTGTAATCACTTAGGAACCGCCATAGAGCTTCTACTTTGATTTACTCTTGGGTGTGGCCAGAAATCAGGACCTTTAAAATTCCTTTGGTGATTCTAATGCATATTCAAGGTTGATAGTCACTGGCTTAAACAGATAAGTATACAAATTTGTATCCCCAATGACAATAATGAAAGTTTTGGACATATCACCAAATATTATGTTTGTAGATTTGAAGTTAAAGATTAAAACAAAGGCTTATGAAAGAGTCTATGTTTTGGAAAAGGATGAGAATCTAAGAAACAATATATATATCTTGATTATAAAAAAACATGGATGACAAGTAGACATTAAAAAGAACATGAATGTGTTTATTTAAGGAAAAAAGTGATATGTTTATTAACAGTAACTCAATTAAATATTTGGATCTACTGGAGTAAGGGCAAGACAATTTTATTTCTATAATTAATCAGATAATTTTGACACTATTATGTACTCACATTCTGGCTTCACCACTTTCCTAGCTGTTGTTGTTGGGTGCCATAAAGTCTATTATGGTTCATAGTGACTGCATGTGACAGAGTAGAACTGCCTATAGGGTTTTCCAGGCTGTAATTTATACAGGAACACATTGTCAGGTCTTTCACCTGTGTAGGTCTGTGTTAGATTGGGTTCTCTAGAGAAACACAAAAACCAGCAAGTGTATATATATATTTAGAGAGAGAGAGAAATTTATCTAGGAAAATGGCTCACAAGCGTATAAAAGCCGGAAAGTCCAAGTCTCTGAAGGAAATGGGCTGGTGGCAGCCTTAGCTTCCATAAGCGCAGGGGGCCGAGAAATTCAAGGCTGGCAGGCAGTACACTGGTTGTTGACTCCAACGAAGGACGAATCCAAGATCTCCAGGCCTAGCGGTGGGCTGCTCCCTCACAGAAGTTTGTAGTCCGCACACCAGGATTTCAATCCCTCAAAGAATGTGTCTCTTCCCAGGATGTCCCTGGATATCTTGGAAGTAGGCCACATCCCTAGGGGAACTCCCCTTGGGCAGACTGGCCATTCAGAACACAGTCATCTGATCCCATCATGGGAACAACCACCCAGAACTGGGGTCCAGCCAAGTTGACACACAGCTCCCACTATCACAAGGTCTGAAGTTTATTCCACACAATCACCTCCCTAAAGCATCAGTTTTCCCATTTTTAAAATCAGGGAAATGCTTGAACTAACTCAAAAGGCTTGTTATGAGGAGGAACTCAGATGATCAGGATAAAACACTTAATTCAATGTCTGACATGTTATAACAACTCAGTATCATCATTGTTCTTGGTATCCCATTCAGCAGTCTTATTTGCAAACTAACTTAGTATTGCCCAGAAGAATTGGGTCTGAAAAACATTGAAGTGACAGTTTAATAAATATTGTCATATAAGTCTATTCAACTTACCAAGAACAAAAATGTTATAAAATAGATTTTTGAGGGACTTAAGATAAATATGATTAAAAATAGTTAAATAAAGGCAATAAAATTAGATAAAACATTACGAGAAGCAGCAATGACTCTCTTCAGAAAGTCCTCTTTAATAGGAATTATTTTCATCTTTCTAGGACTGTGTAAACCAAGAGTGTGAGTAAATTAACTCTCAACATCCTTTTTTAAAAAATAAAAAAACAACCTTTTAATTGTGATTTGGGTGAAATTTTACAGAGCAAATTCATTTTCCATTCAACAGTTCATATACATTTTGTTTCCTGACACTGATTACAATTGCCACAATGTAACAGATCTCTTCTCATTTTCTCCTTGTGGTTACCTTTTCCCTATGTCCATCTTACCTATGCATTCTTCCCTCCCTAGTTTTCTCCGTGCACAAATGCTGCCTTTCTAGTCTTTTGTGGTTAATTGTGTTCTAAGTAGTGCCTCCTCCTGGTTTAATTGTTCAGCTCTGGCCTAGAAGTTAACCCATGGGAGTGAGTTCAATACCAGGCCTGAAGGTCACTAGGGGCCATACTCTTGGGAGTTTCACCAGTCTCTGACCAGTAATCCAGGTCATTTTTTGTTTTTGAATTTTGTTCCACATTTTTCTCTCACTCTATCCAAGATCTTTAACTTTAATTCCTTCCTGAGTAATCGGCAGTGGTAGCTAGGCACCTGCAAAAACGGCAAGGAGGCCACATGTTCTGACCTCCTCTAACCCTACAAGGGGAAGGCAGGATTACCAGCAGTAACCCAAGGCCTATTACTGCAAGGCCAGACATGCTGCCTCCCTCCAGCCCTTTCACCAACCGTTCCTCCCAAGGCACCCACCACCTCTCTCCTGGGTTCAATAATTCACTGCAGTGGCCACACAGAACTCACAGATTGTGGGGTTTATTAGGGAAGCACCAGGCTACAACTCAAGTCCAGGAAGAACGCTCAGTCTCTCTCCCAGCCCACCATCCCTCAGCCAAAAGTCTCTCACAGTCTCTTTTCCAGCAGTGCTGGTCCCTCGGTGTCTCACTCAGTGATGCGTGTCTCTTGTGGCTCTTTCCCAGCAGCATGTGTCTCTTTCAGGGGTGCGTGTCTCTTTCGGCAGCACGTCTTCCTCCACCAGCAGTCAGAGAGAGTTCTGCCTCCTTTTGAGCCCGGAAGGGTGGTCAAACTAGCCAATCACAGCATCAGAACTCTAAGCACGTGAGAGAGAGTGGGAACCTCCCAGAACATTGTATTGTGCCACGCCCAACAGAAATAACCCAGGTGGGCGACTTTAAAATCAGGATCTCCTCAGTTGCTAATAGCAATTCCCACCTTGGAGTTTACAAAGACTTATGGGTAGAAAAGCCACACTAAGTAATTTACTACACCGCAGCACCATTTAGTTCTTCTGGTCTCAAGGTCATGTAAGTAGATGGTCTCATTAGTCCTTTGGACTAATTGTTCCCATGGATCTTTAATTTTCTCCACTCTTCTTTGTTCCAGATGAAGAGAAACCAATAGTTGCACCTTAGATGGCTGTTCACAAGCTTTTAAAATCTCAGTTGCTACTGTGCTGTGCCAGTTGAGCTTGATGTCCCCCTCAACCATGGTCCTGAGTCCACAAGCACAGCAACTTGCCCACTTAGGGTATTTTGTTTTGGCTAAGATGTTATCATAACTTTGTCCCCTGTTAGCTCTATTATATGTGTGGACATTTTTATAGCACATACAAATACGTATGTAAGAATATCATCTGCCAAGCCTATATATGTCATCATGGATATATTCCAATTTGCCTACCCATACTCAATCATCTTGCCTATCTACCTGTGTATCCACCTAGAGATTTAGGTTTGTTATTACTGATCCATGCAGTATTGTGTATGTAATACTATTTACCTTTGTTGTCTGTACGTATTGTGCACCTCTGTGTCTTTCTTTTTCCTTAGTGATACTGTGCTGCTCATTTGTTTTTGTTATATTGTCTTTACCTTTGCCCAAGCCAATATAAGTCTCTTAATTGGCTAGCACTTTTCCCTCTGTTCTCTTCCCATCTCTAGTATCCCAAAAAAGATACTTCCTTCCCAGTATAAACCTTTCCTTGATTTTTTATAACAGACTCATATAATATTTGTCCTTCTATGACTGACATATTTCACCCAACAAAATGTCCTGCAAGTTCATCCACATTATGAGGTGATTCATGGATTCTTCATTGTTTTTTAATGTTGCATAATATTCCATTGTCTGTATATACCAAAGTTTGGTTATTCGTTGGTCCACTGATGGGCACTTAGGCTGCTTCCATCTCTCTGCTATTATGATGAGCACTATGATGAACACTGGGGTGAATATATCTATTCCTGTCTTGGATCTCATGTCTTTAGGATATATTCTTAATAGTGGGAATGCTGAATCAAATGATATTTCTCTTTCTAACTTTGTAAGGAAGTGCCATACCATTATCCACCGTGCTTGCACCATGTTGTAGTCCAACCAGCAGTGCATGAGTATTCCAATCTCTCTACACCCTCACTAACATTTATTATTTTCTGTCTTGTTAAATTTTACTATTTTTTCTGGGATGAGATGATATTTCATTGCTATTTTGATTTGCATTTCTTTAATGGCTAATAATCATGACATTTCTTCATGTATTTTTTGGCTACCTGATTATCTTATTTGGTAAAGTGTCTGTTCAGATCCTTTGCCCATTTTTGAATCAGATTTTTTGTCTTTTTGATGTTGAGGTGTTGACATTTTCTATGAATTTTAGAGATAATTCCCTTGTCAGATATGTCATTGCCAAATATTTTTTTCCAAATCTGTAGGTTCTCTCTCTACTCTTGAGGAAGTCTTTTGATGTGTATAAGAATTTAATTTCTAAAAGGTTCAGTTATCTAGTTTATCTTGTGCTCTTTGTGCATTTTGATTGATGTTTGAGAGTCTATTTACATCATGAATTAGAGCTCCTAAATTAGCCCGTTTTATCTTTGATGAGTAGAGAGACCTCCTAGAAGACTCTTGCAGTCATCCAGAAGAAAGGTAAAAAAAAGCCAGAACTAAAGTAGTGAGTCAAGGACTGACCTGCACTGAACACTTTCCCTTGTTACCCTCCCGAGAGGGACCAGGTCTCCGGGGGCAAGGTAAGCACAGGTGTAGCACAGAATAGCAGGCTGGAAGAGCAGGAGAAGGGGGATAAAATCCAGGAAGCCAAAGAGAAGAGCAATCAGCCGAAGGGATTAGGTGAAGAGGGGAAACTCAGGGATGCCCAAAGAAGCAAGCCAGAAGAGCAGGAGAAAGGGGATTAAAAGACAGGAAGCCAGGCAGAGGAACAGTCAGCCACAGGGACCCAGGTGGGGGGATATGAGAGGTCTCCAACAGCAGGACAAACTTGTCTGTCGGTTTGTCCTACTGTGGTGACATGTAGACATGAGTTTTGAGACTGAGCCTCTGGTGTTTAAAACCCAGTGAGATGCACCTGGTACATAGGTAACAGCCCAGGTTATAGACTGAGACAGACTAGGAAGAAGGAAGAGGCTGTCCACTTCTGAAAGAATTAGCCAGGGAAAACCTTATGAATAGCAAAGAAACACTATTTGGTACATTACCACGCAACTTTAGGAATAGTCCACTTAGGCTAAAAGGCTCGCAAAATAGGA
>NW_006921652.1:4852985-4859711 GCF_000298275.1 Orycteropus afer afer
CAGGGATTGTGGGGCTGGCGCGGGATCGGGCACTGTTTCGTTCTGCTGTGCATGGGGTCGCTATGAGTCGGAAACAACTCGACGGCACTTAACAACAACAACAACAACATCTTTGATGAACTTTATAGTTTTGGATTTTACATTTAGGTCATTGATCCATCTTGAGTTTGTTTTTGTGTATGGTGTGAGACATGGATCTTGTTTCATTTTTCTGCAAATGGATATCCAGTTTTGCAAACACCATTTGTTAGAGACTACTATCTCTTTCCAATTGAATGGGTTTCAGCCCTTTGTCAAAGATCAGCTGTCCATGGGTAGATGGGTCTATTTCTGGATTCTCAATTCTCTTCCACTGTTCTATGTGTCTTTTGTACCAATATCATGCTGTTTTGACAACCATGGCTGTATAATAGGTTTCAAGATTGGGTAGTGTGAGACCTACTTTGTTTTTCCTCTTCAGTAGTGTTTTTCTTATCTCAGGTCTCTTTCCGCTCCATATAAAATTGGTGCTTGGTTTGTCCATGTCCAGAAAGAATGTTGAGGGAATCTGGATCAGGATTGCATTGAGTGTATAAATCTATACTTTGGGTAGTATTGACATGTTCACAATGTTCAGTCTTCCTAGCCATGAACATGGCATGGTGTTGGTGTTGTTGTTATGTGCTGTCAAGTCATCTCTGACTCATAGCAACCTTATACACAGCAGAGCAAAAAACCACCCAGTCCTGTCCCAGTCTCATGATCTCTACTAAACCTGACCCCATCACTGCAGCCTCTGTGTCAATCCACCTTGTTGAGGCCCTTTCCACTTTCGTTGACCCTCCACTATACCAAGCATGATGTCCTTCTCCAGAGAATGGCCCATTCTGAGAACATGACCAAAGTAGGTCAGACGAAGGAGCATTCTGGCTGCACTTCTTCCGGGAAAGATTTGTTAGTTCTTTTACCAGCCCACTGTGCTTTCAGCATTCTTCACCAATACCACAACTTAAAAGCATCCATTCTTCTTTGGTCTTCCTTATTCTTTGCCCAGCTCTCACATGCATATGAGGCAATTGCAAATACCATGGCTTGGGTCAGGCACATCTTAGTCTTTGAGGAGATATCTTTGCTCTTCAGCATTTGAAAGAGGTCCTTTGCAACAGATTTACCCAATGCAATACGTCTTTTGACTGCTGTTTCCATTGGTGTCGATTGTAGAATCAAGTAATATGAAGTCTTTGACAATTTCAGTCTTTTCTCCTTTCATCGTTGATGCTGCTTATTGATCCAGTTGTAAGGATTTTTGTTTTCTTTATATTGGGTGTAATCCATACTGCAGACTGTAGTCTTTAATCTTCATCAGTGAGTACTTCAAATCATCCTCACTTTCAGCAAGCAAAGTTGTGTCATCTGCATATCACAGGTTGTTAATGAGTCTTCCTCCAATCCTGATGCCATATTCTTCTTCATGTAGTCCAACTTCTCAGAATATTTGCTCAGCATACAGATTGAATAAATATGGTGAAAGGATACAACGCTGGCACACTCTCTTCCTGATTTTAAGCCACATGTGTGTGTGTGTGTGTGTGTGTGTGTTATATGCCTTCGAGTCAGATCCGACTCATAGCGACCCCTCCTTGGGTTTCTGAGGCAGTATCACTACGGAAGTAGATTGCCCAGTCTTTCTTCCGAGGAGTGGCTGGTGGGTTTGAACCACCAGCCTTCTGATTAGCAGTCAAGTGCCTTAGGCACTACGCTATCAGAGCTCCTTTAAGCCATGTAGTGTTCCCTTTTTCTGTTTGAACGAAAGCCTCCTGGTCTATGTACAGGTTCCTCATGAGTACAATTAAGTTCTCTAAAATTCCCATTCTTCTCAATGATATCCATGATTTTTTATGATCCACACAGTAATATGCCTTTGCATAGTCAATAAAACACAAGTAAACATCTTTCTGGTATTCTTTGCTTTGAGCAAAGATCCATCTGACATCAGCTACATTCACAGCATATGAGCATGGCATGTTCTTCCATTTATATAGGTCTCTTGACAATTTCAAGTTGTCAAGTTTCTTATAGTAGTGTTTCATAGTTTTCTTTGGATAGGTCTTTTGTGTACCTGATAAGATTTGTTCATAACTACTTTATCTTTTTGGTAGCTATTGTAAATGGTATTGCTTTCTATATTTCTTTTTTTTTTTTTTTTTAATATCTATAAACATGAAATTATTTGTCCCATCATTGATTTCTTTTCCTGGATCCTACTTCCTCCACTACGTTTTGTAGCCTATTTCTCTGCTCACTTTCTAAAGAAAGCTTCCTAAAAAAGTTGTTTATGCTCCAGGTCTCCAATTTCTCTCTTCCTGTTCACTTTTATTTTATTTTAAGAGTTTGTTTTAAATTCAATGTTATGGGCACATCTAGATTCACTCCCCATTCACCATGCTCAACCCCAACCCAGTCTCCTCCTCTCCCAGCCCAGCAACACTCCCTCTGTATTCCTCATAGTCATGCACTCCCATTTGTCCTGCATTTCCTCCATATGAATGTTGCCCCACCAGTGCTCCATGGTCCACTACTTCAAGGGATGTACTTCTATAGAGTATGTAGGTGTGTCACCCTGGGTTGAGTGGTCTGCATGTACATCTTGTTAACTATTGAACTGAGAGCCAGTCCCTGGAAGTGAGCTTTATTCCAGGCCCAGAATGTATCCCCGGGCCATAGTATTGGGGGTCTCACCAGGCTCCATCCAACCAGTAATTCTGGTCATTATTGAGTTTTTGGATTTTGTTCCATGTTTTTCCTCCCACTCTATCCAGGATCTCCAGATTTGATCCTCTCCTAAGTGGTTGGCATTCGTAGCTGGGCACCATCTAGTTCTTCTGGTATCAAAGTCCTTCATGTACTAGGGCTGATTGCTTCCAAATGCCTTTGTATTTTTATTTTTTATTTATTTTTCCCCCCGCACTCTTCTTTGCTTCCGATGCTAGCAGACCATTAGGTGCATCTTAGATGGCCACTTGAAAGCTTTTAAGACCCCAGTCGCTACTCACCAATGTAGGATGAGGAACAAGACTTTTATGTATTTTGTTGTGCCAGTTGAGTCTGGTGTCCCCCAATACTATGGTCCTGAGTTGGTAGATCCATTGGATCTCTCTCCCACAGTGTCTGGGTGTCTGTCAGGGATTACTCTGTGTCTCTCTTCTGTTATTTCTGTAAGGATTGCAGGTATTTTGTATCACTGCTATCTGTGCAAAATTAGCCTGTGCTGAATCTACCCTTAGTCTAGAGTATACTCCTGTTCACTGACCCCCATCTGATCCTCTCAGGTGTTTATGTGTTTATCTGGAGCCTGGTGTTTGGTGTTAATGGTAATGCAGTATTGTGGGCACACTGGTTGGTATTAGCATCTGTCGTCTATCTCCTATGTGTACAATTCAGTGTCCTCCCTCTTCCTAATGCCATCATGGTGGTCATAGACCACCTTATTTCCTTATTTCCATTTTAAGAGATCTCTTTGCTAATCTAGAGAAATCTAACTAATTTTTGCATATTGATCTTGTATCCTGCCCTTTGCTGAATCATTCTATTAGTTCCAGGAGTTTGTTACTGAATATCTTAATTTTTCTATGTATAGGTCATGTCATCTGCAAATAGAGATAGTTTTACTTCTTCTTTGCCAGTTTGGAAGTCTTTCATTTCTCTTTCTTGCCTTATTGTCCTGGCTAGGGCGTCTAATACAATGTTGAATAGAAGTGATGATAGAGGGCATCGTTGTCTGGTTCCCGTTTGCAAGGGGAATTCTTTGAGTCTCTCTCCATTGAGAATAATGCTGGTTGTTGGTTTTGCACATATGCCCTTTTTATGTTGAGAATTTCCCCTTTTATTCCTATTTTTCTGACAGTTTTTATCAAGAATGAGTGTTGGATTTTGTCAAATGCCTTTTCTGCATTGACTGATATGATCATGTGTTATTTTTCCTTTGTTTTATTTATGTGATGGATTATGCTGATTGTTTTTCAAATGTTGAACCATCTTTGCATACCCGGTATGAATTCTACTAGGTCATTATCTTATTCTTGATATAGTGTTGGATTCCATTGGCTAGGATTTTGTTAAAGATTTTTATGTCTATATTCATGTGGGATATTGGTCTATAGTTTTCCTTTTTAGTAGTGTCTGCCTGATTTTGGTATTAAGATTATGCTGGAATAGCTTGAGTAGGATAGGTGTCAGCTGTTCTCTGAAATTTTGGTAGAATTTTCCAGTGAAGCCATCTGAGCCAAACATTCTTTTGTGGGGATTTTTTTTTTTTTTTTTTAAATAATCTACTCACTTTCTTCTTTTCTTATGGGTCTATTCCAATTTTCTATCTCAGTCTATGTTAGTTCATGTAGGTCATGTATTTCTAGAAATGTGTCCCTTTCTTGGAGGGTTTCAAATTTGTTGGAGTAAATTTCTTCCTAGTATTCTATTATCTTTTTTTGTTTCAGTTAGATCTGATGTGAAGTCACTCATTTCATTTATTCTTTGTGTTATTTGCATCTTACCTTTCTTATCCTTGGTTAAATTTGCCAATGCTTTATCAATTTTGTTAATTTTTTCAAAGAACCATCTTCTAGTCTTGTTGCTTTTTCCTATTGTTTTTATGCTTTCTGCTTCATTTATTTCTGCTCTGATATTTATTATTTCCTTTCTTCTAGAGACTGTAGGCTTCTTTTGTTTCTTTTTTCTAACTGTTGGCATTGTTAGGTTAAGGTGCTGATTTTGGTTCTTTATCTTTTTTTGTTGTATGCATTTGTTGCTATAAATTGACCTCTGAGTACTGCTTTGGCTGTGCTGCAAAGCTTTTGGTATGTTGTGCTTTCATTCTCATTTGTTTCTAGATTTTTTTATTATTATTATTTCACCTATTACCCAGTAGTTCTTTAGCAGTGTTATTCCGTTTCCATGTATTTGATTTTTTTCCCTTGGTCTTCCCATTATTATTTCTAATTTTATAGCATTATGATCTGAGAAGATGCTTTGTACTATTTTGAGGTTTTAAAATGTATTGAGGCTTGTTTTGTGACCTAACATATTATTTATTCTGGAGAATGATCCAAGTGAACTGGAAAAGAATTTGTGTTGTGTAGTTGAGTGTTCTGTATATGTCTGTGAGATCAAGTTCGTTGATCGTGTTGTTGAAATCTTCTGTATCTTTGTTGAATTTCTTTCTAGTTCTATCCTTCATTAAAAGTAGTATGTTAGAGTGCCCCACTACTGTTGTAGAATTGTCTATTTCATCTTTTAATTCAGTTAAAGTTTTCTTTTTCTTTTTGGATCTCTTTCATTAGGTACAGAGATATTTATTATGTTTATCTCCTCTTGGTTGATTGACCCTTTTGTCATCATATAATGCCCTTCCTTGTCTCTTATGCTGCTGTTCACCTTGAAGTCTATTTTGTCAGAAGTTAATATTGTCGCTCTTGCTCTTTTTGTGTTGTACTAGCCTTATATGTATTTTCCCATCCTTTGATTTTTAATCTATTTTTATCTTTATGTTTAATATGAGTCTTTTATAGGCAGCATATTGATGGGTCTTATTTTCTTATCCATTCTGCCACTCTCTTTCTCTTGACTGGTGCATTTAATCCATTCATATTCAGTATAAGTAGTGATAGGTATGAATTTACTGCTGTCATTCCTTTGTGTTTTTATAGTTGTCTTGATGGTTTCTTTATTCTGAATATTTTCATATGCTGAGTTCATTTTTTGGGGGGGGGTTTCCTTTTCTTTTTCTTCCTTGTTGTTGATTTTGTGTTTAGTAAGTCATTGTGATTTTCTTCTTTCTTATCCTTTAGAAGAGTCACTAAATTTATTTGTGCTTACTCTATAGTAGATTAAGTTCTGTAATTATACCATTTATTCCCTCTTTTTTGTATGTAGTTCTTCTTGTTTATGGACTGCCACGTCTTGTTTTCTATTTTCCATATTGTAAGCTTATTTTAGTATTGAGAATTCTTTTTCTGGATTGGTTTCGGGGTAGTGTTGTCACATTTCTTAAGCTTAAGTTGTCTTCCATTGTTAGTTTTATGTTTGACAGACTCCCTTTAGCATCTTTTGTAAAGTTGGTCTGATTTTTATAAATCATCTTAATTTCTGTTTGTTTGGGTATGTCCTGATTTCACAATCATATTTGAGATATACTTTTGCTGGGTATATAATTCATGGTTGGCAATATTTTCTTTCAAGATTTTGTATGTCATCCCAGTGCCTTCTTGCCTGCATGGTTTCTGCAGAGAAGTCAGACCTTGATCTTACTGGTTGCCCTTTCTTCCCCAAGCGGCTCTCAAGATTCCTTTTTTGTCTTTGAATTGGAAAGTTTGATTATGATGTCTTGGTGACTTTCCCTTGGGGTCTATCATGTTTAGGATTTGTTGAGCTTCTTGGATGGATATCTTTTTGTCTTTCTTAATATTGAGGAAGTTTTATGTTAACAAATATTCAACAATATTCTTTGTGGGTTGTTTCTTTATTTTCCCTCCCCTTCCTCTTGTTCTGGAATCCCAATCACAAGCAGGTTACTTCTCTTCTCTTATTCCTTTTTTCAATCTTTTTTTTCTGATATTTCCTCATACAAGCTGGTGTCGAGAGATTTGTCTTTAAGCTATCTAATATTTTCTCTTGTACTGTTTTGCTAAATTCTTTTCCTTGCTTTTGTTTATGGTTTCCTTGAGCTCTTGGAAGGCCATATATATATATATA
>NW_006921652.1:4859811-4864174 GCF_000298275.1 Orycteropus afer afer
CTTACCTGTTCTTCCTCAGAAAGGTTTCCTAGTTCTTCATTTTGGTCATTTTGGTCACTTGCTTCCATTATCTTATCCTATTTATTTGTTTGAATTGAAGTTGTCTATTGTCTCCAAGACATTTTGAAGTTGTTGTTTTTATTTGTTGATTATGTGTTGGTTTGTTTCACTCTTGTTTTTGTTTTGCTTATTTTCAGTATGTCTGGATTGGTGAGGCAGGTGTGCTTCTTGAATTTTTAGCTTGGCAGCACTAGGACACTCCCTAGCTGCCTCTGGGTTGGTAGAATAACTGGTAGGAATGTGAGTACAGGTCTCTGTCATGAAGAGGAGCTGTGGGTGGTATGAGCAGTTGTTGTCCATTGTCTGTTGTTGATCCAATGGTGCAGGAGCTGGTGGTGGTGCTCGCCCATTGGATGAGGTGGTCAGTACAGTCTACTGGCTGTCTACTGGAGATTTAATGTCCTCCTCCTTTTGGATGGGGAAGGAAAAGAAAAGAAAAGAAAAACAATTCAAGGAGAAGAAAAAAATAATGGAATAAAAATAAAGGGTAAAAAATAGAGAAAAAGAGAAGTGGGCATGGATGAGAAAAAGTTTGGTAAAAATGAAAGAAGAAGGAGAAATGAACAGATAAAAAGTAAGAAAAATTGGGGAAAAGAAAATTGGAAAAAATAAGGGGGAAATAAGGAAGCTGAGGAGGTGGGACTTTTGTAGTCATGGTCAGCCAATAACCCTGGGAACATGCAGTTGTGACGTAAACCACTGATCCACTGGGATATGGGCCTGTGAAGGTGATAGGAGTCTGGCCTGATTGGGCACCTCCAAGAGAGGAGGCTGTAGGTTTTTGCCTCTTGTGTTCAGTGTGAGAAAGATCAGCCTGTGACACAAGTACAAGAAGAAAGAGCTGCAGCCCCTAGGTCTGTATGTTTGCAGTGGTTAGAGTAACTCTCTAGTTGCAATTCGCTTGTGGATCTGGAACCCTTCTGAGCACACACAGCCATTTACGTAGCTCCTGTCCAGAGAAGTAAAAGGCTGCCCTTAGATTAGCTTCTCCAACTGCCCCAACATAGGCCTTTCCCTCACAGAGGTAGGAGGTGCCTGGCATGAGTGCTCACATTTGGAGAGGAGGTTGTAGAGGTGTGCCTCTTGGGTTCAGTGTGAAAAAGATCCACCAGTACCTCAGGAACCAAGTGGGCAAGCTTCAGCCCCTGGCTCTGTCTCCTAGAAGCCAGTTGTTCAGGATAGCTGGACTATTGTGGAGGTGGCCAGGTGGGTGAGGCTTCCCTTGACACTGGGTTAGGGGAAAAGTGTGTTTATCCCTAGGTGCAAAGAAGGTTTGTGTTTGTTAGATTGCAGAGTGTAGCTCTCAAATCATGATTCACTGGCATGGGTCTAGCACTCTTCTGGGCTCACACAGGCATTTATCCAGCTCTTGTCCAAATTCAGTCGTGTGAGAGGCTGCCCTGAGCCTAGCTTCTCCATCTACCCCAACACAGGCTTTTTCCCTCATGTAGTTCCTCAGCTCAAATGACTAGTGTCTATTGTTGTTGTTGTTGTTGTTATGTGCCACTGAGTCAGCCCCAACTCTTAGCGACCCCTCCTTGGGTTTCTGAGGCACTATCACTACAGAAGTAGGATTGCCCAACCTTCCTTCTGAGGAGTGGCTGGTGGGTTTGAACCACCAGCCTTCTGGTAAGCAGTCAAGTGCCTTAGGCACTATACTACCAGAGCTCCTAGTGTCTACTACTGGTGTTATTTCATTCCCTTTGTGTGGCTTCCTTCTCATTCTGCAGCAACCTGTGCCACTGTAAGTCTGATCTGCTTCTCTGAATGTTCATGTCCCAACTCCTGCATGTCTTCTGCTCACCTTGAATTATTTCTAATCTGACTACACTTTGTCTTTATCACTACGTGGATTCCATGAAGCTGTTTTTTCCTCATCTATGTCTCATGTCTCTATGCTTAAAATGGAGATACCTCAGCCATTCCTGGCTTCTTCTTTCTCCCCAGTCACTGACCTTGCTCTATCTCCTTTTCCAATCAATCAGCATTCACTCTAATCCTTTATCCTCTCATTTGATAATCAGAATTCCAGGATCCTTATTTGTATCCATTTCACATGGTTTTTCTAGATCTCAGTTATGAAGGGATGGAGAGGAGTGTGTTAACAGGACACTATCTTGTCTCTCTTAACATCCATTGTACCTTCATGACTCAAGAATTGCTGTCCAAAGATGTAAACTCCCCCACACAGGAAAAAAAAAAAAACTGCCATTGAGTTGGATCCGACCCATAGTGACACTTCACACCTCCTTGGGTTTCCGAGGTGATATCATTGTGGAAGTGGATTGCCCAACCTTCTTTCTGAGGAGTGGCTGGTGGGTTTGAACCACCAGCCGTCTGTTTAGCAGTCAAATACCTTAGGCACTATGCCACCAGAGCTCTCAGAGAGATGAAATTCAGCTCTCAGTTTTGATGTAATGTTATTTCCCATCCACTGAGATAACTGACTTGTCTGTGAAATGCTACGCTGAGAGCTGCATTTCTGGAGACCCTGTGGTCTCCACAACTTTTGGTTGTTGGTCCTGTCCCCAGGATACTTTAGCTTTTCTTTGGGTTGCAGTCACAGTTAGATCCATATCATCCCAGGTGACTTGGAGTTTTGCTCCTTCCTTTCAGGTACTCTTTAAATAAAGATCTGCCAGTCACCAGGGAAAGGAGTTTTGGTGGTGTAGTGGTTAAGGCATTTGGCTGCTAATGCAAAGGTCATTGGTTTGAACCTACTAGCTGCTCTGCAGAAGAAAGTCTGCTTCTGTAAAGATTTGACTTGGAAACCCCATGGAGGTCACTATGAGTCAGAATCAACTTGATGGCAGTGAGTTTGTTTAGTTTGGAGTTGTCAGAGAGTATGGCCTCAATAAGTATTTGTTGAATGGACCTGTTCATTCTGAAGAAAAGAGATTAAGACTTCAAAATAGTTCATTCTAATTTGCACCCTGCTGAGAATTTCCACTTCCATCCAGATACACTGAATCACAATCTACATTTTCACAACATCCTCAAGTGAATCACCTGTGGATCTATAAGAATCACCTGGAGATCTTGTTGAAATGTAGATTCTGATTTAGTACATCTCAGGTGGAATTGCACATTCTCACCGGGGGATGGAACCTGAACAAACCAACCAGTTGGAAGCCCTGAAAGAGATCTCTTTGTTCTTCTGGGCCAATGAGTTTTCCTTTACTAACTGGCCTGTGGCTTTCTGCTCTGACAAATTATAGCACCTGTTTATGTCTTTCTCACCCACATGTTTCAACTGAATACCTGTGGGTGTACTTACAAAAAGTGGCCAGAAGTACCCATCCATTTTGGCAAGTACCTCTGGTCTGAAAGGTACAAATCAGAACTTTCACCACTTTCCACATGGCACTCACTGGTGGAGCCAATACCTGGAAAGCCCTAGTTGGGCCATTTGTCATCACATGGACAGACACAGACCACTGGTGGAAAATGGAAGGTCTGAAGCAGCTTTAATAACCTGCCTCTATGTGTAGACAGCCATGGTTGGTCACTTTTTCTCAATAGCATTAGATGTGCTGATTCCAATGTGGTTCATATTATGCTGCTATTCCCTTTAAAAGGAAAATTTCTCTCAGAAAACTGGAAATTTCTGAAATGATTTCACATCCATTCCCCTTGCCTTGCAAAACAGCTGCTCACAATCAGAAGTAGACAGCACAAAGCAAAAGAAATAATTTTTGTTTTCAATTAATTAATTAATTAATTTGGTTTTCCTTAGAATCACAAAGAATTCTTCATATAACCCAGAGAAAGCCATTAGAAGGAAATCATCATTTTAGATGTGGTTCTTCCTGTGAAGGATATAGATTGATAAATCCTGCTCTGTCTTTCCTGTAAATGGATACTAGGCTTAGATAACAATGAATTTTCCTCAAAATTCCACATGAAATTATCACTTATTATGTCATCATGATACATACAGTGGGAGTATATCTGTTACATTCTTGTCATTTTTTCCTACTACTTGCTTCCAGGTCCTCACCGGCAGAGTTAGAATCATCCTTTTCAGCTTCTTCTTATTATTCCTAGCATCTATTGAAGAATTATGGGGTTTACTCATGGAATTCCCAAATCATAAATGTGTACCCAACACCCCACATTACAGAAAGGAGGAATCAGAAAATAATTAAGTTCTCCATTATTACTCCTGCCTCAAAAATATCTACTTCTTAACTGGGAGGGGAGCTGTTGCATTGTGGGAAATTATAGTCAATGTCATGAGAGAAAATGTGTGTGAGCTGCTATATAGAAAGTGAATTTTCTCTGTAAACTTCACCCAAATTAT
>NW_006921652.1:4864274-4872972 GCF_000298275.1 Orycteropus afer afer
ATATTTGTGCTCTTAGTTAGCTGAAAAGCTCGCTGAGTGGGAGGAGACCGCCATTTATTGAGAACAAGAAGAACAAAAAATAGTCAATTGCACATTTGATTCTATGTATTAGCAACCACCCTTTGAGGCCACAAATAGCATCTGTTCTTTAAGATGGCAGTCCTTGGGTGGCACAAACAGTTAAATCCCTGCTCAGCTGTTAAGCAACAGGTTGCAAGTTTGAGTCCACCTAGAGTCTCCTCAAAAGAAAGAGCTGGGAATCTACTTCTGAAAACAAAACAAAAATCAGCCATTGAAAACCCTATGTACTCTGACACACTTTAGGGCATCTCGAATCAGAATCAACTTGCTGGCAACTGGTTTTCTCTACAGATGAGGAAACTGTGAGAAGGTTTGAATCATTCTCCCCAATGCACACAGTAATTGTGTAACACTTGCCCTCACCCCTAGATTGAGCTTGTCCAGGTGCTCAGTGAAGATTTGTTAAGTAACATATACCAATGTCCATAATCCTGGTCGGATTAGTACTGTGAGTCTGGGGTAACCAGAATACCTGTTGCCTCAGGTGTTCTAAGATTTCTAAAGTCACTTTTAACCTTAAAAGCAGCCTTATCTTTAAACAACAAAACAGTTTACTGTTTTTCAAATATTACAAGAAACTTGATGTGTTCCACCCCTAACCCAATATTCATTTATTCATTCAATAATTATTTATTGAGTGCCTTCTATGTGCCAGGCATTATTTACATGCTTGGACAAGAACTTTAAACAAGACAGAGAAACTCCCTTCTTTCATGGAGTTTTAATTGTAACAGAATATTTTAGTTACCTATTGCTGCATAAAGAAGCATTGGTGGTGCAGTGATTAAGCACTCAGCTTCTAACAGAGAGGTTGGCAGTTCTAAGCCACTAGCCATTCCATGAGAGAAAGATGCAGCAGTCTGTATCCATAAAGATTTAAAAAAAAAAAAAAAAAACCCACAAAATCACTACCATCTAATCAATTCCAACAGTGGTAATTAATTTGTGAGTTAACTTGCCTGGGCTGTGGTTTTGAGTAGCTTGGTAGCTGGATGTAGTTATCCCCCATGATGAGATTGGTAATCAACTCCATGTTGGAATCTGCTGTCAGCAGCTGAGTATCTGCCTTTAGAGTGTGGCTTGCTTCCAGTATATAAGGAGGGCCTTTGAGAAAGGTCTCTAGCTTTTTGGCTTATCCAGATCCTGCATGTGGTAGTTAAGTTTGTGTGTCAACTTGGCTGGGTCTGGTTGAATGGCTGAGCAACTGGATATAGTATTCCCCATGATGAGACTGGTAATCAACTCCATGGTGGAATCTACTGTGAGCAGCTGAGTAGCTAGCTGCCTTATGGATGTGGTCTGCTTCCTGTACATAAGGAGAAGCCTTGGGGAATGGTCTCTAACTTATGGCACTCCTGAACCCTGCATGTAGCCATGTTCTGCCAACCTTGGGACTTTCAATTGACTTGAATTAATGGCCTGCCATGTGGTTTGGTAACATTGGGACTGTGCCTTTTTACTTGTCAGCCTTGGACTTGTCAGCCTCAGCAGCCAGCAGCTGTCTGAGTGAAAGAAAGTCTCTAGCTTCAGTGGGCTGGGATCAGGAGGCAGAGCTAAAGCCCAAGGTTGAGGGGCCCAGCCTCCAGAGCCTGGCACTTTGAACTTGGACTTAAAGCCTCCAAATTGTAAGTATAAACTCCCATTTGTTATGGCCATCCCATAAGAAATATTCCTTCAGAGTAACACTAGGTAACTGGAACACTGCATTTGGCTGAATCTTCATCTCGGTGGCCTGTCATGTTGCCTGATGATCTTAGGATTGTTCCTGGACTTGAACTAGTGGCCATCCATGTTGTTGTCTGCTAATCTTGGGCTATTCTATTTTACTTGTCAATCTTAGGTTCATCAGCCTCAGCAGCCAACAGCTGCATGAGTCGGAAGTTTCTAGCTTGCTCCAGTTGGCCTTGAAGAAGAGGCAGAACTGAAGCCCAAGGTTGAGGGTCCTTTACCCAGCCTCTCGAGCCAACACATTGAACTCAGACTTCTAGCCCCCTAAACTGTAAGAGAATAATTCTTCTTTGTTAAAGCCATCTACTTGTGATATATGTGTTACAGCAGCACTAGAGAACAAAACTACTGAGTCATAGCAACCCCCATTGGGCTCCCAACGCTGTAATCTTTATGGAAGCAGAATGCCTCATCTTTCAGCAGTCTAAAGTGAAGCAGCTAGTGAGTCTGAACCACCGACTTCTTGGTTAGCAGCCAAATACCTAAACCAAATACCTTAATGACTACATTACCAGATCTCACCTTGGAAACCTTATGGGGCAGATAGTTCTACTCTGTCCTGTAGGTCACTATGAGTCAGAATCAACTAGATGACATACAACAACATTGTTTCATAAGAAATTACCCAAAAAGATAATAATTTAAAACAGCACAGACTTAGTATATCTAACAATTTCTATGGGTCAAGAAACTGGGTGTGACTTAGTTGGGTCCTCTGACTCAGGGTCTCTCACAAGACTGGGACTGTGGTCATCTCAAGACCTAGCTGTGGGAGGAACTACTTCCAAGCTCAACCACAGGGCTCGTGGCAGGCCTCAGCTCTTCACTGACTATGCAGCAGAGACATGACCTGTCACAGACTACTTACAACATGGCAGTTTGCTGTCCCCAGAGTAAGAACTCTAAGAGAGTAACTGAGAGAGAGAGAGTATGAGAAAATAAGAGAGTCAACAAGATGGTAGTCACATTACTTTTGCAATGTAATCTCATTACTTTTGCTATGTTCTATTTATTAGAAGGAAGTCACTAGGTCCATCCCACATTGAAGATGGTGGGGAATTGCACACCAAGAGGTGTGGGTCATTAGGGACCATTTTAGAGGCTGTCTACCACAGAGAAACAGTAAGTAAGTATTGTAAGTTTGTCCCCTCTGCCTGATATGCTCTTTGCCCAGATTCTGGAAGAAGAGGCAGAACTGGTTTCCAAATATCCTTCAGATCTTAACTTGAATGTCACTTTTGCAAAGAGGCACTCCCTTAAAAACTTGTCCTTCAGCCCCTAACTCTCTATTCCTTAATCTATTTTTCTTCAAAACACTTCTCATCACCTTCAATTTTGTTTCCTAACTTACTGGGACACAATTATAAAACCCTGAGAAGGAGACTGTCATGTTGGAGAAACAGTGAAAATGCCAGTGTGGGCAGATCAGAGTGACAAGATGAAGAGTAGAAGAGAAAATATCAGAGGGCATCCATGAGCCAGCCCACACAGGGCCTTGCAGACCAAGGCAGAAAATGAACTTTATTCTAAAATGGAGGGGAAATCAGTATGATCTTATTTACATTTTTAAAAGTTTACCCTGGTTGCTATTGTAGAGAACAGACCATCACAGGGCAAGAGAGGAAGCAGCAAGGCAGTTGGGAGGTGGTTGCAGTGGGCCCCAAGAGTTGCAATGGAAGCAAGAGTAGAGACAGCCACAGGCAGCTTACTGTCTTCTCATCCCCTTATATTTTTATGTTCTGCTTCTTCTGAATTATAAACCTCTACCCAGTGTCTCCTTTCCTGTGACATATTTCTTCTCATCATCCTAGATTGAAGAGCCCTGATGGCATAGTAGTTAAGGCATTTGACTGCTAACCAAAAGGTCAGTGCTTTGAACCCACCAGCTGCTTAGAGGGAGAAAGATGACACAGTC
This sequence comes from Orycteropus afer afer, assembly GCF_000298275.1. NCBI lineage: Eukaryota > Metazoa > Chordata > Mammalia > Tubulidentata > Orycteropodidae > Orycteropus > Orycteropus afer. The sequence goes on from NW_006921652.1 coordinate 4,867,999, forward strand.
TGCTTCCCTAAAGATTTACAGCCTTGGAAACCCTACAGGGCAGTTCTACTCTGTCCTTGATGGCAGTGGGCACCCTAGATTGACCCCAATGTGGAACACAGTCCCATGACCTTTTAATTCCTCTGCCTGATGACCACCTACACAAGGAGGTATGTATAACAGACTCTACTGAAGTTGTGTAGTAACCCAGAGGGCTTATGTTCCAACACAGAAAAGCACAGTAAAGAATGTAAAATGCAGTATTAAACATTCTTTTCATGAAAAACCCCTGTTCATGTCTCCTGCCAGCCCTGATGCCCCGTTGTGTTGTTGTGCTGCTCTCTTGCCTTTGATCTCATTGTAGCTTCTCCTAATTTTACTATGTCCCTCATTCTCACTCTTTCTCTCTCTCAGGCTGCTTACATAATATGTTTCCACATCTTTTCATGCAAGAGCATTTCAAAGTCCTTTTATTTTGTCTCCTTCCTTCAGATCCTGACCTAATACTTCATTTTTTCACAATTAACATACCTCATTAAAGTGTTTTGCTAAGTAATATCAATAGCAAATATGCTTTCCAACGTAGATGTTTTCAAACCTCTCTGACACTTGGAAAGAAGGTTAGAAGACAAGAGCAGAGAAGAGTTGGAAAAGACTCTGGAATTAGATTCAGAGCATACATCACTCCTTGAAGAAAGAGAAAGTAATCAAAGAATCTGAGTGAAAAATAATTCCAGCAACAATGTCATCTTGCCAATATGAACGCTGAATGTTTGGCCTTTGTTATCACCTAGGGAACACAAAGGCCCCTGTGGCCATGAAAGTCATAATAATATCACTTCCTCCATCCCCTCCACCTCCCACACCCCTTGGCAGTCTCATATATTCTAGTCATTGTAAATTCAATTCTCCAGAAAATGTCTTGAAAAACTAATTTACTTCCATCCCTCAATTTTTTATACTCATTTTGGTTTATTGCATTAAGAGTCTAGGTACTAGTAAAGGGTTCAGACTCTACAAACAATGACCAATTTCAGAAGCATAGGAATGATTGAAGAAGAATTACTTTCTGATTTATGTAGCAATAAATTGAGGCATGTTGAGCAACAGATTTGCAAAAAAACTTTTGCTGCCAGATTTTATTTACAGAATGTCCTCATTTTCCAAAACATTGTCATTTCCTTTTTCAGATCGCACCTTCTGACTACAGCAGGTAATTTGGGGAAGATTTACACATAATGATAGCCTGAATCCCTTAATTTATAAAATTGCATAGCACTTGGCTCATTACTTGCTGTTGAAAATGCTAGTCTAATAAAAGAAGAGCTTTCACATGGTGAATTTAATTGCTGAAATCGAGTTGGATCCATTCCCAAACATCCCCTTGAGACAAAACCTCAATCTTAGTGCTGGGTGTTCCTCAAGCCAGATGTGTGGAAGTCACTGACCTGATTGGACAGACTTTTTCATGTAAGGGATTTACCATTTCTGGGCTCTACCTCACTCACTGGACTTGGTACTGTCACCAATATGTTTACTCATCTCCACTTAGGGAATTCAGAATTTCATAAAGGGCATTGACAAGATTCCAAAAGGCAATAGAACATAAGCTTAGTTTAAAGGATTTAAGCATCTGTCAATACTCCACTGATGACAGTGGACTTTCATTATGAAATACATAGTAAAGTTTTGAGTTGTAAGTAAAAGATTAAAGTACTACCAGGTAAATACTTCTTGAAAATTGGAGATGTTATTAGCCATCTATGTATTTTCTTTTTCTTCTCCTACCTTTGGCCCTGATTTAAGAACTAGTGGAAGAATACACTATATTGTGCAGAAGAATTCAGAAGTAAAGTTACCGATTTGCCTGAGGAGATTTATTCCTAAAGTTTTAGGGAAGGCAGGGTCAGATTTCAGGGGATGAAAATAGAGTGTGGTGGCCCGGACTACATCTAAATTGTACATTCATGCATTTGTGTGTGTGTGTGTGCACATGTGCATGCATGTGGGTTGAGTCCACAAATTCTTTCACATAACTTTGTGATACTTACACTAGGATGATCACCAGAATCATCTGAAGAGCTTTTAAAAAATATGGGTGCCTAGACTACTTCATAAAGAGCTCTAGTTGTATAGTGGTTCAAGCATTCTGCTGCTAACCAAAAGGTTGGTAGTTCAAACCTACCAGCTGCTCCATAGGAAAAAGATGAGACAGTTTGCTTCCATACAGATTTACAGCCTTGGAAACCCTATGGGGCAGTTCTACTCTATCCTAAAGTGTCACTATGAGTTAGAATCAACTTGATGGCAGTGGGTTTTGGTTTGAACTATCCCATCCTGAGGCCCAGAAACCTGTATTTGTGAAACAGGTGCCCATCCAGGTGACTGATAATTAGCCAAGTTTGAAACACTGTTAATCCTTTTCTTACCTCACCCTCACTATCTCTATCCTGGCTATCTTCCCATGAAGAAGTTTCTCAAGGCTTCTAGTCTTCTATTCTTTTTATTTGCAATGAAGAAAGAGATCATTTTGACCTGAATTTGGTCCATACACTCATCTTTCCATGGAAGAAATTATTCTTCCCATTTCTAGAAATTTACAGTTATGGTGGGGGCCAACCCTGTACTACATTGTGTCCTCAAATCTCTTTAAAGTCCTAGTATGGCCTCATCAGAGAATGGGCCAAGCAATTAATGTATAGCCAAGTAAACAGGTGTTCTTTATCTCTGGGGAAACCTCAACTGCAAAATGGTCATGTGCTGCTTGATGATCCAATGACATGCTCACAGACCCTTGTCTGTACTGATTCTGAGGCAAACTCAGAGGAACAGATGGAATTTAGGGAAGGCCTCTGAATTACATACAGTATTGTTAATGGTCCCAACACCTTGAAAGAAATCATTTTTTTTTTTTTTAATTTTCAGGTGGAGTTTGGTAAAGAATCGCTTCCCTGTTTTAAGAAGGGAAAGGATTTAAAATGGATTACATATAATTTAAATGCATGTTCTTACAAAACAATAGCTTCAGAGTTAACTCTAAATAAGTTATGTATAAATGAATCAGAAACATATGGTTGAATCTTTTCTCTAAATACAAAGGGGACTAAAAATTCAGGGAAAAGGGGCTAGAGACAAACATGAAGTAGATTTTTCAAAGGCCTAGACATCAAGTAACAATATAAAATACTTTCCAAAGATTCAAGCTGTCAAGTTTAATTTATTCTATTTTTTAGTTTATTTATAATAATCTACAGATATCAAAGAAGAAACTGTTCAATGAATTTTTTTTTTAAGTCCTCACAGAAGTTATTTTCAAATTACAATCTAATTATAGAAAACTAGCTAGGAACAGGTTATAAAATAGATGGAGTTACATTCAAAAAGTCCAAAGCTGGACATCCAACAACTTTCAAGTAATTTTTTAATAAAATGAGAGTACTTGAAATTGAATGATAGTTGAACAAATCAATTGTTGCTGAAGAATTTCTCTCTAATTATGTCCTGATGGCTTTACAATGCAGGAAAGAATGCACTGGGCTTTTGACAACTCCTTCCATTCCCAGTGGCAAAGGGAGTCAGGCCAGAAAATCACTTAGGAAGACCTGGACAACAGATGGTACACCAAAGTTGAACAATGATCTCACTAAGTGAGGCCTTAGAGACAAGATGATGCATTCCTCAGCTGGATATCGTAAAACGTGGGTATCAATGATTCACTTGTCTGACCATTAAAACTATGTTCTTATTAAGCCACAGGCCCAGTGTTTATGTCTGGTCAAAGCCCAACCACAAGCTGGACAGTGTTGTGGAAAGCACCTGAAGCAGGGAGAAAGTAACCTTCCCCAGGTCTGCTACTGCGTGGCTGGTATTCTGAGCAAGTCAGCTCCTTCTGTCTCAATTCCTACTATGATGAGGACAATAACATTATTCCACATACCTCATTCAAGGATCCAAGTGGAAAAAGTTATTTTAAAATGTAAATATGTCATATAATCTGGTATTTGGAAAAAAAAGAAGAAGAAATGGATAGATTTTAGAGCTGGCATTTCTAGCCCACTGTGCTAGATTAAGGAGGCTCTGGTGGCATAGTATCTAAAGCATTTGACTAGTAACCAGACTGGTGGTTCAAACCCACCAGATGGCTACAAATTCAGACTTTCTTCCCATTGAGAGAAGAGTCTAAAGACCATTCTCTTGAAACTGGAAAGACTCTGTGACTGCTTGACCAATAGAATATGGTGGAAGTGACGCTGATTTCTATGTCCAGGATTTAAGAGATGAACAGCTTTCCCTTTCTGTAAGTGCTTCCAGCTATGAACCAATACCAACTTCCATTTTATTCTTACATTTTTACCTTAGTTAAATTTCAACACAACTTTGAAAAAGCCTCTTTATTATCCCCATTAAGTAACTTGTTGAAGGTTATACAGCTAATATATTAGAAGAGTTGAGTCCAGAACCCATACCTTACTGCTCCTACTATTTCACCCTATGTTGGTTCTGGTTTTCATTAGCAACCTAACAAGCAGAATGACCACTAACAGTTTGAAACAGATTCCAGATTCTGGATCTCAAATCTGTTTTCAATCTACCAATACCATAATTTCATGCCATTGATTATCTGCTGCCTTCTATGTAAAATTTCTGCTCAATAATTGTGGAAGGGATGAATAAATGCATTTTCATGGAAAAAATTTTCCCTAATATGTTTTGACTCTTGAATCTTCTTGTTAACTAGATTGATTCTGCTACTGGTTTTTTTTTCATACTAAAATTTCATCACATTTTATTCCATTAAAAAAATTAATCAGCAGTAGTAAGTGATAGGGATCGCATTCCCCCCCCCCCAGAGGAAAGTTTAATAGAGCAGGGTGCTTGGGCAACAAGGTCCCATTAGACAAAGACCAATGCACCTGCTGCAAAGAAAAGGGACACTGGGCCAAAGAATGTCCCAGAAGATCTCAGCGGGGACCTTCAAAAAAGGTGTTGTCTTTA
>NW_006921652.1:4877165-4880232 GCF_000298275.1 Orycteropus afer afer
GCTCAACTCCTCTGCCCCTGCGTGGGATATGAGTCGGGCCCCAGCGCGCTGGTACCTCGAATAAACTCCTCCTGCTTTTGCATCAAAAAAAAAAAATAATCAATACAAACTTGAAAAGGTCAAGACCAAAAACAGAGATAGAAATTAATAAGAGAAAGAAGTAGGATTCAGTTTAACAACCAATTTGAACACGGTGGCATTTATGAAATGACTGTGGAAAGTAGAGTCATTGAAGTGGTGTCTAAATAGGAATCACTAGGTTGAATTTACCTTAATCATTTTAGCAAATGCATTTTTAATGATGATTAAAACACTCTAATCAATTATTCACATGGACAAATGATAGAGAGGGAAAAATTAGAGAACATTAGATAGCTTTTATATAATGAAAGAAAGATTATAGTGGCATTATTGGGGAGATTACACTTTTGGCACCAAATTCTTCCGCACTTGCAATAGAACACACAAGTCAAGTAACTTCTGGTTCTTTACCCTCACCCAGGTCCTGAAGAGACAGGTAAGGGAAGAATAAGATCTATTCTAGACTCAGGGATGTGATGAGATTTTCATAAATGGCTTTGGCTTTCATTACCACAACCTTTACTCCAGATAATTGATAAGAATGATTGAGGCAAGAGTCTTCTAAAAGGAAGTCCCACTGAGTGGAGTGATTTAAATATTCTGGCATGGACCACAGCTTCACATTTGGGATATTGAGGCAAACACAATCAAGATGTCAGGGAGTTGGGCAGGGGAAGAAGGAGGAGACAACACCAAAACTGCCAAAAGAACCTGAGGTCATTGATTCCTGGGCCACCATGGCTCCTAAGGGTGATGCTGGTTTGAAAACAAATATTTTAAACCATGCAAGATAAATAATAAATGGGAGGGAGGGGTAAGTAAGAGAAATAGACCTTTAAAGGGAAGATATTCACACTATACTGTTAGTGGTCACTTTGCATGAAGCACCACATGACCTAAGTCTTTGGGAAGTCAGAGGCCTAGGACAGAAGAGGAGGAACTAGGAGACTATCTTTTGAAAAAAACATGTTACATCTCAAAGCAGCTGACTGACATGGTCAAGGATCACATGGCTGCTGATTCATTTGGCAGATGCAATGTGCCAATAGTGAGCAGGGCCAGTGACATGCAGAGATCCCACCCAATACACACCCTTCCAAAGGGCACTAGAAGGCAACACATGAAGCCATGATGTTCCGGATTTGGGGGCAAAAGATACATTCAGATGCTAATAATCATGGAGACTAGAAATAAGCAAACCAAAACACTCCAGGGCAGCCTATAGTAGAGCAAAGTCATAAAGTTCAAGAAAAATCACCATCTGTCCACCAGGCAAGAGAGGTCAAATGTTCCACCAGAGACTGGGTTACATGAGACAAAACAGAGACTAGCTGATGTTGGAGGTTTATTTCCTGAAGCTGATCTCCAGACAAATGTTAAAGAAACCACTAAAGAGAAGCTGTATGCACAGTGTATGTCAATTTCCATTATTTTAAAAAACCTTATTGTGCAGCTGGTAGATCATAAATCTCTGGTTTACACTGGGCTGTTATTTAATTAGGCCAACACTTAATGACTCATAGTATTTTGTCATTTAATGATTCTTTATTTTTCTCACATCTAATTGGTAAATCACTGCTTATCAAGGTTTATGGTCTCTTTCTTTATTATACTGTCTTCTAGCCGCTGTCCAAGGTGATGTGAACTCCAGGCTATTGACTTTCCTCAAACCTCAGTGGAAGTTGTCATGAAGAATTAAGTCTTTGACAAATCAACAGCCTATACGCAGTGCCTCTTGCTGGGTATAACTTCAAGGAATTTGGAAACTGTCTCTGGTTTTGGCCTCGAGTCACACTACAACCTTAGACCCTGTCATTTACGTCAAGCTGGAAAAGACATCTTAATAAACTGCAGTATATCTTAGACTTTGATGGTATCTGTGAGCATGATGAAAAGGATTTTCACCACTAGATTTGAAATTTTTGGCTTTTTTTTTAATTACAGACTTCTTTTGTCTAAAACAAGTTCTGACAGTAGGAAGGAGTGAAAAAAGTACAGATTTATTTACATGGTATTTTCTCAGAAGAATCTCTTCTTTTTAAAAAAAAAAAAAACAAACAAATATTAGGCCATCCACAATAAACTCATATAAATGAAAAGATTAGAGTAAATTAATCTTATCCTGAGTAAGAAAAGTGATGAATAGCAATTACTTATTTTGTGTTCCTCAAGGAATTTGCCTGCTTACTTACTTTTTATTTCTCAAGGGAGGGAGTTACTCTAATAATATGGGAAGTGGTTAGTGGAAGGAGCTAAGGTTATTGACTCATAGAGCCTGATTATCTTTCACTAGCATGGCACAGAAGAAATAATGGGAGTTTTTGGAGTCATGCAGACCTAGTTTCTAATTTCAATTCCACTACTGACTAACAAGGGAGCTCTGGTGACATAGTGCCTAAGACATTTGACTACTAACCAGAAAGCTGGTGGTTCAAACCCACCAGCCACTCCACAGAAGGAAAGTTGGGCAATCTACTTCTGTAGTGATACTGCCTCAGAAATCCAAGGAGGGGTCACTAGAGTTGGATCCGACTCCACGGCAGTGGTTGTGTTTTGCATATTGACTAACTATGAGACTCTTGCTAATATATATAAACTCTTCATGTATAAAGTATAGCTAATAATGTCCACCATCTTTACAAGTTAGGCAAAGCTATTTCTTCATGGACTAGACCCAGTGTGAAAGCAAGGCTCCAAGGAGAGTGTGACTTGAACTAAAAGTAGTTGATTCAGGAATAACTGAAGCTATAATTTACATTTCTAATATCACACTGTCTTGAATTTTATAGAGTACTTTATGGCTAAATCTATACCCCAGAATGACTGAGTCTATTCAGAGAAACACAGTAAGAAAATAATATAAACAATGACAATAATAATAATAATAATATATATATATATAGTTGTTTTTGTTGTTGTTATGTGCCGTCGAGTCGGCCCCGACTCATAGCGACCCCTCCTTGGGTTTCCGAGGCAGTATCACTAC
>NW_006921652.1:4880452-4936867 GCF_000298275.1 Orycteropus afer afer
TTGGTTAGATGATCTCCAATCACTGGCTGGTTGCCATTTTTTGCTGTCAGTTGATCTTTGAGGCATCATTAGACTTAACAGCCAATTTCTTTATCAAGGAAAATAATCAGCAAGTATATTAATTAGAGCTCTAATGATTTGTTGATTTTAAGTAAGATGTCTGTCTTCATTAAAATCATTACTACTCTAAGTGAATTTATCCTCGAAATTCCATAAGTATTTAGGAATTATACACATTTTGTTTTTTATGCCAGAATGCTCAGGTTATCCACACTTTCTTATTGCAGGTATCTAAAATTAAAAACAGAATTCTTTAGGTATATTAGCAAATACCTCTCCTCCACAATTGAAAAGGAAATAAAACAAACACAGTAGTGTCAAGGACAGAACCTTCAACACAGTCTTATTAGTATAAACTTGTCTTTGCAGTTGGTCAATGTCTTCTCTGGTCATAAATGATAACAGTCAGTATCTAAGGTGTAGTGGGCATTCACATTCTCTATTTATACTTCCCTGGAATCAAAATACCTATCCACTTCAGGACCTCACTGTCAGGTAAGTAAAAATATAAAATATTTATATAACAACAGCACATAACACAATTCTCTGAGTCTCATACAATCTCCCTTCCAAATTAATTCTTTTAGAAGTCTTGGTGATGGTATGGTGGTGGTAAGCATATCTAGTCAACTTTGATCTGATGTCCACTGCCCGTGTCATCCTTTGGTTCTGAGGGCCACTGATGGGCCCAGGCTGCTGTGTATGAATCTACTGTCCCTCATCTGGATCTCTAATCTATAGCAAGCTTCCTCTAATACATCCACTGGAAAGTTCCATAGTCCAGATGTTATGGGTAGGGGCAGTGGAAGAAGGAGTAACAGGAGTTGGTGAGGTTCCACTTCACCTTATCGGTAGGATAAATGTGGCTCCTTATACCCAGTTTATGTTAATAACCTCGCTCCTTTCAGGACCCTGGTATTTTCCTTTGGTGAAGGAAGTGTTCCATTATTTTATCTCTTAGCCAGATCCCCTTCAACAACCACTAGAGAATGAGACAAGTTGTAGACACAATTCAAATTCATTCTAACAGGTATCTATCACTGTCCCTATGCAAGTCAGGGGATCTGTCAAGGCATACATTTTGTTGTTGTTGTTGTTCTTAGATGCTGCCAAGTCACTTCCAACTCATAACGACCCCATGCACAGCAGAACGAAACACTGCCTGATCCTGCACCAGCTCTGTGATCCTTGCTATACTTGAGCCCATTGTCGCAGCCACCATGTCAATCCATCTCATCGAAGGCCTTCCCCTCTTTCGTCAACCCTCCACCTTACCAAGCATGACATCCTTCTCCAGGAAATGGTCCCCTCTGACAACATAGTTGTAGGTGAGAGGAAGTCTGGCCATCCTCGCTTCCAAGGAGCATCTCTGCCACATTTCCTCCAGGACAGATTTGTTAGTTCTTTTGGCAGTCCATGGTACCTTCAACATTCTTCACCAGCACCACAACTCAAAAGCATCAACTCTTCTTCAGTCTTCCTTATTCATTGTCCAGGTCTCACATGCATACAAGGTGATTGGAAATATCATGGCCTGTGTCAGGCACACCTTAGTCCTCAAGGAGACATCCTTGCTCCTCAGCACTTGAAAGAGTTCCTTCTCAGCTGATCTACCCAGTGCTACACATCATGTAATGTCCTGACTAATGATTCCATTGGCCCTGATTGTAGAACCAAGCAATGTGAATTATTTGACAACCTCAATCTTTTCTCCATTTATTGTGATGCTGCTTATCAGTCCAGTTGTGAGGATTTTTGTCTTCTTTATATTGAGATGTAATCCATACTGCAGACTGTGTTCCTCAATCTTCATCAGTAAGTGCCTCGAGTCATCCACACATTCAGCAAGCAAAGTTGTATCATCAGCGTATCTCAGGTTGTTAATGATTCTTTCTCCAATCCTGATGCCATGTTTTTTCTCATATGGTCCAGCTTCTTGGATTATTTGCTCAGCATATAGATTGAATAAGTATGGGGAAAGGATACAACCCTGACACACTCCCTTCCTGATTTTAAACCATGCAGTGTCCCCTTGTTCCATTTGAACGACAGCCTCCTCGTCAAGGTACAGGTTCCTCATGAGTACAATCAAGTGCTCAGGGATTCCCATTCTTCTCAATGTTATCCATAATTTGTCATGATCCACACAATCAAATGCCTTTGCATAGTCAATAAAACACAAGTAAACATCTTTCTGGTATTCTTTGCCTTGAGCCAAGATCCATCTGACAGGAGCTATGATATCTCTTGTTCCACATCCTCTTCTGAACCTAATTTGCACCTCTGGAAGTTCTCTGTCAATATACTGCTGCAAACGATTTTGAATTATTTTCAGTAAGATCTTACTTGCGTGCGATATTAATGATATTGTTTGATGATTTCCACATTCTGTGGGATCACTTTTCTTTGGAATGGGTGTAAATATGGATCTCTTCCAGTCAGTTGGCCAGGTAGCTGTCTTCCAAATCTCTTGGTATAATTGAGTGAGTGCCTCCAATGGGGCATTCATTTGTGAAATATCTCAATGGGTATTCCGTCAATTCCCAGAGCCTTGTTCTTCACCAATTCCTTCATTGCAGCTTCGACTTCCTCCTTCAGTACCATTGGTTCTAGATCATATGCCACCTCCTGAAATGGATGAAGATCAACCAGTTCTTTTTTGTATAGTGATTCTGTGTTTTCCTTCCATCTTCTTTTGATGTTCCCTGCATCATTCAATGTTTTACCCTTAGAATCTTTCAATATTGCAACTCGAGGCTTCATTTTTTTTCCTCAATTCTTTCAGCTTGAGAAATGCCTAGAGTGTTCTTCCCTTTTGGTTTTCTAACTCCAGGTCTTTGCACATTTCATTATAGTAATTGGCTTTGTCTTCTCAAGATGCTCTTTGAAATCTTTGGTCCAATTCTTTTATCTTTTCATTTTTTCCATTTGCTTTAACTACTCTCCGCTCAAGGGCAAGTTTCAGACTCTCTTCTGACATCCATTTTGGTCTTCTCTTCTTTTATTGTCTTTTTAGTGACCTCTTGCTTTCTTCATGGATGATACTCTTGATGTCATCCCACAATTCATCTGGTTTCCAGTCATTGGTGTTCAATGCATCAAATCTATTCTTTAAATGGTCTCTAAATTCAGGAGGGATATATTCTAGATCATATTTTGGCTCTCATGGACTTGTTTTAATTGTCTTTAACTTCAAGTTGAACTTGCATATGGGCAGTTGATGGTCTGTTCCACAATCAGCTCCTGGCCTGGTTTTGGCTGAAGATGTTGAGCTTTTCCATCACCTCTTGCCCCAGATGTAGTCAATCTGATTCCTGTGTGTTCCATCTGGTGAAGTCCACGTGTACAGCCACTGTTTGTGTTGTTGAAAAAAGGTGTTTGCAATGAACAAGTCCTTGATCTTGCAAAATTCTACCATGTGAGTTCCAGCATTATTTCTGTCACTAAGACCAAATTTTCCAACTACTGGTGATTGTTCTTTGTTTGCAACTTTTGCATTCCAGTCACCAATGATAATTAACACATCCTAGTTGCAAGTCCGGTCAATTTCGGACTGCAGAAGTTGATAAAAATCTTCAATTTCCTCATCTTTGGCCTTGGTGGTTGGTGCATAAATTTGAATAATAGTCGTATTAATGGGTCTTCCTTGTAGGTGTATGGATATTATCCTATCACTGACAGCATTGTACTTCAGGACAGATCTTGAAACATCCTTTGTGATGATGAATCCCACACCATTCCTCTTTAAACTGTCATTCCCAGCATAGTAGATCATATGGTAGTCTGATTCAAAATGGCCAAAACCGATTCATTTCAGCTCACTAAAGCCTAAGATACCAATCTTTTTGTGTTCCATTTCATTTTTGACAACTTCCAATTTTCGTAGATTCATACTTCATACATTCCATGTTCCGATTATTAGTGGAAGTTTGCTGCTGTTTCTCCTCAATTTTAGTGGTGCCACATCAGCAAATGAGGTCTCGAAAGCTTTACCTTATCCATATGAGTAAGGCTGATTTTAATCTGATAATGCAGCTCTTGTCCAGTCCTACTTTGAGAGCTTTCTAAGCTAAGTGACTCAACTTCCTCCTCTGTATTGGACAGTGTTTCTGGACTATTCATAATTTCCACAGTAATGTATCAGACAGTGTTTCTCTGCTATTCATAAGGTTTTCCATGGCCAATTCTTTGAGAAGTAGATGACTTCCTCCTTCTTCCTAGTCTGTCTCAGTCTGCAAGCCAGGCTGATACCTGTGCAACAGGTGCACCCCACTGGGTTTGAAATACCAGTGGCACAGCCTCAAGACTCACAGCAACACGTCACCACAGTAGGACAAACTGACAGAGAAGTTTGTCTCCCTTATACATTTTAGTGTCCCACAATATTTTCTGAAAGTTCTGAAATTCCCAGAACATCTGGAGGACAGTGCATAGTTAGTGTTCAGCCTAACAAAGTCTCATGGATCCACCTCAACATGTTTAGTTCCAGTAAGTTTTTATTACAATTTTGTAATCCAGAAGTTGAAGCCAGCACAAATATGTAATATGTACCTTTCAAGGCCTGTCATAGTTGGGTCAAATCACACCTACCCATCCTGATCACCAACTCCTTCCTCCTTTCACACCCTTACCACCCAGTACTCCTGTGACCCTGCTTAGATTTTCCTTCTCCATCAATTCCTAGTTAATTCCTTTCCTTCTTTAAAGGCTGATTTCAAATCCACCTCCTCTATAAAACTGTTTTGGATTGTACTGTGTTTCCAAAAAATATGTGTAGTAAATCCTAACCCCTATACCTGTGGTTATAATCCCATTTTGGAATGAATTTTCTTTGTTATGGTAATGAGGCACTATTAGTGCAGGATGTGTCTTGAATCCATCTCTTTTAAGATACAAAAAAAAGCAGATTAAGTGTAGAGAAGCAAACAGAGATGAGAAGGAAGCCATACCACCCGAAGATCACCAAGGAGCCAAGGAATAGAAGTTGACAAGACAAAGACCTTGCCCAAAATACCGGCAGAAGGAGAAAGCCCTCCCCTAAAGCTGGCACCCTGAATTTGGACTCCTAGCCTCCTAAACTATGAGCAAAGATATTTCTGTTTGTTCAAGCCACCCACTTGTGGTATATCTGTTATGGTGGAACTAGATAACTAAGATAGAAGTTTTCTCCAATTTCCCCAGTTCACACTGATCTCCCCTTTCTCTGGACTCAATGTCTCTGGAGTTAGCATCAATATTTCAGCAGCTTATTTTTCTCTAACCTCACATACTTTAGAAGTGTTGGCTTTAGCTTTATAACTAGATTATTAATCCACTGAGAGGAGGAACCATAGTTGACACACATTCTTGCATCCATGAAGTATTTAGCATGATATACTAGGTTGGCCACAGAAGGACAATAAGCCAAATTAAATAAAAACAACAATACTTATGTTGTTTATCCATCTTGTTACTTCATTTGCTGCCATGTCTGTCTGTAATAGTCACTAAAAAAGTGACATCTGAGATGGTCCCTTCCAGAAACACAACATGAATAATATGACTATATGCAGAGGACAAAATACTTGATGCAGGCAGAGGTTGCCTTGGCATCCAAAAAGGGAATAGTATACAGTTAATTGAAGTGAACCAGAAAGAGTTTATGAGGGCAATAATAGGAAGATTTTCTGAAGGAAGTTCACTGGTAGAATTCTCACCTTCCATACAGGTGATGCAATGTCTTAGACTGGGTTCTCTAGAGAAGCAAAACCAATGAACTGTGCACATATGGAGAGAGAGAGTGAGAGGAAAAACAAAAGAGAGAGAAAAATGTAATTCAAGGAAATGGATCATGGAATTGTAGAGAGCCTGGCAAGTCCCAAGTCCACTGATCAAATATCAGGCTGAAGGCTTCTCCTGATGCATGCATGCAGGGGCTGACAAATCCAAGATCAGTAGGTAAGATGGCAGGCTGTTAGCTCACAGGCTGCAAAGGTAACAATCCCAAGATCAGTAGACAATACAGCAGGTCACTAATCCAAGTCTAAGAATTGGAAGTCAGATGCTGATGAACCAGACACAGAATAGATTGAGCAAAAAGCCTGAAAGCTTAGCCAGGGTGTCCATATATATTGGAAGCAGGCCACATTCCTGAGGAAACTCCCTTTCAACTGTCTATCTGCTCATAGCAGATAACATCATGGAGATAGTTACAGTATATCAGATCTCATCATGGTAGATGACTACATTATAACTGCTACACCACTGAGAGTCATGGCCCAGCCAAGTTGACACCTTAACTATCACAAAACTAAACCAAACCAAACTCACTGCCATTGAGTCAGATTCCCAGCCTATCCACTCATTTTCAACTACCACGCATCTTTCATTGGAGGCTTGTATGTTGCTGTGATGCTTAACAGGTTTTAGTGGAGCTTCCAAACTAAGGTAGAGTAGGAAGTTGATCTCACTTCTGAGAATCAGCCAATGAATGGATCACAATGCTCTGATCTCATTGTGCAGGGGTTGCTATGAGTCATAGATGACTCAGTGGCAGCAAACAACAACAACAGAAAGATCCTATAGATACATTAGAATTTGAGGTAGACCTAAAAATATATAAAGTTGAGAAAACTAACAAACAGACTAGATAACTATATTTATGCAAAAACCTCAAATAAATGTTCATGGCAGCTTTATTCATAGTATCCATAAACTGAAAACAGTCCAGATGTCTGGTGAATGATGAAACAGTACTCAGCTATACAAAAGAATAAACTATTGCTACACACAACAACTTGGATGAATCTCCAGAAAATTATGCTGATTGGGGGGTGGGGTGGGGGGAAGCCAATCTAATCACACAAGGTTAAATGCTGTAAAATTCCATTTATATAACATTTCTGAAATTACCAAACTTTAACAATGGATAACAGCTTAGTTATTTCCAGGGATTGGGAGGGGGTTCTGGGAAGTAGATGGGTATGGTTATAAAATGGTGATCTAAAGGATCCTTGCAGTGATAGAACTGGTCAGTATTTTTACTGCAATGATGGACACACAAACCTACACATGGGATAAAATTGTATAGAACTAAACACACACACACACAAGTACAAGTAAGACTGGGGGATCTGAATTAAGGTCTGTGGGTTGTATCAATGTCAGTATACTAGCTGTGGTATTGTACTATAGTTTTGCCAAAAGAAAAGTGACATTTAAGATAATGTTGTTGTTGTTAGGTGCCTTTGAGTCGATTTTGACTCTTAGTGACCTCATGTACAACAGAAAGAGACACTGCCCCATCCTGCACCATCATCACAATCGTTGCTATGCTTGAGTTCATTGTTGAAGTCACTGTGTCATCCATCTTGTTGAAGAACTTCCCCTACTTTACCAAGCATGATATTCTTCTAAAGGGACTAGTCGTCAGGATAACACATCCAAAGTACAAGAGGCTAAGCCTCACCATCCTCACCTCTAAGGAGCATTATGGCTGTACTTCCTCCAAGACAGATCTGTTTGTCCTTCTAGCAGTTTATGGTACACTCAATATTCTTTGCCAACATCAAAATTCAAATGCATCAATACTTCTGCTGTATTCCTTATCATTGTCCAGTTTTCACATACATATGAGGCAATTGAAAAGATGATGTCTTGGGTCGGGCACACTTTAGTCTTCAAAGTGACATATTTTGCTCTTTAAAGAGGTCTTTTGCAGCAGATTTTCCCAGTGCAATACATGGTTTGATTTCCTGACTGCTGCTTCCATGGATGTTGATTGTGGATTCAAGTAAAATGAAATCCTGGACAACCTCAATTTTTTTTCCATTTTCATGATCCAATTGTGATGATTTTGTTTTCTTTGTGTTGAAGTGTAATCCATACTAAAGACTGTAGTCTTTAATTTTCATCAGTAAATGCTTCAAGTCTCCCTCATTTTCAGCAAGTAAAGTTGTGTTATCTGCATATCTCAGGCTGTTAATAAGTCTTCCTGCAATCCTTATGCTGTGTTCTTCCTCACATAGTACAGCTTCTCAGATTATTTTCTCAGCATACAGATTTAGTGAGTATGGTGAAAGGATACAACCCTGACACACACCTTTCCTGGTTTTAAATCATGCAGTATCCCTTTGTTCTGTTCAAATGGCTGCCTCATGGTCTATGTACAGTTTCCTCGTGAGCACAATTAAGTGTTCTTTTTTTCTCAATGTTATCCATAACTTGTTATGATCTACATAGTTTAATGCTTTTACATAGCCAATAAAATGCAGGTAAACATCTTTGCTTTCAGCCAAGATCCATCTGACATCAGCAGTGATATCCCTTATTCCACATCCTTTACTGAATCTGGCTTGAAATTCTGGTGTTTCCCTGTCTATGTACTGCTGCAATTATTTTTTTTTTCATTATTTTCAGCATAATTTTACTTACATGTGATTTAATTATATTGTTTGATAATTTCCCCATTCTATTGGATCACCTTTGTTTGTACTGGATACAAATATGGATCTCTTCCAGTCAGTAGGTAGTTGTCCTTTAAATTTCTTGGCATTAAAAAAGTGAGCACTTCCAGCATTACATCCTTTTGTTGAAACATTTCAATGGGTGTTCCATCAATTCCTAGAGCCTTATTTTTTGACAATGTCTTCAGTGCAGCTTGGACTTCTTCCTTCAATACTATCAGTTCTTGATCATATGCTACCTCCTGAAATGGTTAAACATTAACCCGTTCTTTTTGGCATATCTCCTTTTGATGCTTCCTGCATCATTCAAAATTTTCCCTGTAGAATCCTTCAATACTGTAATTCAAGGCTTGGATTTTTTTCTTCAGTACTTTCAACTTGAGTAATGCTGAGTGTACTCTTACCTTTCGATTTTCTAACTCAAGGTCTTTGCACATTTCATTATAATACTTTACTTTTTCTTCTTGATCTGCCCTTTGAAATCTTCTGTTCAGATCTTTTACTTCATCATTTCTTCCATTCACTTTAGTTACTCTCCATTCAAGAGCAAGTAGCAGTGTTTCTTCTGACAACCATTGTGGTCTTTTCTTCCATTACTGTCTTTTTAATGACCTTGTGCTTTCCTCATGTATGATGTTCTTAATGTCATCCCATAACTCATCTGGTCTTCAGTCATTGGTGTTCAATGTGTTAAATTTTTTCAACAGATAGTCTCTAAATTTAGGTGGGATTTGCTCAAGGTCATATTTTGGCTCTTTTGGACTTGTTTTAATTTTTTCAGTATCAATTTGAACTTGCATACAAACAATTGATTATCTGTTCCTTGTTCTGACTGATATTAAGCTTCTCTATTGCCTCTTTCCACAGATGTAGTAAATTTGATTCCTGTGTATTGCATCAGATGAGGCACACATCATCACCATTTACATTGTTGAAGAAGGTATTTGCAATAAATAAGTCATCGGTCTTGCAAAACTCTATCACATGGTCTCTTGGTCATTTCTATCACCAAGGCCATATTTTCCAGTTACCAGTGCTTCTTCCAATCACCAGTAAGTATCAATGTATCTTGATTTCATGTTTCATTGTTTTCAGACTGCAGAAGTTGGTAAAAATCTTCAATTTCTTCATCTTTGGTTTTGGTGGTTGGTGCATAAATTTGAATAATAGTAGTATTAACTGGTCGTTTCCTATTACTGACAACATTGTATTTCAGGTTAAATCTTGAATGTTATTTTTGATAAAGACTGTGATGCTATTCCTCTTCAATTTTTCATTCCCAGCATAGTCAGCCATATGATTGTCTGATTGAAAATGGCCAATACTGGTCCATTTCAGTTCACTAATGCCTAGGATGTGGATTTTTTTTGTGTTCCAACTCATTTTTGACAACTTCCAATTTTCTTAAGTTCATACTTTCCAATTACTAATGGATGTTTGCAGCTTTTTTATTTTCTCATTTTGAGTTGTACCACATCAGCAAAGGAAGGCCCCAAAAGCTTTACTACCCATATCATTAAGTTTGCCTCCACTTTGAGGAGACAGCTCTTCCCTATTTGTATTTTGAGTGCCATGCAACATGAGAAACTCATTTTCCAACAGTATATCTGACAATGTTTCATTGCAATTCATAAGATTTTCAGTGGCTAATTATTTTCAGAAGTGGAACAATCTTCCTTCTTCCTAGTCTGTCTTAGTCTGGAAGCTTCATTGAAACCCATCCACCATGAGCAACCCTTCCAATGCTTGAAATACCAGTGCCATAGCTTTCAGCATCACAGAAATATGCAAGTCACCACAGTATGACAAAATAACAGAGGAGAAGTGGTTAGATGATAGGCCACACCATAAATGAAGAAATGAAAACTTAGAGCAGGTCAAGATCAAATCTCAGAAGTCTTAGTTCCATAAATATTTGTTAAGCTATCAAGTTTCTTTGCATCAATTTACAAGTCAAAAACTTATTAATAGAAAGGTAAGATCTTGTGATCAGAAAAAATAAGTAACACACACAAACATTCAAAGAAGTTTATGTCATCAAGTTACACTAATTCAGACTTGGGAAGATCACTGCCATTTCATTTAAAAGATCAGAGGAGAAGATGGTGTCTTGCAAAACAAAGACTAGAGTACTCCACCTGTCAAATTAAAAGTCCCCCCTTTCTCCAATGTCCATCTATCTTATCGGTTCTTGAATAACGATTTACACAGGTTCATACTGAGCACTTGTCATATATACAGATTCCTGGGACTACATCTAGAGATTCACAGTCAGTGATATTGTATAGGGTTCTTGAATTTTCACTTTTAATAAGCAACTCTGATGATTCTAATCTATCTAGAATCAGAAAACAGAGTGCACTGCAAAAGTGTATTTAAAATGAGAATTCTTTTCAGACCATACTTTGGCCACACCAGACTGTTTTAACTTTGTTCTGATGACTCAATGGAATTTATACAAAGAGGTTTGGGTACTTAAAGGTCTAGGTCATGTTCCTATATGAGTGGGGGTTGGTGAGAAGGGAGGAAGCTGTCAAAGTAAAAAACCTTCTTAGCCCTCTTCTTCGAATCACAACTCATCAGAGAGCATTTTGCACAAGAAGATCAAAGCCCCTTGCCGAGGAGAAGTTGAAAGACTTTGCTGTTGTAATTCTGGGGCAGAGGTGCTTGGATATAAATGATTCCTAACTGTGGGTTTGGGGGACCCTGCTACGTAGAAATGTAAACACAGATGTCAAGCCTTTCATCCCCACTATGTAAACATACCAGCTGCCAGGGGAAGGAGAAACCCTTTGGAATTAGTTGCATTTTTTTGCCATCTAGAGCATAAAAATTGGCTTCACGCTTGAATTTCCACCAGAAACGCAAAGCACTGTTCACCAGAGTAGGACTCAACAACAGAATGAGACTTGCACTTGCTGAGTGGGTTTTCTCTCCAGGAAAGAGTCTATTCTTCCTGTTCATCATCACTTGAGTGGCTGTCCCAGAAGATGAGAAGAGGTGATTGTACCCTATCACAAAATTGCTGCAGTCAGGAAAGAAAACCCACTGCCATCAAGTTGAAGCCTACTCATAGTGACATTTTAGAGTGGAGTAGAACTGCCCTATAGGGTTTCCAAGACTCTAAATCTTGGAATACTGTCTCATCTTTCTCCCATAGAATGGCTGATTGGTTCCAACCACCCACATTTTGGTTAGCAGCCTCATGTCTTAACCACTGTGCCACCAGAACTCCTTACTCATGGAAGGGCCCCTTTAAAAAATACGTGGGCACTTTGTTCCCAGGAATCTGACAAAGGATTACACTTTTGATTGACCCAGATTTAGTGAAGAGGGAAGAAGCAAACTCTCTCATGAGTTTTTATGAGAAAAACAAAAGGATTTACAGTTAAAAAAAAACAATATGATTATTCTAGTACATGAATATTTCAAGTGCCACAACTGGTTTAGCCATACCCAAACCAAAATAGACCTCCTCTCACACTATTAAATAAGAATAATAATAAAAGATACCATGAAAGGAGCCATTTCTGAAAAGAAAAATTAAATGTGCAAAAAAGTATAGTGGGAAATGTATTTCTAAACAAAACACTTCAATCCATGGAGAAATGTGTCTTTAATTACATCTTGAGCTAGCATGCCAACTTGCATATGCATGTGAGCCTTGTGTTTTCCATAGAGCCTCAGTTCTGAAAGACCTGAAGAATTGTAGCAAAAATATGTAAAAAGTGTCTTTTCATTAGAACAGGAATTTTCTTTTCCTGAAAATTGTTATGACAATCAAATGGATTTTCTGGCAACAGATATGCTGTTACATTCGTAGTAGTACACATCAGTCCAAGATGATAAAAATGAATCTGAAATTACCAAGTAGCCCACCCACATGAACTCATGGGGCAAGGCTGTGTGGTTTAGGACCAATTTGTTCCAGCAAAATCTATCCCTTTTACAAGTGTTGCATCAGGGAGTTATAAAAGGACTTTCATTGTGAACTTTTTGAATGATTTTCTTCTTTGGAAGGTCAGCCAAGCCAGTTGTATGTGAAGAATAACCAATTAATTCAGGATAAATCCTTCACAGGATTAACCAGGAATTGTCCTGCTGGTGTTTAGCTTATAAGACTAACCTCCATTGTGAGGTGATTGGCTATTTAGAAATCCACAAATTGAAATCTATGTAGACAATGCCTTCTATTTAAAAATAAGTTAGTTTAGAAAGGCACTTACTTGACTACTAACCAGAAGGCTGGCAGTTAAAACCCAACAGCCACTCCTCGGAAGGAAGTTTGGGCAACTTACTTCTGTAGTACACTGCCTCAGAAACCCAAGGAGGGGTTGCTATGCATCAGGTCCAACTCTATGGCACATAACAAAAACAACAGCAACAACATCTATAAGTATATTTGCTTCTAAATCCAAAAGATCACAGGACAAATAATCCATAATGTACCTTTTTGCTTTCACAGTAGAGTTTTCGATATTCATTGCATTCCTATTGTTTATTCTTACTTATATCAAAAATTAAATATATATATATATATATATATATATATATAGGAGCTCTGGTAGCATAGTGCCTAAGGCACTTGACTGCTAACCAGAAGGCTGGCGATTCAAACCCACCAGCCACTCCTCAGAAGGAAGGTTGGGCAATCCTACTTCCGTAGTGATACTGCCTCGGAAACCCAAGGAGCAGTCACTATGAGTCAGATCCGACTCAACCGCAGTGAGTTTGGTTGGTTTGGTTTTATATGCATATGGGTAGTGCCTAAGGCATTTGACTGCTAACCAGAAGGCTGGTGTTTCAAATCCACCAGCCACTCCCCGGAAAGAAGGTTGGGCAATCTGCTTCCATAGTGATACCGCCTCAGAAACCCAAGGATGGGTTGTTATCAGTTGGACCCAACGTTTCCTTCCTTCCAAAGAGTGGCTGGTGGGTTTGAACTGCCAGAGTTCTGATTAGCAGTCAAATGTCTTAGGCACTACACCACCAGAGCTCCCACATATATAGACACACACACACACACACATACACACACACTATATATATATATACACATACATACATATATACATGTGTGTGTATATATATATATATATGTATATATGTATGTATGTATATGTATGCATTTATATGCATATATGTGTGTGTATATATATATATATATGTATATATGTATGTATGTATATGTATGCATTTATATGCATATGTGTATGTATACAAAACAGCACATATACGTGTATGTGTAATTGTATGTATGCATGCATCTATATGGATGTATTTATATGCATATGTGTATGTACACAAGACTGTACTTCAGACATAGCACATACCCCAGAGGCTAAGGAACATCTCAAAATTTAAGATTTAAAATGACCATGCCCCTGTTTCAGTCAGAGTTAACTCTCCTTTATGAGGATAATTCATGTTTATTAGGCAATTAATGTAGTTTTTGTAATTTTGATTTCATGTTAACCTGGCAAAAAAGTGCATCGATTTTGGTCCCTGGATCCCTCTCCAGACTCATCCATCACCCATTCTATGATCATTCAAACTACTTTTTTTAAAATTCCCCCAAAGTACCATTTCTTCCTCTTTAATAAATACATTTTTATTCAATATCTGCTATGTGTGAGGAGCTCTGGTGGCATAGTGCCTAAGGCATTTGACTGCTAACCAGAAGATTGGAGGTTGAAACCCACCAGCCATTCCTTGGACGGAAGATTAGGCAATCTACTTCACAATTCTGTGTCCTAGGGATACAGCAATGAACCAAACAGACAAAACTCTCTCCTTTCATGGAGCTTATTTATAGTTGGGAAGACAGGAAATAACAAATACATAAAACATATAGAGTACCTACGAATAGGCACTGACACCACAGTACATAACAACAACATATCAGCTAGAGGTAAATACTTTGCCACACAATCAAAGAAGTTGGGTGAGCTGGAGGAGAGGAATTACAACATAAATGGTGGCAGATAGGGAAGGCCAAACTCAGAGGGGGCATTTGAGCAAAAAGCTGAAGAGGATGAGCCAATTGGATCTTTTTGGAAAGAACACTCCAGGCACAGGGAACAGCCAGTGCAAAAACCCTGAGAAGATAGTATGCTTGACATGTTTCAAGCAACATAAGTGGGTCAAGGTAGCTGGAGAGGAGTGACAGGAAGAGAGAGTAGTGGGAGATGCAGTGAGGAGACAATGGGTTGAGATGACTGTGTAAGGCTCTGTGGAAATATTTACTTTGAATGATGTGGAAAGCTACATGGGGTGAATGGGAAGGACCTGGGAATGGAGTTAAGTGGTGATAAGGGAAAAGATGACATTGACAGTAGCAGCAGAAGTCATTAGAAGTGATCAGATTCTGCACATATTTTCAAAGTGGAACCAAGAGGATGTGCTGATAAGTTGTTTTATTGTCTTTAATGTTTTTTAAAAAAATTAATGTGGTAAAAAAATATAACAAAAAATTTGCCATTCTAACCATTTCAAGTGTATATATAACTCAGTGACACTGATTATATTCACCTCATTGTGCAACCATCACTACCTATACCCCAAAATTTTTCACTGATAGGTTGGATTTGGAAAGTGAGAAAGAGAATGAAGTTAAGGATGAATCCAAGATCTTTATTTGCTTTTGCCTGCACAACTGGACAGATGAAATTGTTGTCATCAAGAAGAGGTAGGTGTAGGAGATGCAGATCTTGCCTGTGAACAGATATCAGGAGCTCAGGTTGGAACAGGCTAAGATTGATATGCCTATTAGACACCCAAATGGAGATGTCAAAAAGGCAGTTGGACATATGGGCCTACCATTCAAAACAAAACAAATAAACTTGTTGCCCTTCAGTCGATTCCAATTCACAGCAACCCTCCATGTTACAGAGTAGCACTTTTCCATAGAGTTTTTTTGATTAATCTTTATGAAAGCATAAGCCTTTCTTCCATGTAGCTGCTGGACAGGTTCAAACTGCCAATCTTTAGGTTAAGAGCCAATCACACATCGTTAATGCCACCAAGGGACCTTGTCATTCAAATAAAAGCTGTGCAAATTGGAGATATAAAAAATTTGGAAATCAAAAGCATATAGATGAGATTTAAAGTTATGAAACTGAATTATAAAGGAGATGAGCATTGATGGAGAAGAGAGGAGATTTGAAGACCAGGTCTTGGTTCATGGAACTGATGACTCTGAACTTTAGCACTTGCTGTTCATTTGGCATGGCATGCTCTTAGCTCACCCCACTACCTTTCTGTTGTTGTTGTTGTTATGTGCCGTCGAGTCGGCCCCGACTCATAGCGACCCCTCCTTGGGTTTCCGAGGCAGTATCACTACGGAAGTAGGATTGCCCAACCTTCCTTCCGAGGAGTGGCTGGTGGGTTTGAACCGCCAGCCGTCTGGTTAGCAGGCAAGTGTCTTAGCCACTATGCTACCAGAGCTCCCTACCTTTCTAGGAAGCTTTTAATCATTTATTTGTTGTTTATATTTTTTTTCAAAAAACTTCATAATGACTTTATTTTAAATTTTTTCCCTATATTTTGAGATATATATTGCATATACATGTGTAATGTGTATATGCCTATGTATAAAAGAGTACATATAACATAGGAGTACAGGCAATCCCTGGGCTACCAACACATTGTTGTTGTTGTTAGGTGCTGTCAAGTAGTCTTTAGATCATAACAACCTTATGTCCCTGAGCCCATTGTTGCTACCAACAAGATCCATTCCTAATTATGTCTTTAATAATTTAATTGAATTAACTTGTAGGTAAGACAGAACAGGTGCTTTACAGCAAGAAAAGGCTTGAAGCTGCACGTACAGCAAGTGAAAGTGATTGTGATAAAGAATTTCTTGTGTGTAGGAGCTGGTTCAATCATTTCAAAGTGAGGGCAAAGTTACATAGTATTAAAGGGCAAGTAAGAGTTGTCTGTAAGTTGAATGTTCATAACCTGGGGACTTATGCTTGTATAGTTAAAGCAATAATGATAACCTGACTATCCGGATAATTATCTTCTAACATAAGAAAAAGTACAACCAGAATGCTCCTTAGAAGCAAACATGGCATGGCTTCACCTTGCTTGCTTTGTACACATTATCAGGAGGGATGAGTCTCTGGACAAAGACATCATGTTTGGTAAAGTAGAAGAGGGTCAGCAAAAAAAAAAGGAAGACCCTCAATGAGATGGATTGAGGCTGCAACAGTGGCCTCAAACAAAGCAACAACTGTGAGCTTGGCACAGGAATGGGCACATTTCATCCATTGTTGCACATAGGGTTGCTCTGACTCAGAACTGACTCTACAACACCTGATAACAAAAGTACATCAGAAGCTCCCCACACATTTTTCTCAGTTTATATGCTTCTCCCTCACTTCAGTGGTAAGCACTGGTTACCACTGTGGCTTCCATTGGTGTTCCTTGTGGATCACCTATATATATAGATAACCCTTGAACTAGAACTTGTCTTGGGCATATTTTTTTCCCACTTGATTACTTTGAACCATTCTGTGACTTTATAGTTTTGCTGTAGCTCTTATAAACAGCACATAGCTAGATTTTGAAATTTTACCAGACTAATAACCTTTAATAAATAAATAAATGGAACATTTATGAGTAGCTACAAGGGTCTTAAAAGCTTGTGAATGGCATCTGGGGGGCACCTAATGATCTCTTCCTATCCAGAGCAAAGAAGATTGAAGAAAATCAAAGACACAAGGGAACTATCCAAAGGACTAATGAACCACGTGAAATCCAGTCTCCATTAGTCTGAGACCAGGAGAACTAGATGGCATCCAGCTACCACTGCTGACCACTCTGAAAGGTTTCACAATAGAAGGTCCCAGACAGAGTGAGAGAAAAATATAGATCAAAACTCGAAATCATATAAAAGACCAGGCTTACTTGTCTATTGAAGACTAGTGAAACCTCCTTAGATACTCTCTAAGCCAGGAATATGACCCTGTGGCTCAACTTTCAGCAAAATGATAGGCTTATATGGTTAACAATAATTCTAAGAAGGTATGTACTCATTAAAATGATCAGCGATATGAGATCAAAAGGGCAGCATTTGCCTGAGGATAAAGCTATGAAGACAGGAAGGGATATGAAAGAAGGACGAAAGGAAATTGTAAACACAGGGAAGAAGCAGAAAGTGTTTTTTTATTAATAAGTGGGGATTGCCATGAATGTCACAAAACAAAATGTATTATGGATTGTTGAATGGAAAATCAACTTGTTCTGTAAACTTCCACCCAAATCATCATAATAAATAAACTAGAGCTTTTTGTTTATTTACATTTATTGTAGCTACTGGTATATTTGACTTTATTTTCACACATACGATTATGAGTTCTTTGTTCTGTATATTTTAAAATTTTTATTTTCTCTCCTTTCTTATCTTCTTTGGTGGCATTTGACTATTTTTTTCTTATTACCTTGTCTTCCTTTTTAATTTGAAATAATATAGTCTATTTTGATCCTAGAAATTTTACTATATATTTATATTGTCAAAATTTAAGTTTATTCAATATCTTTACCTTCTGCTCTACAAGAGAGACTCAACATTTTAATACTAATATCCAACTCTTGACATAGTTCTGTTGTTTTAATGTATTTTTGTTCTATTATTTTTATGCCTTAAGACATTAGTTCCACCATTTCACATAGCCTATATTTAGCTTTATCCACATAATATTTTGTTATTATTTATTCTCAAATTGTCCATCTGGGATAATTTTCCCTCTGCTCAAAGTATTTTTGTTGTATTTCCTTAATGAGATTCCTTTACTTATAAACCTTAGTTTTGGGTTATATAAAATGTCTTTATATTGGCCTTAATCTTGAAAGATATTTGTGTGGGTA
Organism: Orycteropus afer afer; assembly: GCF_000298275.1. Classification (NCBI taxonomy): domain Eukaryota; kingdom Metazoa; phylum Chordata; class Mammalia; order Tubulidentata; family Orycteropodidae; genus Orycteropus; species Orycteropus afer. The sequence continues at coordinate 4,898,827 of NW_006921652.1, forward strand.
TTTAAATTCTTAAATGATTTTAATTGTCTCTCTGAATATTTCTTCAAGATGTTAATTTACTATCTTGTGGTTTACATTGTTACTGTTGAAAATTCAGCTCTCAGTTTGTGCTTTATTGACTATGCAAAAGCATTTGATTGTGTGGATCATAACAAATTGTGGATAACATTGAGAAGAATGGGAATTCCAGAACACTTAATTGTACTCATAAAGAACCTGTACATAGACCAGGAGGCTGTCGTTCAAACAGAAAAAGGGAACACTGCATGATTTAAAATCAAGAAGGGAGTGTGTCAGGGTTGTATCCTTTCACCATACTTATTCAATCTGTATGCTGAGCAAATAATCAGAGAAACTGGACTATATGAAGAAGAAAGTGGCATCAGGATTGCAGGAAGACTCATTAACAACCTGCGATAAACTGTCTACAAAACTTTGCTTGCTGAAAGTGAGTACTTGAAGTACTCACTGATGAAGACTGAAGAACAGTCTGCATTGAGATGGATTGCATCTCAATATTAAAAAAACAAAAGTCCTCACAACTGGACCTATAAGCAGCGTCACGATAAATGGAGAAAACATTGAAGTTATCAAAGACTTCACATTGCTTGGTTCTACAATCGATGTCAATAGAAGCAGCAGTCAGGACATTAGAAGACATAAAGCACTAGGCAAGTTGGCTGCAAGGGATCTCTTTCAAGCGCTGAGGTGCAAGGATGGGCTAAAGTGCACATGACACAAGCCATGATATTTTCAATTGTCTCATATGCATGTGAGAGCTGGACAATGACTAAGGAAGACTGAAGAAGAATTGATGTTTTTGAGTTGTGGTGCTGGTGAAGAATGCTGAAAGTACCGTGGACTGCTCAAAGAGCTAAGAGATCTGTCCTGGAGGAAATGCAGCCAGAACTTCATCTCACCTACTTTGGTTACATTGTCAGATGGGACCATTCCCTGGAAAAGGATGTCATGGTTGGTAAGGTCGATGAAAGAGGGGGAAGTCCTCAATGAGATGGACTGACAACAGTGGCAGCGGCGATGGGCTCAAGTATAGCAAGAATCACGGAGCTGGCTCATGACCAGGTGGTGTTTTGTTCTGCTGTGCATAGGGTCGCTATGAGATGGAAATGACTCGTTTTGTTCTGCTGTGCATAGCGTCGCTATGAGTTGGAAATGACTCGACAGCACCTAACAACAACAACATATATATATATATACATGCACATACACACACACATATATATATATTTAACAGAAACATGCATACTGCCATAGAGTCAATTCTGACTCATAGCAACCTTATAGGAGAGAGTACAATTGCCCCATACGATTTTCAAGGCTGTGAATATTCACAGAAACACACTGCCACATATCTTTCTACCACAGAATAGCTGATGGTTTTGAACCTCCCACTTTTTGGTTAGTAGCCAAATGCTTTAACTACTGCACCACCAGAGTTCCTTTGTGTGTGTAAATATATATATAGTTACCATAATAAAAATAATAATAATAATAAATTATCCCAGAAAGAATTTGTTTTGGTATTGCTTTGAGTCTGAGAGTACCATCAATCTAAGATTTTAAGATTTTCTTTTTCTATTGAGTTTTGTCTTCTTTTGGTGTGGGGGGAGGGGCGGGAGGGGGCAGGAGCACCTAAACTGGGAATTCAAGACTCTACATTTTGGGAGGCTGGCTTGAGATTATTATTTCTCAAGGGAGTCTTTTTCCTCCCCCACTCAGATCTAAGATTCAAAACAGGTAGCTTTATTTTCAGTCTCTTGGAGAAAAGAGAGAAGAGATGAGGTAAATTTATCTGCAATTCAACCTTATCCTATGGATACAGATCTTTGGTATTCCAACTTCATCCTTATGGTTGATTGATTAGACTCTCCACACTGTACAGACAGACTATGGAATGGTGTCTATTCCCTATATATTATGAGTCTATGAAAATGGAAATTCAATTCACTCTGGAAAATTTTCCTAGGGAAGGAAATCAGAGGTCTCAAGTCTTCTGATTACCCCTATGAATTCCTGCTTTCACTTGCTTTTTGCACTTAATTTTTTACCTACAAGACTGATACAATTAAAAATTACAAAAATTTTAAAACACTCTACCCAACATTTGTTGTTGTTGTTGTTTAGAGTCAGTCCAGGAATGGCCCACACTGTTCTGTGAGTAAAAGAGGTTCATTTCCACTGGATCTGCTACTGTTAGCTTATATGCAATTTCTTCTCAGAAACTTCCCTGACCTCACTTTCCTGAGTTTTCAGCACATAGCTTTATCTTAGTATTTACCACATGGCATTGTAATTTCCAAGTTGTCTATATGCCTGGTACACTATACAATTTGAGAGAGTAGGAGGCTGTTTTGTTATTCATTATATCTCTGGTGTCCATCAGAGGACCTTCTGATACATAATCTCTGATACATAAATATTCACTGAGTGAATGATGCATGTAAGAATTAATTTCTATTTTTTCCACAGCCTTCCTTTGAGTGGCTCCTGGACATTTTCCAAAATTTTTTTATTGACTTGCTATCAGTTTCGGGATGGTTTGTCCTTAACAGGAAACATGGTGGCATAACGGAAAATACAATAAATAAATGTATGCTCAATATGTACTTTTGAAATCAACAACTTCCTCTGAAATGTAGTATAATTATTGATTAAATAATTTTCAGATTGTCTTTTGAGTGGTTTATGAATATTCAAGTAATTGGTTAACAGTTAATTGACATAGTCAAATACTTCAGAGAAGTCTAGAGGAAATCAATGAGTACTTTATCTGCACCAATCTCAGTTTTATTAGGCAAACAAGATTCCACAAGCCATGTCCCCAAGCTGGGTGGGAATTACCCACCCTTCCCCATGGTCAGCAATCTGTTCAGAAACACAGTTATCATCTTCAGCTGCTACTGATCATGCTACTGTCATTTTCTGTCTCTTCCTACGACTTACTCCTATTCATCTTCACCCTTAGGGATCCAACTTCCTCCCTAGTTTCCTGAGTAGAAGAAGCTGTTAGTAAAGTTCCACCCAGACACTTCATTCATCCTTTGGTGACTGCTTTTCTGGAGAATTAAAGACAAGAATGTCTCGATTAAACACTTAATTGGACATAATAAAAAATATTGCCAATTTTAAATAATTGATTCACTCATAGTTTAATATGCTAATGAAAGAGCCCCAAGAAAAGGAAATGGAATAAAATTTACCCTCTGAGAAAATGGGTTGAAATTAGATTTTTATACTAAGATTTTTTTCAGAGTAAATTACCAGCTTCCAGTAAATGGGAGCAGTCGAACTAGTATTTCATTCACTATATGGACTTTCACTGGCTAAACTTTTTGCAGATAGGATCACTCAGGCCAGGTCTTTGTGGATATTTATTTTTAGAAACTGCCTTGACCACGATACATTGGAAAGAACCCTATCCTTAAGAGACAGGCAGTCCGTATTCAAATTACAGCAGTCACTTCTCTACTGTGTTTTCAGAAGGCAATGTCATTTATTTGCAATTCCACTTGTCTATTAAAATGAAGACCTAAGCTGTGTCTTAGGCAATTTTGCCTCTAACAACATGATGGCTACTAAGTACTAGGTACTCAGGATATGTGTACTGAGTTAATGAAACAAGAGGCTTGGATTAGTTTATTATGACTCAAGTACTTTTCAATTCTAAAATCCCATGGATATCTGTGATATTTATATTTTTATGACTTTTATGCAAAATTTCCAGGCAAAATGACTTTTGGGGCAATGATAAATAGAAAAATAAATAAATGGTTCTGTTAGTTGCTGTTTAGTTTATTCTGACTTCTGGTGAGCCCTTGTGTGCAGGCTAGAACTGCTCCATAGAGTTTCTAAAACTTTTGAAAAAGACTGTCAGGCCTGTCTTCTGAGGCACTCTGAGTACATTTTAACCTTCAACATTTCAGCTAGTAGTGGAGTACTTAAGTGGTCATGCCACCCAGGGACTCATAGATGGATGGATAGATAGATAGATAGACAGACAGACAGACAGACAGACACACCAAAGAAACAAAACTCACTGTCATCAAGTTGATTCTGACTGCTACTGATCCCCATTGGGTTTGCAAGGCTGTAAATCTTTACAGAAGCAGCTTGCTCCATCTTCCTTCTGCTGAGAGGCTGGTGGATTTGAACCCAAACCTTCTAGTTTACAGTCAAATGCCTTAGGGGCTGTGCCACCACAGCTCCTTAGATAGATAGAAAATGTAAATATAAAATTCTGATTCAGCACAAAATGTGAGCTGTATTTATGGGAAACAACTTCTTAATTATTCCCTTTGACTTCCATCGTCTGAAATACTGTATGAGAAAACCTAAGGAGCACCCACTCACATCACAGGTCTTATTCTTTTCTATCTTCTGATATAAGAGAGGCAAGAAAATGAGGAACTAACAAAATGGCAAGATAGAAATACATAGACTATTATGTCTATATATTGACATGGAATTGTGTACATGAAACATTGCTAAATAAAAGTTGTAGAAAATAATGTACAATATAATATCATTTTTATAAGAAGTAGAGAGAATTATAAACATACATGTCTATTCTATATGTATGGTAGAAGGTGTAATTTGTATAATTCCTTTTTCAAACTACAAAGTGTTTAAAACATGGTTGATACCCAATTTAACTTCTTGTCCTCCTGACATTCCAGACAATAGATAATTTAGATGAAGTCCTTCGACTGCCTCCATGACCCTTCATAAGCTGGCCTCTATTTGTCCTCATCTCCTATGAATCTCCCCCTTGTTCCGTTCTTTCTAGCCACCCTGATCTACCTTAACAGTCTTCAAACGTGCTAATCTCTCTCCCAGCACAGGCTCTGTGCATTGGCTGTTCCCTCTTTCTGGAATGCTCTTCCTCCAGATAGCTACATGTCTCTCCTTCATGTCTTTCAGGTATCTGTTCAAATTTCACCTTCTTGACCACTGTATATTATATCCCTTCTACCTGGCACTCCCTAACCTGCTTTATTTTCCTCCATAACATGTTGATATATGTATATGTATATGTACAGAGCTCTGGTAGCATCGTGCCTAAGGCACTTGCCTGCTAGCCAGAATGCTGGCGGTTCAAACCCACCAGCCACTCCTCGGAAGGAAGATGGGGCAATCTACTTCCGTAGTGATACTCCCTCGGAAACCCAAGGAGGGGTCGCTATGAGTTGGATCCAACTCGATGGCACACAACAACAAACAACAACATATGTACAGAGCAGTATCTGGCACACAGATGACACTCAATCAATACTTAATAAATAAATTGGTAAATAAGGTAAATGTGCTTCACATCCTCTTATCTATATTTTTATATCTGTATCTTTATCTTGTTTATACCTAAACTGATACCTATGATCCATCATATCAAAATTGTTATATTCCAGATACTCAAAGTTGGATTAACATTGCTGTTGTTGTTAGGTTCCATTGAGTCATGTCTGACTCAGAGCCGCCCCATGCACAGCAGAACAAAACACTGCCTGGTCCCGAGCCAGACCCATGATCCTTGCTATACTTGACTGAGCCCATCATCACAGCCACTGTGTCAGTTCATCTCGTTGAGGGCCTTCCCCTCTTTCGTCAACCCTTCACATTACCAAGCATGACATCCTTCTCCAGGGAATGGTCCCTTCCGACAACATGACCAAAATAGGTGAGACGAAGTCTGCCATTCTCACTTCCAAGGAGCACTCTGGCTGCATTTCCTCCAGGACAGATTTATTAGTTCTTTGAGCAGTCCATGGTACTTTCAGCATTCTTCGCCAGCACTGCAATTCAAAAGCATCAATTCTTCTTCAGTCTTCCTTATTTATTGTCCAGCTCTCACATGCATACAAGATGGTTGAAAATATCATGGCTTGTGTCAGGTGCAGTTTAGCCCTCAAGGAGACATCCTTGGTCCTCAGCACTTGAAAGAGATCCCTTGCAGCCAACTTGCCTAGTGCTTTACGTCTTCTAATGTCCTGACTGCTGCTTCTATTGGCATAGATTGTAGAACCAAGCAATATGAAGTCTTTGACAACTTTAATCTTTTCTCCATTTGTCATGATGCTGCTTATAGGTCCAGTTGTGAGGATTTTTGTTTTCTTTATATTGAGATGTAATCGATACTGCAGACTGTATTCTTCAATTTTCATCAGTAAGTACTTCAAGTCATCCTCACTTTCAGCAAGCAAAATTGTGTTGTCAACGTATTGCAGGTTGTTAATGATTCTTCCTCCAATCTTGATGCCACGTTCTTTTTCATTTAGTCCAGCCTCTTGGATTATTTGCTCAGCATACAGATTGAATAACTATGGGAAAAGGATACAACCCTGATGCACTACCTTCTTGATTTTAAACCCCTGGTTCTGTTTGAACAACAGTCTCCCTGTCAATGTAAGGTTCTTCATGAGCACAGTCAAGTGTTCTGGAATTCCCATTCTTCTCAATGTCATCCACAATTTGTTATGATCCACATAATCAGTTGTCTTTGCTTAGTCAATAAAACACAAGTAAACATCTTTCTGGTATTCTGTGCACTGAGCCAAGATCCATCTGATGGCAGCAATGATATCCCTCATTCCACATCCTCTTCTGAATCCAGCTTGCATCTCTGGAAGTTCTCTGTCAATATACTGCTACAACTGTTTTTGGATTATCTTCAGTAAGATTTTTACTTGCATGTGATATTAATGATATTGTTCAGTAATTTCCCCATTCTGTGCAATCACCTTTCTTTGGAATGGGTACAAATATGGATCTCTTCTAGTCAGTTGACCAGGTAGCTGTTTTCCAAATCTCTTGGCATAACCGAGTGAGGGCCTCCAGTGGAGTATCTGTTTGTTGAAACATCTCAGTGGATATCCTGTCAATTCCTGGAGCCTTGTTCTTTGCCAATTCCTTCAGTGCTGCTTTGACTTCCTCCTTCAGCATATGGTTCTTGATCATAGCCACCTCCTCAAATGAATGAAGATCAATCAGTTCTTTTTGGTACAGTGACTCTGTGTATTTCTTCCATCTTCTTTTGATGTTTCCTGCATCGCTCAATATTTTGCCCATAGACTCTTCCATTATTTCAAATCAAGGCTTAAATTTTTTCCCCTGTTCTTTCAGCTTGAGAAATGCCAAGCATGTTCTTCCCCTTTGGTTTTCTAACTCCAACTCTGCACATTTCATTATAGTAATTGGCTTTGTCTATACCAGCAGCTCTTTGGAATCTTCTGTTCAGCTCTTTTATCTTGTCATTTCTTCCATTTGCTTTAGCTACTCTCTGCTCAAGGGCAAGTTTCAGACTCTCTTCTGACATCCGTTTTGGTCTTTTCTTCTTTTCTCATCTTTTTAGTGACCTCTTGCTTTCTTCATGGATGATGTTCTTGATGTCATCCCTCAATTCTTCTGATTTTCAGTCATTGGGGTTCAATGTATCAAATCTATTCTTTAGATGTCTCTGTATTCAGGAGGAATATATTCAAGATCATATTTTGGCTCTCTGGACTTATTTTAACTGTCTTTAACTTCAACTTGAACTTGCATATGAGCAATTGATGGTCTGTTCCACAATCAGCTCCTGGCCTGGTTTTGGCTGAAAGTATTGAGGTTTTCCATCAGCTCTTGCCACAGATGTAGTCAATCTGACTCCTGTGTACTCCATCAGGCGAAGTCCATGTGTGTACCTGCTGTTTGTGTAGTTGAAAAAAGGTATTTGCAATGAATAAGTTGTTGGTCTTGCAAAATTCTATCATGTGATTTCCAGCATAATTTCTGTCACAAGGCCAAATTTTAATATTAGAAAATCTATTAATAAATTCATCATATTAAGATATTAAGGAAAAAAAATAAACATGATATATTGATCTACTTTGGTCATGTTGTAAGAAGGGGCCATTCCCTGGAGCAGGCTATCATGCTTGGTAAAGTGGAAGGTCAGTGAAGAAAGGGAAGGCTGCAATGAGATGGATTGACATAGTGGCTGCAATGGTGGGCTCAGGTATAGCAAGAATCATGAGGCTAGCACAGGCTCGGGCCTTGTTTTATTCTGTTGTACATAAGGTTGCTATGAGTTGGAGATGACTCAATCTAACAACAATAAAGACTCTTTTAATCTCAAGTATCTCTTTTTTTTTCTGCCTTAGAATGCTACTAAGCAATATGCTCTGTAGATTTTTCCACAGTCTGGAATACTATAGTTTAACACTTTCTTCTCTTCTCTCTTGCACATTGGTAGCTGGATCTAGCAGCTTGATTAGACTCAGATTTGCATGGCATTTTGAACTATCAGTTGAGAGAATGTATTCATATCTTTTCCTGCATCATAGATACATACATTTTCCCACAGTTGGGAATTCTCCTTCCAATTTCTCTGCTTTTTAATCTGCCTGTCATCTAGGACCCTCATCACCTTCATCTTTATTATCTTTGACATAACTCCTCAACAGTAAAGTCAACTGCAAACACTCTTGAAAGAAACATTCCTGAAAGAAAATTTTATGAAAACCCATATATATTGCAAGACTATAGATGGATAAAATGTTCTCTGATTCTGCGATTTCTGTATCTGAACCAAATCCAAGGAAGTTATACTTTTCACCAATACTGTGCTGTCAAAACTCAAGCAGTGATATGCCAAAATCCAGAGCACAGAATATGAAACCTTACTTAGAAATCATTTTGTTTGTTCCTCTTGTTTTGCAAACACTCAGAGGAATCAATAACTTGTAGTTAAAAGACAGGTCTAGAATCTGCACCTGTGTTTTTCCAACAATGGCTTTCTGTACCATCTCTATTCTGAAAGGTTGAACATAGCTCAACTCACCAACCCAAACCTCTGCAACCTGATGCCTTCCCATCATCATCGTATGAGAAACTATAAGGAGAGGTCTCTCTAGAACTAGGGGATGGTTGATATTCTACATTTCTAATCTCAGTATTAGCTATGATTACATAATTTCCTTGCTCAACCTTTCCAACCAGGGATGGGAGAAAGCCAAATCCTTTCCCTTCCACTGAGGTTCCAGTATAATTACCAATGCTGTCCCCTCACACCTTAGGCTCTTAATCATATCAGGTTGTAGGTCCTAGCATTTCACTCTGCACATCATTCATTTATTCCTCTTCTACTCTCAAGCCCCTATAAGATACAGGCTATTCTACCCATGAGTTATGATAACTTATTGACACTGAAAAAAACTTTATATGTGCTGTTTGGATGTAACCCCTTTGTTGTTTGAAACCTTCTAAGGAGAATCATCATCTGTCCAATCCAATTGCAAACTCGACCTGCTATGCAATGCTGTCCACCATTCCACTCTCCACTATTAATCTCACTCACTCTGTGATATTGGCTTTACCCTCTGGTTTCACATTTATATACTTCTCATAGCATTTTCTCCAATCCTTTTCACAGACTTTATTGAAATTACACATCTCATGCAACAAGCATTTTATAAATCAGGCCAAGTTGTCTTCCTTTTGAAATTTTCACTTATACAAATTTCAATGTATTTGACACCCCAGGCATTCATTGTATCCATGTCACAAGTGTGTATTGCACTCTCTCCACTTATAAAATTATCTAGCTAAATTAAGAAGCTCTGGTGGTGCAGTACCTAAGGCATTTGACTGCTAACCAGCAGGTTAGCTGTTCAAACCCACCAGCCACTCTGTGGAAGGAAGATGGGACAATCTACTTCCGTAATGATTTGTTGTTGTTGTTGTTGTTGTTAGGTTTCGTCGAATCATCTCCTACTGATAGTGTCCCTCTACAATAGAATAAAACACTGCCTGGTCCTGCACCTGCCTCACAATCCTCGCTATACCTGAGGCCATCATTGTAGCCACTGTGTCAGTTCATCTCACTGAGGGCCTTCCCCTTTGTCACTGACCCTCCACATTAGCAAGCATGATACCCTTCTTCAGGGAATGGTCCCTTCTGACAACATGACCAAAGTAGGTAAGATGAAGTCTGGCTATTTTCACTTCCAAAGAGTATTCAGCTGCAGCTCTTCCAGGACAGATTTGTTAATTCTTCTGGCAGTCTATGATACTTTGAGTATTCTTCCCCAACACTACAACTTAAAAGTGTCAAAATTCTTCTTCGGTCCACCTTATTCATTGTCCAGCTTTCACAAGCATATGAAGCAACTGAAAATACCATGGCTTAGGTTAGGTGCATTAGGTGCACCTTGGTCTTCAAAAAGACATCTTTGCTCTTCAGTACTTTACAGCCTTGGAAACCTAATGGGAGTTGCTAAGAGTTGGAACTGATTCGATGGCAGTGGGTTTGGTTTTGCTTTATTGAAAGGGCAGTGGTTTAAACACACCAGCCACTCCATGGAAGAAAGATATGACATTCTGTTTTTGTAAAGATTACAGCCTTGGAAACTCTATAGGGTAGTTTTATTCTGTCCTATAGGGTTGCTATGAGCTGGAATTGACTTAACAGCAATGGGTTTGATTTGGGTATAGAAATATCTGGAGTCCCTGAGAAGTGCAAATGGTTAATACACTCCTCTGCTAACCAAAAGGATGAGGTTCAATTCCACCCAAAGGCTGGGAAGGAAGGCCTCATGATCTACTTCTGAAAAATGAGCCATTGAAAACCCTATGAAGCACAGCTCTACTCTCACACACATGGGCACCATGAGTCAGAATTGACTTGCTAGCAACTGTTTTTATTATAGGAACATTTGTGGTGTGAACAAATTCTTTAATTTCCCTGTAAATTGCAGTCTATTCATAAATATATTTTGAATATTCATTAAATAGTATATGTAAGGCACTAATCTAAATAATATAACATTTATACCTATGTAGAATATACAGTCTTTGCCTTCAATACACTTATATTCTAGTTGAAACAATAAGATATATACATTTGAAAAAATGGCTAACAACCAAAAGCAGATAATTACAAATGAAAAATTATTAATAGCCCAGACAATGGCTACTATAGAGCATCCAGAAGAAGGAGAAGTTGTAAAATGAGGAAGAGAATGTAGACCTTGGGCGTGGAGTTCTAGGTACGGTTTTTAATGGGTGGAAAGGGAACCAGATTAGCTAGGGCAAAAACAGAGTGCAAACTATTAGTTGAGATGGACCACTTTTAATCTTCAGTCAACCAAAACAGCTAACTATAAACATGGTGAAAAATGATGACAATGATGATGTTAATGATGGTTATGGGAGGATGATGAGGATATTGGTTATGTTGTAAAAATGACAGTGAGGATTCTGTTGTTGTTGTTATGTGCCGTGGAGTTGGATACGTCTCATAGCAACCCCTCCTTGGGTTTGTGAAGTGGTATCAGTATGGAAGTAGATTACCCAACCTTCCTTCTGAAGAGTGATTGGTGGGTTTGAACTGCCAGCCTTCTGGTTAGCAGTCAAGTGCCTTAGGCACTATGTTACCAGAGCTCCCAGTGATGATTCTAGATGCAGTGAAATATGATTTTCAAAAGTAGCTATTCTCTTACTGCCAATATGGCCTGATCTGTCAGTTGGTAGGAAATATTCTCTCATTTTATTCTTCCAGGAGCTCTGGTGGCATAGTGCCTAAGGCATTTTGACTACTAACCAGAAGGCTGGCAGTTCATATCTACCAACCACTCTTCAGAAGGAAGGTTATGTAATCTACTTCCATAGTGGTACTGCTTTGGAAACCCAAGGAGGAGTCACTAGAAGTCAGATCTGACTTGACAGCAATGAGTTTGGTTTTTTGATTTTCTTGTTTATTCCTCCATTTCAATCCTAATTTTATTAACAGTGCTAACTTTTTTTTCCTGCTTTATTTCAAGGTATTAGTGAATCTTTTTTTTTTTTTTTTTTTTGTAGAACAGCAGTAAAGCTTGTGGCTGATGCTAATGCGATCTGCCTAAAATCTTGTTCATACACACTGTGGTTTGGTGAAGAGAGCCACAGAGCACAAAGGCAAAGTATAAACATTGAGTGTTTTCTCAAGGGTTCCTTTTCTGTCAGTAGCTGTTGCTAAAATTTCACTGTTAAGCTTGGCTTGCAGACTGGTGACAATATAAGCCTAACCTTGATTTGTGTATTGCAATAATACTGCAAGCTATTCTACTGCTATTTCAAATGCCACCAGGATCATCCATGATGCGTAGTTTCCAGACAAGTTGCCAGACTAGGAAAGACCAGCAAGAAAGGCTTGGACATTCCCTTCTGAAAAAAAAGAGCCAATGAAATCCCTATCAATCATTATAGATTATTGTCCCATATAGCACTGGAAAGTAATCCCCTAGGATGAAAACCAAAACCAAACTCACTGCCGTCGAGTCAGACTTGACTAATAGTGACTCCTCCTTGGGTTCCGAGGCAGTATCACGATGGAAGTTGATTGCCCAATCTTGCTTCTGAGGAGTGGCTGGTGGGTTTGAACCACCAGCCTTCTGGTTAGCAGTCAAATGCCTTAGGCACCAGGCCACCAGAGCTCCTCCTAGAATGAAAGGCACTCAAAATGCACAGTGGCTACGACAATGGACTTGAATATACCAGTGACAGTGAAGATGACACAGGATGTTGTTCTGTTGTACACGGGGTAGCCATGAGTTGGAACAGACTTAACAGTAACTAACAATAACAAACCTTGAAAAAGCAGCATACATATATAACCAACATTATCTTGCATTTATACATCTAAACTCACAAGAGCCACATATACACCCATATATACACACACGTACACATGCATACACCCTCCACACAGACTTTATGTGAAAGATCTGCCATTTTACTCTTAAGCTTGGTAAAATTGAAGGCACAAAAGGCAAGCGTGCTCTCAGTTCCACTCGGTGGAGGTTTGAGCTCAAACGACGCCTGGAAAGCAAATGCAGTGACCTTTAAAGAAATCGAGAAGAAGCTATTTCCAACACATTACTAAATGCTATATTTTAAAGGTTCTAACCTTATTTGCTACAAGTGTATAATATCAGGAAACCCTTGTGAGGGAAGGGTCTGCATTCATCACATGGCACAAGTCACTTACAGAAAAGATGGGGAAAGTTATTACTTTCCAACTTGCAGACACCAAAGTTCAACCCAGCTCCTTTTGTGGTTTGCTGCATTAAATAAGGTTCAGGGATCACTTTGAGAATTACAGCCTTCTTGACCTAACAAAAATAAAAGTTTTCTGCAAATAACAATTGTTATATCATCATGCAGAGCAATTTATGGCGCAAACACACACATGCTCCACCTTTTACAGTTCATACCAGCAGGCAAAACTGACCCTTAATATGTCTACTGCATTAACTTTATTTACTCTTCTAGTTGATTAATAATAGTAATTGAGCTCTATCATCTAGTATCAAAATAAAAAATGGGTAAGAGAAAGAAAATTACTTATTGCCAAGAAAAAAAAAATTCCAAAAATACGGTCTTTGAAACTGATATTGAACTCTACTATGAAGGTCTGGAGGATTATTTTAAAAAAATAAAAAGAGATGTGGGATCAAAGACTGATAATCTTAACATTTTCCAGACTCATCAAGGTTGTGTGTGTGTGTGTATATGTGTTGTGTGTGTGTATATACATCAGTGAGTTGCCCTCCACCTTATCAAGCATGACATTCTTCTCCAGGGAATGATCTCTTCTGATAACATGACCAAAGTCTGTGTGGAGGGTATATGCATGTGTATGTATGTGTATATATGGGTGTATATGTGGCTCTTGTGAGTTTAGATGTATAAATGCAAGATAATGTTGGTTATATATGTATGCTGCTTTTTCAAGGTTTGTTATTGTTAGTATATACACACACAATACATACACACACACACACATATATGAAGAGAGAGATCTTGATAATACTCATAGAACTGCTTTATCTTTGCACACTGATAACTTTGCAAAACACCAGTATTTGGCCCCATTTTTTAATTGTTTTTCTCAAGTATATTTTGTTTCATAGATTGAAAGTAAAGATTTCCAGAAGGTCAGCGTCAGTGGATTCTTTCCCCATCCCCATCACATACCTCACATCTGTGAAGGAGTGAGTTGCCAATTATCTCACGAATATAGGATTTATCAATTAACCAAGCTAATAAAGTATTGTGTGGAGATTTACATAATCAGAACTCACTCCAGTTTACCTTTATGCTAAATAGAGCATTCAAAACATTTGTAAATAACTCTGGTTACCCAATGATTTGCTGGCCTCGATGCAATGGTCTGACTGATCTTTTATTTTTAATGGTAGACTGGAGAATCCATTTTAATCTAGTTAGCATTAAATGGTTTGTTCCTGTTTATAGGTTGTCCATACATAGATGAGCTCACAAGCAGAAAACAACTATAGCCTGGGCTATGGGCGTTCTCTTAGTCAGGAGTCCATCCGGATCAGAAAACAATTATAAGAAGGTTATGAAATCTCATGTTTCAGTCCATCTAAAGCAAAAGAAACTACTACATTTTTATGCAAATAACTCACATGTTATAGATTTTTTGCATACTGTGTAACCCCTTGCATGGCAGTTTTCTATGCAAGCTATACGAATTATTTGTGTGGGCATGTTATATGCAAAAATACATGTAATGTTGTTGTTGTTATTGTTGTTATGTGCCGTCTGGTCGTCTCTGACTCATAGCAACCCTATGCACAGGAGAATGAAACACCATCGAATCCCACTCCAGCTCAGTGATCCCTGCTATACTTGAGCCTATTGGGGCAGCCACTATGTCAATCCATCTCACTGAGGGCCTTCCCCTCCTTTGTCAACCCTACACCTTATCAAGCATGACATTCTTATCCAGGGAATGATCTCTTCTGGTAACATGACCAAAGTTGGTGAGACAAGTCTGGCCATTTTCACTTCCAAGAACCACTCTGGCTGCACTTTCTCCAGAACGGATTTGTTAGTTCTTTTAGCAGTCCATGGTCTTTTCAGCATTCTCTTCCAGCACCACATCTCTAAAGCATCAATTTTTCTTTGGTCTTCTTTATTCATTGTCCAGCTCTCATATGCATATGAGGCAATTGAAAATATCATGACTGTGTTAGGCTCACCTTAGTCCTCAAGGAGATATTTCTGTTCTTCAGCACTTGAAAAAGGTCTCTTGCAGCCAACTTGCCCGGTGATATATACATTGTCTAATGTCCTGACTGTTGTTTCCATTGACATCTATTGTAGAACGAAGCAATGTGAAGTCTTTGACAAGGTCAATCTTTTCTCCATTCATTGGATGCTGCTTACAGATCCAGTTGTGAGAATTTTTGTTTTCTTTATATTGAGATGTAATCCATACTGCAGGCTGTAGTCTTCAATCTTCATCAGTAAGTGCTTCAAGTCATCCTCACTTTCAGCAAGCAAAGTTGTGTTATCAGCATATCGCAGGTTGTTAATGATTCTTCCTCCAATCCTGATGCCATGATCTTCTTCATATAGTCCAGCTTCTAGGATTATTTGCTCAGCATATAGATTGAATAATTATTGTGAAAGAATACAACTCTGACACACTCTCTTCTTGATTTTAAACCATGCAGCATCCCCTTGTTCTGTTTGAATGACAGCCTTCAGGTATATGTACAGGTTCCTCATGAGTACAATATAAGAGTTCCAGAACACTTAATTCCCATTCTTCTCAATATTATCCACAATTTGTTATGATCCACACAATCAAATTCTTTTGCATAGTCAATAAAACACAAATAAACATCTTCCTGGTATTCTTTGCTTTGAGCCAAGATCCACCTGACATCAGCTATTTATCACTTGTTTCACGTCCTCTTCTGAATTCAGCCTGCACCTCTGGAAGTTCTCTGTCAATATATTTCTGCAACCATTTTTGAATTATCTTCAGTAAGCTCTTACTTGCATGCGGTATTAATGATATTGTTTAGTAATTTCCCCATTCTGTGCAATCACCTTTCTTTGGAATGGGTACAAATATGGATCTCTTCCAGTCAGTTGACCAGGTAGCTCCGTTCTCTTGGCATAACCAAGTGAGTGTTTCCAATGGGGCATCCATTTGTTGAAACATCTCAGTGAGTATTCCATCAATTCCTGGAGCTTTGTTCTTCACCAATTCCTTCAGTGCAGCTTCGACTTCTTCCTTCAGTACCATTGGTTCTTGATCACATGCCACCTCTTGAAATGGATGAAGATCGACCAGTTCTTTTTGGTATAGTGACTCTGTACCATCTTCTTTTGATGCTTCCTGCATCATTCAATATTTTCCCCATAGAATCTTTCAATATTGCAACTTGGGGCTCAAACTTTTTCCTCTGTTCTTTCAGCTTGAGAAATACTGAGCATGTTCTTCCCTTTTGGTTTTCTAACTCCAGGTCTTTGCACATTTCATTATAGTGATTAGCTTTGTCTGCTCGAGCTGCTCTTTGAAGTCTTCTGTTCAGCTCTTTTATCTTGGCATTTCTTCCATTTGCTTTAGCTACTCTCCACTCAAGGGCAAGTATTAGAGTCTCTTCTGACATCCATTTTGGTCTTTTTTTCTTTTTTTTGCCTTTTTAATGACCTCTTGCTTTCTTCATGGATGATGTTATTGATGTCATCCCACAATTCTTCTGATCTTCGGTCTGTGGTGTTCAATGAATCAAATCTATTATTTAGATGATCTCTAAATTCAGGAGGGATATATTCAAGGCCATATTTTGGCTCTTGTGGATTTGTTTTAATTGTCTTCAACTTCAAGTTGAACTTGCATATGAGCAGTTGATGGTCTGTTCCACAATCAGCTCCTGGCCTTGTTTTGGCTGAAGATATTAAAGTGTTCTATCACCTCTTGCCACAGATGTAGTTAATCTCATTCCTGTGTACTCCATCTGGCAAAGTCCATGTGTATAGCCACTGTTTGTGTTGTTGAAAAATAGTATTTGCAATTAATAATTTGTTGGTCTTGTAAAATTCTATCATGCGATCTCCAGCATTATTTCTGCCACCAAAGCCAAATTTTCCAACTATTAGTGATTCTTCTTTGTTTCCAACTTTTGCATTCCAGTCACCAGTGATAATTAACACATCTTCATTTCACATTCGGTCAATTTCAGACTGCAGAAGTTGATAAAAATGTTCAATTTCCTCATCTTTGGCTTTGGTAGTTGGTGCATAAATTTGAATAATAGTCATATTAACTGGTCTTCCTTGTAGAATAGGTAATAGGAGCATTGATATCAATTGCAGCAATGTGTAAAGGCAGAGAAAACAAAATAGCCAAATGTGCCATGCAAACCCCACCCAGAAATGAGTTCGATCTTAAAAGAAAGAATGGTAAAATCTGGGGAAATGAGCAGTAAAATCTGAAATTAAGAAGTCATTTAAACTTGATGTTCTTACAACTCCTCCCCTGTAACTTGGGCAGTCAAGGCTTCACAATGTCCTTTACTAAGTTATGGGAAATCTAAGGCCTGTTGCAGTGGTTGACCTTTAATAGCAAAATGAGTGAGTTTTTTTTTTTTTTTTTTTAAGGCAATAGTTGTTGAGACTCTTTAAAATGAAACAAAATGCACACTGATTTTCAGTAAGTAGATTCCAGCATTACAGTAAGTCAAAAACTATTTCTGCAAGATAATTCATATAGTCTGAGACATTGTGTAATAAACTCATGGACGCTCAGAGCAGTGAAGTCTCTCACACTCTGGCTGGGTTCGGTGCACCCAAATTATCTTGCGTTACTCAATCTGGGAAAATGTTATGCTCCATCACCTCTAGAGGAAGTTTTATGCATAAGACAGTTTCATTTAACCTGAACTTAATAAAGATAACCAAAAGTGACAGCAATGAAGAAGACATTGACAAATGTCAGGCCTCCCCTCTTTTTCTCACATTCCTCCTTAGTGAAACTGGTCATGGGTTTGTTGAGGAGGACTGTAGTGTTTTCTATTGACATTCAAGTTCGTAAAATTTCAACAGAAGGATGTGTAAGTTTATCTACCTATAAACCTACTGGATATTAGCATTCAGGGCTGTTGTTGTTGTTATGTGCCGTTGAGTCGGACCCAACTCAGAGCGACCCCTCCTTGGGTTTCCGAGGCAGTATCACTACGGAAGTAGATTGCCCCATCTTCCTTCCGAGGAGTGGCTGGCGGGTGTGAACCGCCAGCCTTCTGGTTAGCAGTCAAGTGCCTTAGGCACTATGCTACCAGAGCTCTACCCAGCAATTATACTATTTCTTGGATCCAGGTGGAAATCACCAGAGTCAGGACCAAGTCTTGACAACTAGACTGGAATGTTTTTTGATTGTTTCTAATATGCTAAAGTCTATTCCAAATGTTTGACATGTAATCACTCCTTTAATCTTTCAAAAATCCTTGGAAGCAGGTGCTATTATTATTCCCATTTACCTAGTAAAGAAACTGAAGTACACAGAGACTAAAGGACTTACCAAGGCCATGCTGCTAGTAAGTGGTGGAGCTGGAATTTGAACTCAGGCTATCAGTTTCAAGATATTGACTACTTCACAGAAGTTTGTGAGCATTTGAGCATTTCTGAAATATTGTAAGTACCAGACAAATGTTAGCTCTCAATTTTCATTATTTATGCTCATATCCTGTGTTATTACCTACTTTTTAAAATTAGATCTTTATATGCTATTTAAAGGAGCCTGGTAGCCAGTGGTTAAAGAGTCAGTTGCTGACTGAAAGATCGATGGTTCAAACCTACCAACCTCTCCATGGGAGAAAGATGTGGCAGTTTGCTTCCCTAAAGATTACAGCCTTGGAAACTCTGTGTGGTAGTTTGTTCTACTGCATCCTGTAGAGTCGTTATGAGTTAGAACCGACTCCATGGCAATGAGGTTTATATATCATTTAAGGATCCTGACTTACATATTCGCTATACTCTTTCTTGGCTTATCTTCTGAAAATATTGTTGAACTAGACATTGTACATATGTCTAATATTTAGTCTTACTAGCTGACAAGTTACCCACTAACTAAAATGTCAAAAGCCAGCCAGCCCACAGGCCTTTTGACCAGCCTACACACTTTTCATCATTTTTCCCTGCTTCCTGGTACCACAGCAGTTACACAAGCCCCAAATTTCTCCCACAGCGACAGACCTCTGAGGTCTCCTTTGTTTGCTCTTCCTCCTTTAAGGGTTCGGTTTGCCTGCAAATAAGAACTTCAAGCAGGACTATAAACAAACACAGAAACTCCAGCAGTGTGACCAGATTGTTCAAGGACACAGCTTGTTCCTGGACAGTGTCAGTCACCCTGAAAACAAGCCACACAGCTGGGGATGAGGGCAGCTTAGCCTGGGCCCCTTGGCTGCCTTCCCCACAGCTGACTGCAGCCTACGCATTGGCTGAAAACCTAGATGTGATTGATTTAATATCATGCCAGAGATTTTATGCCTAATTATTTAAATTCCCTAAAGCTAATCTTTAAGCAAACAGTGGAAAAATAATACCAATAGCTTGCAAAAGATAACTCTCACACCATCAAAAGCAAGTATAGCATTTCACCCAGCTCCCCTGTTTAATTTCCCCCAGGGAGGACTTCCTTTTCATATGTTAAAGACTTCTCCTAGGAAGGAATGATGTGTTATGTTATAAACAGCTGGTGGGTGGTTTAATATACTCTCAGGTGAGTGGATTCCTCCTCCATTTTCTCAGTACTATATTGTCACTTCTTTTGTTGTTGTTGTTAAACTACACCCTCCAGAAAGCACACAATATAAAACCAATATGTTTGCCTTTCAATTAAAGACCTCAGGCTCTCAGCAGGAGTGCAACACCCCAACATCAATGAGCAGATTTTTCTAAGAATTGTGAAATGCAAGATTGTGGTTGAGATGCTCACACACAACGGAGTAATGATGTGTGAGTGTTTCAGTACCGGAATCAGGTTAATAAGCTGCTATCTCTGACAGCTGAGATGGCTCTGGGCTGAAGCTCGGTCTACAACTTGTCACCTTGGGCTTGTCTTTTTTTCATGAAATCTTGATCCACTAAGACAGATTTGAGGTTCAACAATCAAAATGTTCATATGGTTTCAATTGTTCCTTTCTTTTTTTCTTTTTTTTTAAGTTCTGACCAACAGAACTATGGAAATGACACCACAGGTATAGTCCAAAAGTCTCTAAAAATATATCTTTGAAAAATAAAGGAACTGGTAATTCAGTGTAGAGAAAAAGAAAACATTAATTGTTTGTTAAAATGCACCTTTTGGGCAGGAGAGGGTCTTGGGTGGGGACCACAATGAGTAATGAAAAGATTATAATCTTTGATATGATTTAATCTTGTTTAATCACTCAATAGAAAATGTTGCATAAAATTCAGAGTTTTGTACACATGTATAGACACTGTCACCTCTGTGATATTATTTGGCAGTTTCAAAGTTTACCTATCAATTTCCTTTTTCCAAGATCTCATGATTATTTTGTGAACTGTCCCAGATTTCATCACACTAAGAGAGATTAATGTTGATCTTCATCTTCAGAAGAAAAATGAAACAAAATGTTGCAAAAAAAAAAAAGTAGATTCCTGGAATGGTATAATCTCAGGTATAAGTTCACCAATGATATACAGAGACATTGTTAAGAAAAATAGCTAATTCTCTAACTACTTGTTTGGACCACACAATTCAATTTAATTGTTTTCACCAAACCACTCATTGTTTTTGTTCATGTGTCTCTATGATAACATAAGCTACACGAGGACATCTGTAGTGGCCTGAGTCAGTGCCTGGATCATGATCTTCAATAAATCTTTTTTGAATGGATGCACATTTGTTCAGATGAATAGGTTGTTGTTGTTGTTGTGTGCCGTCGAGTCGAAACTGACTCATAGCCACCCCTCTTTGGGTTTCCGAGGCAGTATCACTACGGAAGTAGATTGCCCCATCTTCCTTCCAAGGAGTGGCTGGTGGGTTTGAACCTCCAGGCTTCTGGTTAGCAGTCAAGTGCCTTAGGCACTATGCTACCAGAGCTCCCATACCTAAATCACAGGGTGGCTGGCTACACCTTAAAAAACAATGTATAATCACTACAATAATTTTGGAAATTGCTCTCAGCCAACAATTCCCAACTCCCCCTGGGTATAATGACCCACATTTCATTGGTTGATTCACCAGGGCCAGGACTACATTGTGCACTGCACAACCTCAAGGGGCATGCTTCCACAATGGAGAAATAGACCATGATGGGAATTTTGTCCCCTGGAGTTAGGCTCTGTGGTAGCTGTGGTTGGTTTTACTGATTAGCATCAAATCCCCAGAGAAAATTTGTGGCCAAAGTTTATTTTTATGTTAAAGAGAATAAAAATGAACTGTTATTTGAATGTGTTTTGAGAATTTTGTATGCCACCTTATTAACTAATTGAAAGAGCCTAGGGGTATTACAAATCTCCCAAATAGAGACAAAAATCCTGACTGCTCAGGTTGCTTCACTGGATGTGTGTGGGGGGAACTGTGACTTCTGTTTCTTCATTTGTAAGCCCATCAAGGTTAAACTTGGTACGTGTCTGGACTCTTACACTTCTGACATTCTATAATTTTATGATAAAAAGAATTCTCAGAGCTCAAGTTCATACTGTGATTCTTGCCTTTGGCATCAAAGGCTTAAATCACATTATTAAAAAATCTTTGCACCTTTTATTTAACAAATATTTATAGAACATCTACTATGCTAGGAAGCTATGGTAGCATAGTGCCTAAGGCACTTGACTGCTAACCAGAAGGCTGGCGGTTCAAACCCACCAGCCACTCCTCGGAAGGAATGTTGGGCAATCCTACTTCCGTAGTGATACTGCCTCGGAAACCCAAGGAGGGGTCGCTATGAGTCGGGGCCGACTCGACGGCAAATAACAACAACAACATGCTAGGAAGAGGATGTTGATGCTGTTACATGCCATCGGATTGACTCTGACTCACAGAGACTCTATGTACAATAGAATGAGACACTGTCCCATCCTGTGCCAGTCTCACAACACTTGCTATGGCTGAGCCAGCCCATCATTGCAACCTCTGTGTCAAACTATCTAACTGAGGGTCTTCCCCTTTTCTTCTGACCCTCCACTTTACCAAGTATGACATCCTTCTCCAGGGAATGGTCCCTTCTGATAACATGATCAAAGTAGGTGAGACGAAGTCTGGCCATTCTCACTTCCAAGGAGCATTCTGGCAGCACTTGTTTCAGGACAGATTTGTTACTTCTTGTGGCAGTTCACGGTACTTTCAGTATTCTTTGCCAACACCACTGCTCTAAAGCATCGACTCTTTTTCAGTTTTCCTTATTCATTGTTCAGCTTTCACATGCATATGAGGCTATTAAAAATACCATGACTTGGGTTAGGTGCATCTTAGTCTTCAAAGAGACATCTTTGTTCTTCGGCACTTTAAAGAGGTCTTTTGCAGCAGATCTGCCCACTACAATATGATGTCTGATTTCTTGACTGCTGCTTCCATTGGTGTTGATTGTGGACCCAAATAAAGATGAAATCTTTTACAACTTCAATCTTTTCTCTGTTTATCATGATGCTGCTTATTGGTCCAATTGTGAGGATTTTCGTTTTCTTGAGGTATAATCCATACTGAAGATTGTAGTCTTTAATCTTCATCAGAAAGTGCTTCAAGTCATCTTTACTTTCAGCAAGCAAGATTGTGTCACCTGCATATCGCAAGTTGTTAATGAATCTTCTTCCAATCCTAATGACGCATTCTTCTTCACATAGTCCAGCTTCTCAGATTATTTGCTCAGCATACAGATTGAATAAGTATAGTGAAAGGATACAACCCTAATACACTCCCTTCCTTATTTTAAAACATGCAGTCCCTTGTTCTGTTTGAACGACAGTCTCATGGTCTATGTACAGGTTTCTCATGAGTTCAATTAAATGTTCCAGAATTCCCACTCTTCTCAATGTTATCCATAATTTGTTATGATGCACACAGTCAAATGCTTTTGCACAGTCAATGAAACACAAGTAAGCATCTTTCTGGTGTTTGCTTTGAGCCAAGATCCATCTGACAACAGCAATGATATCCTTTGTCCCATGTGATTAGGCATATCTATCTATTAGGATAGATAAACATATTAGGATAGATATGCCTAATCATCCTCACCAATAATAACTGACAACTATTATTTAACAGAAGTGTCAGACCACAATAAGCACTCACTATGCACCAGCCACCATTCTAAGATTTTACGTATCTCATTAATCCTCATGAAAACACTGTTGATCACAATAGTCCAATCTGCAACTGATCATGGGGATGGGACAAGACCGGGCAGCATTTTGTTCTATTCTACATTAGGTCACCATGATTCAGGGGCAACACCAATCTTTGCAACAACCCTATGAGGTGGGTACAGATACGGAAACTGACGCACAGAGAGGATGCCCTTTATCAGTAAATGGAGGCGCTAGGATTCACATGTAGGCAGTGTGACTATAGTATACTGTAATACCTCTCCAATTAGTTAAGTAACGTTCTCATCTAAATTACAGCACAATGGCACCAAAGAATGTGAAGAGTTACTGCATTTCCTGGATTTAATTTATAAACTGAAGAAAAGTAATGATTCTTCCAAAGTAGGCTTGGTGATAGAAACCGAAAGCCTCCATCACTATATATATTCATATATATACTGTATATATAAACTTATAAATCAATTATTATATTGATTTAGAAGGAGCACACTGGGAACACATTGAGGAAATTAACTCTCAGCTGGTGTCACTCCACGTAACTTGAATGAAGGCCCAAATCCCACTTCTGTGTAGTATGTGGAAGAAATCCCCTGAGGACTCACCCTCACAGACCCTTTCCTCTTCACTCTCCCAGTATGGATTTTGTGCACTATAGGGGTTAGCACCAGGGAGTGATGCAGCATCATGGATCAGATGTTGAGCTCTAGAGATCCATCTGCTGCATACTCAGAAAGAATTGTGTGTGAGTCCTGGCTGTCTTGGAAGTTCTCTTGTGAAGTTCCTCATTCAAGCCGACCTCAGATTCCCTTCCTTCCTGAGTAATAGGAAACAAGTAGCACCTACCTAATAGAATTATTATGAGGGTGTCTTAGTTATCCAGTGCTACTATAACAGATACACCACAAGTGGATGGCTTTAACAAATAAAATAAATTTGTTTTCATAAAATTCAGGAGGCTAGATGTCCAAATTCAGGATGTCAGCTGAAGGGGAAGACTTTCTCTTTCTCTCCTTGTCTCTTCCGAGCTTTGGAATACGAGAATCTTCATGTGGCTTGGCATCTCTCTTCCCCATCTCTGCTCTATTCACTTGTTGAATCTCTTATGTATTTCAAAAGAGATTAACTTAAGATGCACCTTATACTAATCCTACTTCATTAACATAACAAGGACAACTCATTCCCAAATGGATTATAACATAAATCATACAGGTTAGGATTTACAATACATAATTTTGGGGACGTAATTCAATCCATGACATTCCTCCCAAAATTCATGTCCTTGCCACATGAAAACACACATTCATTCCATGACATCATTGCAAAAGTCTTAAATCAATTCCAAGTTCCAAAATCCCATTCTCTGAATCATCTAAGACTTTAAGCTTATTCCATCCTGGCACAAAAGTTCTTTTCACCTGTAAACCTCTGAAATCTAGAATACAAGTTATCTACTTCCAAAGTACAATGGTAGAACAGGCACGAGGTAGATTTCCATTACAAATGGAAGAAATTGGAGGAAAAGAAGGGTTAGCAGGCACCAAGCAAATCCAAAACCCAGATCAAATGACATTAGCTTTCAAGGCTTGAAAATAATCCTTTGTTCTCTGAAACCATCTGGGCAATGACCCTGCCCTCCAGACTCTGAGTGTTGGCCACACTCTCTGGATTCTGGATGAAGGCCCCTTGGTCCTGACCTTCAACTCTGCCTTCCAGGCCCAGAAGGATGGCAAATCTCCCTTGGCTTTGAGTGACCTCTTTCTCCTAGTCCATCTCAGTGGTGACCCCACTCTCTCACTAGGTCCCATTCCTCTGCCCCTGGGCATGGCAGCCCCATCTCTTCAGCTTTGTGAAGCAGCACCACTCCTCTGGAACACCTTAAAGGCAGCCCTATGTTCTGGAACTGCACTGGGGAAGATCCAGCTCTTTGAAACCTAGGAGACTGTGGCCCACACTTTGAGATCCAGGACACCATGGCCCCACCCTTTGAAATCAAGAAGAGCCTGCTTCCTGTGTTCCTTCCAACAGTTCTACTGATCTCTGAGCTGCTCCAGGGATGGGCCTTTTCTTTTCTTGGAAGACAACACATTTAGCTCTTTTAGCCTGTTTTCTGCCTGTAGAATTCCAAGAGCCAGATAGTGTTATCTCCTTTCATTCTTTCTCTGTCCCCTTAAGTCTAAGCTGATGAATTTTCTGCTGTGGTAGTTGGTTAGATCAAACAGTCACAGGCTAAATCTCTTTAACAAAAGATTGTGTATCCATGTCTTTGGTAAACATTCTAAGACAATTGTCCTTATTTTTCACAAAAGAATTTTCCAAATCTTTAAGTTCTGCTTTCATTTTTCACAGTGCATTTTTAAGCCTATCTCTTTCCTCTTTCATTTTACTATAAGTGGCAAGGAAAAACAGTGCAATCCCTTTAAGATCTGGCTTAGACTCAAAATCATAAAAAAATAAAATAAAATAAAAAATAAAAGACCAGGTTTGCTAGTCTGATAGAGCCTGGTGAAACTCCTGAGACTATGGCCCCTAGCTGCCCTTCAGGTCCGGAATTGAACCCGCTCCTGTGGCTTCCAACCAAACAAAAGACAGGCATATGAGTTGAACATTTACGTTAGGTAGATACACTCCTTGGATAGATAAATCATGGGAGAATAGGAAGGCTATGTATGCACAGGGAGACAGCTCAGGGAGCCAGAGTGCATGAGAGGGAAGGACATAGGGAAGAGGTAACTAAGGGGAGGAAGTGTGAAGAGACCTGTTGCACTGCGGGAAATTGCAGTCGATGTCATGAGACAAAGTATATGTGAACTGCTGTATGGGAAATGAATTTGCTCTGTAAATTTTCACCCAAATCACAATAAAAATTGAAAAAAAAAAAAAAAGATATTGTTTAGAAATCTTGTCAGCCAGATTACACAAGCTCATCACTTGCAAGTTCTACCATCCACCAAATATTTGAACATAATTCAGACAAGTTATTTGCCACTGCATATAAAGTGTCACCTTTCTTTCATTGTTCAATCACTAATACATCATTTTCTAGAAACATTCTGTTGCTGGTGCCATATGTATTCTATAAGATAAGAGATTTTCTCTATGGCTCTCTTCACCTCCTTCTGACCCCTCACCAGAATTGCCTTTGACATCTACAATTCTATCTTTTGAAGGCAGAATTATCTTTCCTTTTCAAGGAAATCTAGACTTTTACCTAGTGGAACCTTAACACTCTTCCATCCTGTACCCATTAACCAATTACAAAACCACTTCCATGTTATAGGTATTTGTGAGAGCAGCATCCCATTCTAATGGTACCAAATTCTGTCTTAGTTTTATCTAGGGCTACTAGAACAGAAATAACACAAGTAGGTGGCTTTAACAAACAGAAATTTATTTTCTAACAGGCCAGGAGGCTAGATCTCTGATTTTATGATGCTAGCTCTGGGGTAAGGCTTTCTATCTCTGTGGCTCTGGAGAAAGGCTTTTTCTCTTCTGAGCTGCTGTTCTTGCATCATCTTCATGACACTTGCCATCTCTCTTCCCCTGTCTCTGCTCTGTTTTCTTGTTTGATCTCTTTCATATCTCAAAATAGATTGACTCAAGATACACCCTACCCAAATCCTGTCAATTACCAAAGACACCCATTCTGAAATGGGATTATAAGCACACCTAAGAGATATTGCAGGTTTGGTGTCAGATCACCACAATAAAGCAAATATCACATGAACTTTTTGGTTTCCTAATGCATATAAAAGTTATGTTTACACTATACTTCAGTTTATTAAGGAGCTCTGGTAGCATAGTGCCTAAGGCACTTGACTGCTGGAGGTTCAAACCCACCAGTCACACCTTGGAAGGAAGGTTGGGCAATCTACTTCCATTGTGACACCGCCTCAGAAACCCAAGGAGGCGTCGCTATGAGTCAGGTCCAACTCAACGGCACATAACAATAGCATTATTAAAAGTTTGAAACATTGTGACAATTACCAAAATGTGACACAGAGACATGAAGTGAACATAGGCTGTTGGGAAAATGATGCTTGCTACAAACATTAAATTGGCAAAAAATGCAATATCTGGGAAGTCCAATTAAGCAAAGTTCAATAAAACAAGGTATGCCTGTATAACCAGAGGCATAGAGGTTATTTACAACACGTATTTTGGGGGGACATAATTCACTTCATAATAGAGGGTTAATTGAGATAATATATTTAAAGATAACACTAAATCTTGGCATTCAGTAAACATTAAAAAAAAAAAGAACTGTTTGCTATTAGTATTATATGAGGCCATGCCATACCAATTAATAAAAACCAGTTACCATCAAGTCAGTTACAACACAACTCATGGCAATCCATGTATGTCAAGTGGAACTGTGCTCCCTAGAGTTTTCATTGGTGGATTTTTCCGAAGTAGATTGCCAGACCTTTTTATATAGGTTCTTCTGGGTAAATATGAACCTCCAACTTTTCGGTTAACAGCCAAGCATATTAACTGGTTCCAACACCCAGGGACTAGTTGATAGCACTCCCCAATTAGACTGTAAGCCTAAAGGGAGGGTTTCTAAGATGTGTTTTTCTGTATTTAGCTTCCTGCTTAGTACTTAATAATCCTTAATACATATTTATTGACAGATTGATTGGTAAGTAGGGCAGAAGTTCAGAGCAAAGTTATTTCTATATAAAGTCCTCAAAGAAAAAATAAATGGCAGCTCAGTGAAGTACCATTTGGTCTTTTGATTATTCTATTGAGATCTGTATTATCAAATTTCTTCCATTATATAAATCACAGGAGTAACTTCAGGAAGCTTCAGACATCCTCATATAAGGTTAAATATTTAAAACAGATCTGTGCATGAGCCTTGAAAATATCCAGACACACATATGTTCAAATCCTTTTGTAAAGCCCCACCACAGCACAATGAGCCGAGGAGGGCTGGCACGTCCACCCAGCCGTGCTCCGGGCACATGCTTCCTTCTATCAGGGGCCCACCATCGTGAGCACAGCTTGCAGGCCCCTTCTCAAGAATGAGGTCATCCCAGAGCCCAGATGGACAGACAGGCTGCAGAATAAGATATGTCTAGGTCCAGATGTTGGAGGAATTGGGGCTAAGGACCAGGAAACAGGAAATTAGAGTTAAGTCAGCCCAATTGCACAATTGTTGAAAAAGCCAAACTTACCATGTGGTATATTTTTCATGCTCCAGAATGTTTACCACCTATCAGCCAATTCACCAATAGATTAGTCTGTCACAATGAAAAAGTACACAAAGGAGTCCATCAGACCATTTGTCCACCACAGACAATCTTCCTAAGTCCTTCCTGTGCTCTGAATCAGCATCACTAGATCCAAAGGGACATTCTGTTCAAACACTTTAATTGCAAAATCTTTTATTTTCGCCCCCCTCTACTGTTCACAGCCATTACAACGAACTTCGAAAAGCCTTTGTACACTGGAGGGGTTATCGCTGATACATAAAAGAGGAAGGGAAAAAACGACTTAGTTACAAAAAAAGAGTAAGTCCATTCGTTATGATGCAGTCAGACATGTATGTTCATAGTATGCATACATCCACAAACTCACACATATGTATATACATATACATAAGCACAAACACACACTTAATGTCTCTGCTTTTCAATGTGAAGATACAGTAAGAAAACTGTTCCCTGGTCTCTAGGCGAGGAAAGCAACAAATTATTAATCTCTCAAGATGGTTAGCTTATGCTTGCTGCTGTGATGTTATTGACCTCACCCTCCAAGAGTACATCCAAGGCTGTCGATCTGATAACATTGCTTTAAAACTTTCTGCCACTAAGCCCTTGACCTCACATAAACCTTGGCATCTTTTTGTCTGACCCTCAAAGTCATACATAGCAAAGACTTGACCCTGTGATCTGATAGAATTACTAGCACCAAGTCCTGTTATTTAAAAAAAAAAAAAAAAAAAAAAAAAGGGATACTCCTAGTAATTATATCACTCGTTACTCTGTAAAACTTCACCCAAATCCTAATAAAAAAAAAAAAAAAAAAAAAAAACTGTCTATAATACTACTAAAATATAAAATCCCATTATTTGACTCTTTAACAAATAGCATCATGTTTAAAACTTGGAAAATAACCTATACAAAACATTTTCTAACTTGGCAAACTCTCTGGGATCATTCCATTTCCTGAAGGCCTTGGAGTCTATGTGCCATGTCACTGAATTATACAGTACCTTGTACTCTTCCCTCATTGTTTCATCAATTTTATGCCTGCTTTCTCAAGAGAAGTGGGCCCAGAAAGAGGAAATACTTGGGAAAATGATTAGGAGGAAAATTATTTTTCTTTACTTACTTTTTTAAAACAAGAGTAGAAAGGAAGCAAGGGCCTATTGAGTTAAGTAGGTGGTAATACATTGATCTATATAAGACCTAAATAGAATGTCCCAGATTCCATCTTATCTGTCACAAAAAAAAAAAAAAAAAAAGATGTTCAGACTAGAATGGAGATATGGACAAACTTAGGTAAGAGACAGTAATGCCTAAGCCAAGACAGGAAAATCTGACACTAGCAAACTAGAAGGAATGGATTTAAGTCCTTCAGCTCAAAAGAAATTGTATCCTTTAGAAAACCACATTGCATAAAGGAGATCTTAGGGGAAAGAGGATGGAGGAATTTATCTGACTCCAAACTCAATAAAATACATTTATTCAATAACAAATATGTTTCAGGAAATTACTAATGTCTCAGGAAATTAATTACTAGTGTCAAGAACTACTTACATTGTGTCAGGATTTGTTTTAGGCACTGGGGTATGTAAAAACAAGACAAAGTCCCCACTCCCATGGAGCTGACACTCTTAAGACTAGATGCAGAAATTAAACAAATAAACATACAATAGCAATTAGTGATAAATTCCAGTAAGAAAAATAAATCAGTGTAAGGAAATAATAGGCAATTGTGAAATATGGGTGTGTAGCATAGTGCCTAAGACACTTGACTGCTCACCAGAAGGCTGGCGGTTCAAACCCACCAGCCACTCCTCGGAAGGAAGGTTGGGCAATCCTCCTTCCATAGTGATACTGCCTCGGAAACCCAAGGAGGGGTCGCTATGAGTCGGGGCCGACTCGACAGCAAACAACAACAACAACAACAATTTAGGTAGAAGTGTTGACTTTCTCAGTAGATGATATTTGAGTAGAAATTAATTGAGAGAACAAGAAACAAATGATTTAGGATGAATATTCCAGACATAAAAAACAGCATATATTTTCTGTTGTTGTTGTTGGGTGCCATTGAGTCAGCTCCGACTCATAGCAACCCCATGTACAACAGAACAAAACACTGTCCGGTCCTGTGTCAGCCTCACAATCCTTGCTATATCTGAGCCCATCATTGCAGCCACTGTGTCAATGCATCTCATTGAGGGCCTTCCCCTTTTTCACTGACCCACCACTTTACTGAGTATGACATCCTTTTCCAGGGAATAGTCTCTTCTGACAACATGACCAAAGGAAGTGAGATGAAGTCTGGCCATTCTTGCTTCCAAGGAACATTCTGGTTGCACTTCTCCCAGGACAGTTTTGTTAGTTTTTCTGGCAGTCCATGGTATTTTTAGTATTCTTCGCCAACACCACAACTCAAAGCCTAAACTCTTCTTTGGTCTTTCTTAATCATTGTCCAGCTTTCACATGCATATGAAGGGATTGAAAACACCACGGTTTGGGTTAGGCTCCCTTTACTCTTCAAAAAGACATCTTTGCTCTTCAGCACTTTAAAGATGTCTTTTGCAGCATATTGACCCAGTGCAATACATAGTCAGGTTTCTTGACTGCTGCTTCCATATAGTGGAACCAAGTAATATGAAATCTTTAGCAACTTCAATCTTCTCTCCATTTACCATGATGCTGCTTTTTGGTCCAACTGTGAAGATTTTCATTTTCTTTATGTTGAGGTGTAATCCATGCTGCAGACTAT
The DNA here is from genome assembly GCF_000298275.1 of Orycteropus afer afer. NCBI lineage: Eukaryota > Metazoa > Chordata > Mammalia > Tubulidentata > Orycteropodidae > Orycteropus > Orycteropus afer. Next base: position 4,929,928 of record NW_006921652.1, read on the forward strand.
AGTCTTTAACCTTCATCAGTAAGTGCTTCAAATCATCTTCAGTCAGCAAGCAAAATTTTGTTGTCTACATATTTCAGGTTGTTAATGACTCTTCCTCCAATCCTGATGCCTCTTTCTTCTTCATAGAATCCAGTTTCTCTGATTATTTGCTCAGATTGGTTAAATATAGTAAAAGGATACAACCCTGACACACTCCCTTCCTCATTTTAAGCCTTGCAGTATCCCTTTGTTCTGTTCGCATGACAGCCCCCTGGTCCATGGACAGATTTCTTATGAGAAGTTAAGTGTTCTGGAATTCCCATTCTTCTCAATTGTGGTGGTTATATTTGTGCGTCAGTTTGGCTGGGCCTGGTTGAGTGGTTGGACAGTTGGTAGTAGTTACTCCCCATAATGAGACTAGCAATCAACTCCATGGTGGGATCTACCACAAGCAGCTAAGTAGTTGCCTCTGGGATGTCTGGTTGCCTCTGGTAGCTGAGTAGTTGCCTCTGGCCTGCTTCCTGTATATAAGGAGAAGCCTTGGGGATAGTCTCTAGCTTATGACACACTTGAACCCTGAATGTGGCTGTTTTATTGTTTAGTAGTCTGCCATACTCTGTCAATCGTGGGCCTTAAAATGGACTTAAATTAATGGACTGCTGTGTAGTTTGGTAACATTGGGACTGTGCCATTTTACTGTCAACCTTGGGCTTGGCAGCCTCAGCAGCCAGCAGCTGTCTGAGTGAAGGAAAGCCTCTAGCTTCAGTGGGCTGAGAGCTGGAGGTAGAGCTGAAGCCCAAGGTTGAGGGGCTTTCACCCAGCCCCTAGAACCTGGCACTTTGAACTTGAACTTAAAGCCTCCAAATTGTAAGAGAATAAACTCCTGTTTGTTAAGGCCATCCCATTTATGGTATATTCCTGTCAGAGCAGCACTAGGTAACCAGAACATCGATGTTATCCATGATTTGTTATGATCCACATTGTTGAAGCCTTTCCACAGTCAATAAAACACAAATAAGCATCTTTCTGGTATTCATTACTTTGAGCCAAGATCCATCTGACATCATCAATGATATCCCTCAGTCCACATCCTCTTCTGAATCCAGCTTGCATTTCTGGAAGTTCTCTATCAATATACTGCTGCAACCGTTTTTGAATTATCTGCAGTAAGTATTTACTTGCGTGCATATTAATGATATTGTTCAATAATTCTCACATTCTGTAGGATCACCTTTCTTTGGAATGGGTACAAATATGGATCTCTTCCAGTCAGTTGGCTAGGTAGTTGTGTTCCAAATCTCTTGGCATAACCGCATGAGTGCCTCCAGTGGAGCATCCATTTGTTGAAACATCTCAATGGGTATTCCATCAATTCCTGGAGCCTTGTTCTTCACCAATTCCTTCAGTGCAGCTTTGACTTCTTCCTTCAATACCATCAGTTCTTGATCATATGCCACCTCCTGAAATAGATGAACATCAACCAATTTTTTTGATACAGTGTCTCTGTGTATTCCTTCCATCTTCTTTTGATGTTTCCTACATCACTCGTAGAATCCTTCAATATTGCAACTCGAGGCTTAATTTTTTCCTCAGTTCTTTCAGCTTGAGAAATGCTGAGTGTATTCTTTTTTTGATTTTCAACTCCACGTCTTTGCACATTTCATTATAATAACTGACTTTGTCTTCTTGAGCTGCTCTTGAAATCTTCTGTTCAGATCTTTTATGTCATTTCATCCATTTGCTTAAACTATTCTCCATTCAAAAAAAAAGGCTTCAGAGTCTCTTCTGACATCCATTTTGGTCTTTTCTTCCTTTCCTGTCTTTTTAATGATGTTTTGCTTTCTTTGTGAATGATATTCTTGATACCATCCTGCAATTCCTCTGATTTTCAGTCATTGGTGTTCAATGTGTCAAATCAATTCTCTAGGTGGTCTCTAAATTCAGGTGAGATATAATCAAGGTCATATTTTGGCACTCATGGACTTGTTTTAATTGTCTTCAGCTTCAACTTGAACTTGTTGATGCATAGTTGATGGTCTGTTCCACAATCAGCTCCTGGACTGGCTTTGGCTGAAGATACTGAGCTTCTCCACAGCCTCTTTCCACAGATGTAGTTGATCTAATCCCTTTGTATTCTATCTGATGAAGTCTACATATATAGCTGCAGTTTATATTATTGAAAAGTATATTTGCAATATGGTCTTGCAAAATTCTATCATGCATTCTCCACCATCATTTCTATCACTAAGTCCATTTTTTCCAACTACTGGTGATTCTTCTTTGTTTCCAACTTTTGCATTCCAATTACAGTGATAATGAACACATCTTGATTGAATGTTTGGTCAATTTAAGACTGCAGATATTGGTAAAAATCCTCAATTTTCTCATCTTTGGCTTTGGTGGTTGATGCATAAATTTGAACAATAGTAGTATTAACTGGTCCTACCTGGAGCTGTGTGGATATTATCCTATCACTGACAGCATTGTACTTCAGGATAGATCTTGAAACATTCTTTGTGACAATGAATGCCATGTCATTCTTCTTCATTTCCAGCATAGTAGATCATATGGTTGTCTGATTCAAAATGGCCAAACCAGTCCATTTTAGCTCACTAAGGCCTAAGATATCGATCTTTATGCGTTCCATTTCATTTTTGACAACTTCCAATTTTCCTAGATTCATACTTCATACATTACATGTTCTGATTATTAATGGATGTCTGCAGCTGTTCCTTCTCATTTTGAGCCATGGCACATCAGCACTGTGTGTGGCCATTGTTGCTTCTAAGGAGCATTCTGGCTGCACTTATTTCAGGACAGATTTGTTTATTCCTCTGGCTGTCCATGGTACTTCATTATTCTCCATCAATACCACAATTCAAAAGCATCAACTCTTCTTTGGTATTCCTTATTCACTGTCCAGCTTTCACATGTATATGAGGTGACTAGAAATCCAATGGCTTGAGTTAGGCACATCTTAATCTTCAAAGTGACATCTTTGCTTCTTAACTTGAAGAAGTCTTTCACAGCAGATTTTCCCAGTGCAATACATCATCTGATTTCTTGACTGCTTCTTCCATGGGTGTTGATTGTGGATTCAAGTAAAATGAATTCCCTGACAACTTCAACCTTTTCTCCATTTATTGTGATGTTGCTTATTGGTCCAGTTGTGAGATTTTTGCTTTTTTTATGTTGAGATGTTAATCATACTAAAGACTGTAGTCCTTGATCTTCCTCAGTAAGTACTGCAAGTCTTCTTCACTTTTAGCAAGCAAAGTTGTGTCATCTGCATAATCTCAGGTTCTTTCAGCTAAGATTTATCTGACATCAGCAATGATATCCCTCATTCTATTTCCTCTGTCAAAACCAGATTGAATTTCTGGATGCTCTCTGTCAATATACTGCTGCAACTGTTTTTGAATTATCTTCAGCAAATTTTTATTTGCACTGATACAGCATACTTTTCACATTCTGTTTGATGACCTTCTTTGGAATGGGCGCAATCTCTTCCAGTTGATTGCCTTCCAAATTTTTTGGTATAAATAAATAAGCACCTCCAGTGCTGTATTGGTTTGTTGAAAAATCTGTGTGTATTCTATCAATTCCTGCAGCCTTGTTTTTTGCCAATTGCCTCAGGGCAGCTTGGACTTCTTCCTTCATCAACATTGGTTCTTGATTACAGGCTGCCTCCTGAAATAGCTGAATATTGACCAATTATTTTTTGTATGGTGACTCTGTGTATTCCTTCCAACTTCTTTTGATACTTCCTGCATCATTCAATATTTTGTCCATGGAATTCTTTAGTATTGCAACTCAGGGCTTGAATTTTTCTTCAGTTCTCTCAGCTTGAGAAATGCTAAATGTATTCTCCCTTTTTGCTTTCTATCTCCAGGTCTTTGCCCATTTTGTTATAAAATTTTACTTTGTCTTCTTGAGCTCCCCTTTGAAATCTTCTGTTCAGCTCTTTTATATCATCATTTCTTCCATTTACTTTAGCTACTCTCCATTCAAGAAAAAGTTTCAGAGTTTCTTCTGGTATCTATTTTGGTCTTTCCTGCCTTTTAAATGACCTTTTGCTTTCTCCATGTATGTTGTTCTTGACATCATTCCACAACTCATCTGGTCTTTGGTCACTGGTGTTCAATGCATCAAATTGGTTCTTCAGATAATGTCTAAATTTAGGTGGGATATAAGCAGGGTCATATTTATTTTTCTAGTGGATTTGTTTTAATTTTTTTCACCTTCAGCTTGAACTTACATATGAGCAATTGATGGTCTGTTCCACAGTCAGCTCCTGGCTTTGTTTTGACTGATGATATTAAGCTTTTCCATTACCTCTTTGCACTGATGTAGTTGATTTGATTCTTATGTATTTCATCTGGCAAGGTCCACGTAGCTAACCACTGTTTCTGTTGTTGGAAAAGGTTTTCACAATGAATAAGTTATTGTTCTTGCAAAATTATCATGCAACTTCTGGCATTATTTCAATCACCAAGGCCTTATTTTCCAATGACCAATGATTATTCTTTGTTTCCAACTTTTGCATTCCAATAACCAGCAATAATCAATATATCTTGATTGCATATTTGGTCAATATCAGACTGCAGATGTTGGTAAAAGTCTTCAATTTCTTCATCTTTGGCTTTAGTGGTTGGTGTGTAAATATGAATAATAGTCTTACTAACTGGTCTTTGTTGTAGGTGTATGGATATTACCTTATCACTGACAGCATTGTACTTCAGGATAGATCTTGAAGTGTTCTTTTTGATGATGAATCCAATGCCATTCATCTTCAATTTGTCATTCCTGGCATAGGAGACTGTATGATTATCTGATTAAAAATGGTCAATACTAGTTCATTTCAACTCATTAATGCCTAGGATAAGATCTTTACCTGTTCCATTTAATTTTTGACAACTTCTGACTTTCCTAGCTTCATACTTTGTACATTCCATTTTCTGATTATTAATGTATGTTTGTAATTGTTTCTTCCCAATTTAAGTCACATCCCATTAGCAAATGAAGGTCTTCCACTCCTCTGCCAGTTTGTCATGGCTTGTGTGTTGCTGTGAGGCTGGAGGCTATGCCAAGATTATTTCAAATACCAGCAGGATCACCCATGGTGCACAGGTTTCAGTGAAGCTTCCAGAGTAACATAGAGTAGGAAGAAGAACCAGACCATCCACTTCTCAAAAAGTTGGCCACTGAAAATCTTATGAATAGCAGTGAAACATTGTCTGATATAGTGTTGGAAGATGAGCACCTCAGGTTGAAACACACTCAAAATATGACTGGGGAAGAGGTGTCTCCTCAAAGTAGAGACTACCTTAATGACATGGATGGTGTAAAGCTTTCCACACCTTCATTTGCTGATGGGGCACGACTCAAACTGGAAAGAAACTGCTGTAAACATCCTATGAGCATTAGGACTGCTAAGTTTGTAACTGTGATTGCTAAAAAAGTCAATGGAGTCTTTGAATACATTGGTAGAAGCATAGTATCCAGATCGAATGACACAATAGACCCTACTGTTCACTGTTTAGATACACGCTAACCACTCTGTTCAGCCCTACACTCCACATTTTAAGAGATATGTTGACAAAGAGGAGGGATTCCAGTAAGTAGAAAGGGATCATATGATAAAAGTTTGAGGAAACTGGAGATCCGGGAAGAGAAAAATATTTGCTGAGAAAGGTGAATGCAACACATGGTAGCTGTCTAAATTATTTAAGAAACTAACTTATTTTCTCTGACTCCAAAAGGTGCTTGGGTAGAGGTGGGTGGAAGACACCAGAAGGAGTATTTTCTAAAAGAAGAGCTTAATGTCAACTAGAGTTCTCCCAGGATTTGTTCCAGGAGAAACTGTCCAACCACTCATTAGGGGAAGTACATAAGACATTGGTTTGGGACAGATGATATCCAATTCTCTTCCATCATGAGGCATCCAGGACTCTAGACATAGACACTTTGTAGGTAGTCACTGCCTTACTCTTCTTTTAAAGTGTCCAGTAGGGTGGAGTAGTAGTAGAGTAGCAGTAATATTTAAAAATGCAACTCTGTTTTTAATGTGGTTGGCATTCAGATCCAGTCAAAGAAACTATTTAACTAATTGTTATGTTTATTGTTATTTTGTGTTTTATGTAGAGGTGGTGACTAGAAATCTCTGTTAAAAAAAAAAAAAAAAAAAAACTTGCATCTGTTTTCAAGTGTTAATAGTAGTCTAAGAATTATGATAACCAAGGACAACACAGAACACTAACAAGTCACTTGGTAAATCCTCCACCTGCTAAAAAGGACTAGATGGAGGGACTATGGGGAGAAGAGGGAAGAGGACAGACATCCAGTTAGACAAGACTTCCAATGACCTTGAACAAGTTTCTCAAGCTCTCTGAACTCTATTCCCTCATGTGCAATACAGGAATGATTATTTGTATTTTGAAAGATTGTTGTAAGAATACAATGAGATTGCCTATGTAAAGCACCTAGCATAGCACGGACCTTACTGTTACTTTACCACTATAATTATTCATAAATGTTAAATCATTTCTATATGTGGATCAATATATCTGGTCTTTGGTTTAATAGCGTACAGGAAGAAGGGGTGGTGTTTTTCCAGGACCTTCATTTAATGTGGAGAATATGGTGCTGAACCTCTATGATGGACTATCTATAAAAGGAGAAGGAAGGGTGACCTTTAAGATCTTTCTAGCTCTCACAGCCAAAATTCTATGAGATTTACCACCACAGAAGATATTTAAAAAATGTACTAAGGCTTCAAAGTTAGGATTAATAAGATATTTTCATAAAACTGGTTGAATATGATGTAACTATGTGGAAATTCTGGTAACGAAGTGCCTAAGGCAATTAACTGCTAGCCAGAAGGCTGGTGGTTCAAACCCACCAGCCACTCCTCAGAAGGAAGATGGGGCAATCTACTTCCATAGTGATACTGCCTCAGAAA
>NW_006921652.1:4937667-4938957 GCF_000298275.1 Orycteropus afer afer
AGGGTCGACAAAAGAGGGGGAGGCCTTCAAGGAGATGGATTGATAACGGTGGCTGCGATGATGGGCTCAAGTATAGCAGGGATTGTGGGGCTGGCACGGGATCAGGCAGTGTTTCGTTCTGCTGTGCATGGGGTCACTATGAGTCGGAAACAACTCGACGGCACTTAACAACAACAACAACAAATGAAAATTATGATATTCATAACAGAAGAATAATCCATAAAATACTTAAAAGTAACTCTGGCAAGGCATGCAAGAAACCTATGCAAGTAAAATTTCAAATTATTCCAGAAAAATATAAGCTAATTATTTTGGTTTCTTTTATCAGATAATGGGCAAAAAAATTTCTCAGTTGGCCAAACTAAATGTTGTAATCATATTAATTACTGGCATTAACCTTAACAGGATTTTTTTTTTCTCTCTTTTAAGGTAGTTGAAAAAAATATGTTAAGATTTATATGGAAGAATATATAGGTACAAATAGCTAACATATTTTGAAAAGAAAAAGAGATGTGAAAAGACTGGATATAATACTATCAACATTCCACTTCACAAGATGAATGAAATAAGTTCTAAAGAAACCCAAAAGCTAAACGTAAAGTCCAACTTTAGAATTTAGGTAAAAAATACGGTTGAATATCTACTGTGTTTCTAGTAAAGAAAAAAAAAAAAAAAAAAAAAAAACTCACTACTGTCGAGTGGATTCAACTCATAGAGATCTCTCCTTGGGTTGCTGAGGCAATATCTCTGCGGAAGTACATTGCCCCATCTTCCTTCCAAGGAGTGGCTGGTGGTAAAAGGCCTTTATATGCTTAAAAACAATGACAAATAACTACATGGGAATGATGATTATTTAAACACATAAAATTTACATTTGTTAGTTAACATAATATAAACTAAATTAAAATACATAGAAACTAGAGGAATATTTGTCAGAATACAGCAAAGATTTAATATTCTCAATATTTAAAATGTTCATATAACCTTGTCTTAGTCCAAGTTGTCGTATGAGAAGAATACAACAAGACAATTAAAAGTAGGAGGCTTTTGTTAGGAAAAATGCCTCCATGAAAGAAAATAAGGAGGGAACTGAGCAGGCTCTCTCCTTATATTAATAAAGTTATTTTAAGTTATGTTACATTAATAAATGTAAAAGCCTTGGGCTTGTGCTTACTCACTGATCTGCACTGAACACTTTCCCTTGTTGCCCTCCCGAGAGGGATTGGGTCTCCAGGAGCAAGGTGAGCACGGGCGGGCTGGTGCTTACTCACTGATCTGCACTGAACACTT
>NW_006921652.1:4942219-4999602 GCF_000298275.1 Orycteropus afer afer
TTCTGCTGTGCATGGGGTCGCTATGAGTCAGAAACAACTCGACGGCACTTAACAACAACAACAACATTAATAAAGATGGAGAGATATGGTTGTAGATTCTAAGAGAGGCTCAAAAAAAAAAAAATCATAGGGGAGTACTTGAAATAAAGTCAGCCAACAAAGGAATTCTGCTTCAGCTAAAATGAGTGTACCTTAGTATCCCAGCCACACCTATCATTGATGGGAACACTCCAGGAGTGGAATATCCATTAACCCATTGCTGTCAAGTTGATTTTGGCTAATAGTGACCTGATAGGGCAGAGTAGAACTGTCCCATAGGGTTTCCGAGGCTGTAATCGTTAAGGAAGCAGACTGCCACATATTTCTCCCATGCAGTAGCTGGTGGATTCAAATCACTGATATTTCAGTTAGCAGCTGGGTGCTTAACCACTGTGCCACCAGAGCTCCTATGATTAGCTCAGCCTTGGTGAAGAGATAGCATTGGATTTCAAAGTACTGTCGTTGGGGAACTAGGTAAATGACACCCCTGTAGCAGGTGCTCTGGAAGGTGCATTCTCAGGGCTGTCACAATACCATGTTAGATAACGCTGCTGTTAGGTGCCATTGAGTCAGTTCTGACTCATAGTGACATTATGTATAAAACAAACAGAGAATTAGCAGGAGAGGAAATATAAAAGATATAGTTTTTCACAGGCAATCACAAAAGTACAAGGTAAGAGAGCATACATTTTTCCTTTATAAAATTACCAAGGTCATGGTTGTTTTTTAAAAATGAAAATAGTCAATGCTGATGAGGATGAGGTCAACAAGCTGTTATTAATGTAAACTGGTACAATCATTCTGCAGTGGAATTTGGCGAAAATGTGTCTTTTAAAACAACAATGTCATTTTAAACTAGTAATTTCAACTTCAGGAATCTACCCTAGGAAAAATTCTGAAATGCACACAAATATGTATGCACAATGGTTATTCTTACAGTATTTATTTGTTGTTGTTGTTGTTGTTATGTGCTGTTGAGTTGGCCCCAACTCATAGAGACCCCTCCTTGGGTTGCCGAGGCAGTATCACTACGGAAGTAGATTGCCCTATCTTCCTTCCGAGGAGTGGCTGGTGGGTTTGAACTGCCAGCCTTCTGGTTAGCAGTCAAGTTCCTTAGTCGCTATGATACCAGAGCTCGTATAGTATTTATAGTCATAAAAAATATGTGCAACCTAAAAGAAAAGTTTGGTCACAAGGGAATCAAAATAATTGATTTTGATTATCACAAACTAGATTATGAAGAGTTTATAATGTTACAAGAAAATATTTACAATTAAGTGTAATGTTAATAAAGGTAATTTATATATGCAAATGTAATATGAACTCAACTATAAATATATGTGTTTGGAGAAAGAATGAAAGAAAATATTTTAACAATGATTATTCCTGGAGTGTAGGGACATTTTAGATGATCATTATTTTCTTCTTTTTCTTCACTGTATTTTCCAAAATGACCATTAAATCATCTATTTTTTAATTTTTTCTACAGGTGGAAAAGAGATAAGAATGAGTTAATGGTTGTTGTTGTTGTTGTTGTTGTGTGCCATCAAGTTGGACCCGACTCTTAGTGACCCCTCCTTGGGTTTCTGAGGCAATATCACTACAAAAGTGGATTGCCCAACCTTCCTTCCAAGGAGTGGCTGGTGAATTTGAACTGCCAGCTTTCTGGTTAGCAGTCAAGTGCCTTAGGCACTACGCTACCAGAGCTCCCTGAGCTAATGGTAGTAGGTTTTAATGACAGAATCAAAGGAAATAGAACTTTCTCTGGAGTTCTTTCTCTGGGAGGAAAATACTGAATGATGCGGGAAGCAACAAAAAGAAGATGAAAGGAATACACAGAGTCACTGCACCAAAAAGAACTGGTTGATGTATAACCATTTCAGAAGGTAGCAAAAGGTCAAGAATCTATGGTGTTGAAGGAAGAAGTTCAAGCTCACTGAAGGAATTGATGACAAATAACCCTCCGGGAATTGATGGAATACCCACCGAGATGCTTCAACAAAGAGATGCAGTGCTTGAGGTGTTCAATCACTTATGCCAAGAAATTGGAAGACAGCTATCTGGCCAAAGAGCAAGAAAAGATCCATATTTATGCCCAAACCAAAGACCCAACAGAATATGAATATTATCAAACCGTGTCATTAATATCATATCATATGCATGTAAAATTTTGCTAAAGATAATTCAAATATGGTTACAGCAGTATTTCAGTAGGGAACTGACAGAAATTCAAGGCAGATTCAAAAGAGGGCATGGAATGAAGGATATCATTGCTGAGGTCTGTGGATCTTGGCTGAAAGTAAATAATACCAGAAAGATGTTTACCTGTGTTTTATTCACTATGCAAAGGCTTTTGACTGTGTGGATTATAACAAATTATGGATAACATTGGGAAGAATGAGAATTCCAGAACACTTAGTTGTGCTCATAAGAAACTTGTACATAGATGAAGAGACTGTTGGTCGAAGAGAACAAAGCATTTAAAATTAGGAAGGGTGTACATCAGGGTTATATCCTTTCATCACTTTCAATCTTTATGCTAAGGAACTAATCCAAGAAGTTGGACTATATGAAGAAGAATGCAGCATCAGGATTGAAAGAAGACTCATTAACAACCTGTGATATGCAGATGACATAACCTTAGTTGCTGAAGGTGAAGAACACTTGAAGAACTTACTGATGAAGATCAATGACCACAGCCTTCATTATGGATTACACCTTAACACAAAGAAAACAAAAATCCTCAAAACTGAACCAATAAGCAACATCATAATAAAAGGGGAAAAGATTGAAGGTGTCAAGGATTTCATTTTACTTGGATCTACAATCAATGCCCATGGAACCAGCAGTCAAGAAATCAAATGATGTATTGTCTTGGGAAAATCTGCTACAAAAGACTTCTTTAAAGTGTTTAAGGGCAAAAACATCAGGAATGCCTGATTCAAGCTATGGTGTCATCAATAGCATCATATGCATCTGAGAACTGGATCATGAATAAGGAAGAATGAAGAGATGCATTTGAATTGAGGCGTTGATGAAGAATATTGAATGTACCATGGACTGCCAGCAGAATGAACAAATCTGTCTTGGAGGAATCTTAGAAGCAAGAATGGCCAGATTTCATCTCAAGCACTTCGATCATTTTGTAAGAAGGGGCCATTCCCTGGAGAAGGATATCATGCTTGGTAAAGTAGCTGGTCAGCAAAAAAAGGGGAAGGCCATCTACAAGATGGATTGACACAGGGACTGCAATGATTGGCTCAAGCACAGCAACAATTGTGATGATGGTGCAGGACTGGCAATGTTTTGTTCTGTTGTGTACAGGGTCACTGTAAGTCAGAACAAACTGTCAGGCACCTAACAACAGAAACGCTTTGTCGGTGTTGTCCCTGGATGGTGCAAACATTAACTTGCTTTACTGCTAACTAAAAGGGTGGTAGTTTCTGTCTACCAAGAGGTACTTCTGAAGAAAGGCTTGGCAATCTACCCACAAAAAATTGGCCATGGAAAACTTTATGAACACAGTTCTACTCTGACAAATATAGGGTTACCATGAGTTGGCATCAACTGCAACTGGTTTTTCTGGTATATCCTCAGTGAAGCAGGAATGAATGTGAAATGGGAAGAAAAGAAGATAATTAGATCTATCTTTGAGATTTCCTACTGCTACGCAATCTTTATTCACTACCGTCAAAGAAAATCACAAACTAACTGCAGCGATTGGCTCAACTCCATGCTTGCTATACATCTAAGTCAAAAAAAAGTGACAATCCATTTTCAATAAATCACTCTGCATCCTAGAAAACAGAAGTATCCTATCACTAGAGACTATCGCTAGAGAACAATGCCTAAATTTACTATGGAGGCCCTTAGGCATTATTCCCTTTTCATTCTCCTGGGACTCATGTAATTATGTGATACGCATCTGCTCTCCCACCTTCTTCTGTTCAAGAAGAGACAGGAACACAAGAGAGTAATCCAATGCTTAAATGTCTCCTGCTTTCCATCCCTTTAACTTCTAGTACCACAACCACCCTCAAGAAAAGCCACAGTTCTCCTTCACAATGCCAAAGTCATACCCATAGTAGAGAAATAGCATGTGTACCTGGCTTAGTGACCTTCCTTTTCAGTGGTGGTTTAGCTATTGCCACCTTTTTAACCTAGCTTACCTGAGTTAGCAGTTCAAGGAAGTTGCTGTAATTTACAAATCAGCAAATGAACAGTGAAAAGACATTTCTTTTCTTCTTTCTCCAATGAAGAAGATCATTAGAAACAGATATAGGCAGTACCTTGCAAAATGTCCAAGCTAATTGTCAACACAGATTGTTTAGAAGACTTTTCTTCCATCTGACATGGAAGAACCTAATTTATGTTCAGATTTGGAGAAGGGGAGTGTAAAGAGAAGGGGAAATTCACCATCCCGTGAACAATAGCTTGTAAACAAGCTTTAAAATTCTCATACTGCTGTGGTGGCTTGCCACTAAAACATCACTTCCAAATGCCTCCAAACCACATACCTCATATGATTTCCTGCCACATCCCTCCAACTCATTCCAGTTTGTCAAGACTTATCTTCTTTGAAGTTCACCCCTCTCTCTGGAGTGTCATTTCATTGTTTCTTGGATTTGACAACAGTATCTTAGTCTGTCCCATGAACTATTTCCCTGGGAGACATGCAGTACATTTTAGTGGACTTTACAGCATTGAAAAATGAAAAAATCCTTTCTCAAGATCTGTTCTGAATTTGTTTGTGTTCTATTTTGTGTGTACCCCTCCTTTGTTCTGTCCTCTGTGTCAGATGGAAAGCAATCATCCTGCCTGAAACGTATCTATAGCCAGTGTTCCATGTAAATTACAGAGAGAGATGACAAATTTCATGGACTGGTTATGGTAAAAATGGCAAATTTCACAGTTTGTCATGGATTAATAGAAAGGGAAAACAAACACAAATGAAGTCATCCCAATTGTTAGAAAAATTCCAGAGTGAGTATTTGATGAATTTAAACAATGGGATGAAATACAGGCCATTCAACACACAACCCATGATTTTAAATTTAATAAAGGGCCTTGTAGTTTTCTACTCAAATATCCACATGCTGAAGGTTGAAGGCAAACATACTTGCATTTCATCCCAAACCCATGGTAATAAGAAGCTTCAGATTTCAAAAATCTGACTTTACCCTCCTTCACAGAAAAAATAAAATAAAATAAAGCACCCATGAAAGGTTTTCATGATGAACCACGGACTGCAGATTTCTAGGGTCATTGGTGACACCATGATAGATGAGGAGATTTATCTGCATGTTTGGAAATGTTACACAATTCAGTTGATCCACCTGGAAAATGTCTTTAAAAGATTAAGGCACGAAGCCCATCTTCAGAGTTCATTCTCTTTAGTTCTAGTTTCAACTTTATTCCCTTTCTTTACTCATTCTCAATTACTAATACAACCTTGTGAAAAACAGGTTGACCAGGACTTTGTTCACCATGGGATTATAGAGGGCTCTTAGGAAATAATTGGGTAATCCATCATCATCTCCTTAACCTCAGATTCTGCAGTCAGGGCTTTAGAACTGGCATTCTTTGGGCTTTGGTAGCTGTTTCTCCACATTGTCTAAAATCCCTCCAAAGAATTCCTCATTGTTTCAGAAGCTAAGCAGTATTTCTGGACTATATCTCATTTCTGTGTCTGCATTTTGTTTGCAATCCATGTATTCCTTGTGTTTTTATGTAGCATTCATGCTTAGGGTCTGAGGAAACAGATTCTGAGATTTTTGCAAAATTATAATAGCCAAAAGATTCACTAGAGCTGATATTTTCAGATTCCCTTTACTTGTCAATCCAATCAAATTGACCATAAAAGTTTAGTCTGATTAAATCTTTTAATCATTTTGGATTCTTCCATGAAAATAAAGGGCAAGAATGGCCATGTAGGTATCATTAGGTATCCAGAAAAATAGAGGCAGGAAGATAAAATAAATGGTGACATTAAATATCTTCATGTTCTAAAGATGTAGAGACTATCCAAAACTTTAAGGTAGAATATGCACAGGAGATGAGACATGAAAAGTGCCATTCAGATTCCCTAACAAAGAAGGCATACGTCATTCTTCATCACTGCATCTTAATAGACTACTGTAGTAGAAGCAATCTTATTTTGTTTGTTGTCAGCTTTAAAAGTCATGACTAACTCATCTGGAAATTGGAAATAAAACAGCAAAAGGCAGTCAAATACTGATTCATTTTTTGCTCTGTTGGGAGATTTTCAAGTACATGGAACAGAAGACAAAACAAAATGACCTTTGCTTGACTTTCAATCACTTCAGTGCTTATATAAATAGTCTGTACTACACTCTCACTTAGATACACTTGCATTTTATAATGTTGCTACGTATATATATCTTACCTGCACAACTAGATTGTAAATTCCTTTACAGCAAGGTCTTCATCTTCTTTTAACTATCCTGAGAGCCCTAGAATAATGCAGGACCACAAGTTCTAGCTGGTGACACTCCGAAGACCCATATCAAGGCCATGAGCTGCACAGCTTACCAATTTAACTGCAGTCATTTGCAACAGGTCTTCTTAAATCATTGTTAAGGACTCAAACCTCCAGAGCTCCATGAAACTCCCCCCACTTAAATTTCTCAGCACTGACACAGGAAACAGTTTCATATGCAAATATAGCCACTCAGCTTTCTGATCATAGAAGCTTTGCATTAAGAAAAGGCTTCTGGAACATCTGGTGTCCCATCAAATTTCAAATATCACCATCAGTAAAGAGTGAGCTCAACTCGGAGTGTGAAGATAAAGGCACTAGCCTCTGGCTGAGACCTAGTTCCATCTTGCTGATTGAATCAGAAGATTATAGTAATTTCCTTTGACTAAGTCTGTGACAAACTATACAGGTTCTGGCAGATAAGGCAATACTTAAATCTGAACCTGTTTTCAGGCCAGAAGGTCTTTCATGCTTAGTAACTCTTGGAAAATGATGTAACAGAGATTATAATTCCTTATTCCATCTTCTATTTTTCTTCACTGATTGTCTTTTCCCAAAATATTCTCTCAATCCTCAGTCCTTGAAAAAAAAAAAAAAAGATTCTTCAATTTTCCAGTGAGGCACACTATCCACCAGTGCAGGAAGGAATTTCTTTCCAAAAATAAGGAAAGAACTAGATAACTGATAGAAGGATTAAAAAAAAAAAAAAAAAAAGTGTATATACTATTAGGAGCTCTGGTAGCATAATGCCTAAAGCACTTGACTGCTAACCAGAAGGCTGGCGGTTCAAACCTACCTGCCACTCCTCGGAAGGAAGGTGGGGCAATCTACTTCTGTAGTGATACTGCCTCAGTAACCCAAGGAGGGGGCACTATGAGTCGGGTCCGACTCAACAGCACATAACAACAACCACAACATATTTACCACATATTCACCAAGAATAGCAATGAAAATTAAACAAGAGAGAATTACTAAGAATTTGCATCAGAAAGTGATAGTGATATTGGTGAAAATTGAAAAATTGTCTTCTTCCATTTAACATAATTTTTCTAACAGGGAAAAAATAAACAGCCAAAATACACATTTTTTAAAGATGGGCCCTTCAGCCATAGGCTCTGAACTTTATTGTACAGGTTTCATGTTTGCAGGTAAAGGAAGAGTTACTATTTACAAAATTGTAAAAGAGCACCTTTACTCTCTTTCAGAACTTTCTAAGAGTCTCATGGTGCAGATGATTTTTGCTTAAACTGAATAAAGAAAAGGGGACAAAAATAAGTAATGTAGGAAGAAATGGACATGGAGAAAAAGAAATACTCAGAAACCAATCAATAGTTCTTTCATATTTTCTTCTATAAGAAGAAGGGAGCTCTGGTACCATAGTGCCTAAGGCATTTGATTGCTGCAAACAAGAAGGCTGGTTCAAACCCACCAACCACTCTTCAGAAGGAAGGTTAGGCAATCTACTTTTGTAGTGATACTGCCTCAGAAACCCAAGGTGGGGTCGCTATGAGTTGGATCCAACTTGATGGCAGTGAGTTTAGTTAAGAAGAAAGTCAAGTTTTACCACTGAATTTAGATAAAGTCTGATAGCTTGAGAACTTTTCATGCAAAGCATCAGTGTTCCACTGCCTAAGAATAGCATGTGTATGTTATAAAAAGGGTAGAACAGAACTATTACATATACATATACAGATATTCATCATTTGAGTGACTCTTCAATTACTAGAGGCTGTGTAGATGAATGAAAATGTGATTGTGTTAAGTAGCACTTGATGACAGGTGAAGTATGTAGAAGGTGGTATGTACGTATTACCCAGATGTTATATTTATTACATTTTAGCTCAATTACCTTTTCTGTTAATGTTAAAATGTGATCATAGTAATGGGATTTAATTAACTTCTATGAGTCTATTACAACAAATAATGTAATCTATTTTTTAACAAATTTCTTAGAATAGAAGCAGTCTTCTTTCTCTGTGATATCAATTATCTGTAACTAAAACAACTTATTTCCTCTAAAATCATTTCTTCCTCTTGAAGCTTCTAATTCTTGTTCTGTTTCCCCCATCCCTTGTACTTGTTATTTGTCTATCTACTTCTCAAGCACCACACCTGCTCTTCTTTACTCTGTTCTGTATTATTGGGGCTGGAAGCCTACAAACCACATTTCCCAGTCACCTTTGCCAACAGGCGGTTATATTCTACCAGTTAGAGGAATTGTTGGAATATCAGAAACTGGGAGGAAAAAAATAAGTGCTTCTTTTTTCCCTGCTTCTGATGTCATCTGAAATGATGACATTTGTTAAGTATTTCTGGAAGTTGCATTGTGGCAGAAGATATGGGAGAACTATAGTCTGTAGAGCCCCAGAATGGGCAGCCCCTCATATGTAATTCTCCTTACAGCTGAGGCAGTATCTTTTGGCAGTTTCTGCAGCAGCAGTAGATTCAGACTTCTAGACTGTAGTCTAAAGGCGCAGAAGCTCCCTTTTGATGGATGAAAACCTTGAGGTCATTCATGACCCTTCTCCTTCTACGATATGGCCTACAGTCATTTTTTTTCTCCCTAATGTATTTTATACACATACATTCTTTATTTTTTTAATCCTCATTTTCTTGTCCCAGCCTCTTCACCAGTTGTTGCATAGGATCCTGCAACATTCCCCCAGACACAGAAAGCTAGAGAGACCTGGATTTGAATCTCAGTTATTGCATTTACTTGCTCTGTTGCCTTGGCCAAATTCTTTAACTTTTTAAGACTCAACTTCTTCATCTGTAATCATAGTAAAGAAAAATTGCTAATAGTTATTAAATATCTACTTATGTGTACTTATGGCTTTGCAAAATACTCTACATGCATTATCTACTTTAATACTTACAGCAATCCCATGAAGTGCATGTTATTCTTATTTGTGCAATTAGGAAAACTGAGGTTGGAAGGGTTAAGTTATTTGCTTAAAGTCTCACTGCTAGTAAATTGATAAGATGGGATTTGAACACAGATATCACTGCAGTGTGACATATTGCTCTTTATAAATGGCATTTCTGGCCCTGGGTTTTTAATTTTGCCAAATATGATTTGCTAGGCCACAATCTTGTCAAGGGATTGGTTAGTCTATTTATGCAAATAAGTGCATAAAACTCTTACTGGGATTGCTCAATTATTATGCAAATGAAATGACTATGGCTTACCAAGGGTATTGATTGGTTTGTAGTCTTGGTGGGAAGACTAGCTTATAAAAGGCCCAATTCAACAGAAATTGAAGGAGACATCACTACCATCAAGAGGAAGAGTCTGGAAAGGAGCATATCTTTGAGACCAAAGACTTAAGGACCCTATGCTGAGAACCACTAAGATCCAGGAAATGGAGAGGGCTACAATACTGAAGATGGCAAGAAATGGTGCAAGACAGAGAGAAGCAGCCAAAAGATGACAGAGCCCAGAAGCAGTAGGCCTGAGTGAAAGACCAGGCCTTTCACTGTGGGTCCAGCTGAGAAAGAGCTGAGAGCTGTATTGGTCAGAAGACATCCTAACTGATGAATTGTATTCTGTTTCTTAAGTTTTATCCTGCTACTTCCAAGTTGAGCCTACTCCCAAGTTGTAGACTATTACTTCCCTAATAAACCACACAATCATGAGTATGGTCTGTGAGTTCTGTGTGTCCTTTGTAATGAATTACTGAACCCAGCAGAGAAGTACAGAGTGCCATGGAAGGGGATAGTTGGTATCAGAATTAGTAAAAAGGTTGGAGGGTGAAAGTATGTCTGACTTCTACCTCATGGGAATCAGCTTTCAGCTGATGGTGATTCTCATCTCTCTTCATGAATGTAGACAAAGTCTGACTCTAATACATTCCAATCTCTCACTTTAAAGACCATGCTTTTAAGCCTTTTTAAGTAAGGATCACAATATAAACATTGTAAGGTTATTGTGGTGATTAAATGACATGTAAAACACTTAAGATCAATGCATAATAAATATTCACTGAATTGTAGATATATATCAGAATGGTGCTACAATATTCTTTATATCTGTATATCATAGGCCCAACATATTCCCTTTGGCCATCTTAACTTAAAAGTCTGGGTATTTATTCAGAGGAACATATATGGAAGTTAATGAGGAAACAGGATTTGTTTTTTAGTCATGTTTTGCTAGAACATGTAAATTTGGCAGATAAACTCATAGTGGCATTAAATATACCCTTATATTTCCTTGTGTATTAACTTATTAATGCTTAAAATATCTCCTTTTT
Organism: Orycteropus afer afer; assembly: GCF_000298275.1. Taxonomy (NCBI): domain Eukaryota; kingdom Metazoa; phylum Chordata; class Mammalia; order Tubulidentata; family Orycteropodidae; genus Orycteropus; species Orycteropus afer. The sequence goes on from NW_006921652.1 coordinate 4,953,011, forward strand.
TTTCTTTGTCTAGGCATAGTCACTGTCAACACTTAAAAAAAATTAGACTTGAGTATTTTATGTTAGCATTTGACATTAGAAACATAATAAAGAGAAATGGGGGTGGGGAAAACTACTAGGAAGCAGGAACAGCATAAGGAGGTTAAGAAGCGGGGCAATTGAAGAAAAAGGGCAAAATTCCTAAAAGCAGATCCCATTCAGTCCTTGGGTTAGAAAATATATCCAGCTAATTCTCCGTTTCTAAGCATATTTAGTGCATCTTGCCAAGTGGTTTAGCCTTGTTCCTTCCTGAATTTCTGGCTTCACTTATTTTAATAAGAATATATTATACCCAAAGATCAAAAATCAAGAATATATAACACTGCTTGGTATTTTTTGTCATCAATTCTTAAAACTTTTAGAGTATAATTTTCTCCTCAAAGGAGTTTGTTCTTTTAAAAGAAACATGCTTCCTCCTTTCTTAATATTAGAATTACATCCTTGGCAATGGACAGGCATCAGGAGACCTGGGTTCCTATGGTGGCTCTCCCTCTATAAACTTTCCAGGCCTTTCTTCCCTCATTCTATAATGGGAGGGTGGAATAGGGTGGCAGGTCAATCCTATGCAGAAATTATATGATTCAAATTAAGAATGATTTTCTATTCTGACTCATTGCAATGAATTCAAGCATACCCAAACCTGAACTTGGCTGCATTCCAAAATATTGCTTCTGGGAACCCTGATCTAATCACTTTTACAAAACCTTCAGTTGACTAAATATTCTTTGAGCAACCATTATGTGCTGGGTAATTGCTTAGTGTCCCAAAGGGGATAGGATCCAGTACCAAACACCAGAGACCTGACAGTGTAGTTGGTAAGGCAAGGCACATCCATCAAAAAGAAAAAACAAGTTAAAAGAGAAAGAGAACATGAATAAATACCAACACCAACAAGCTAAGTAAACAATATGACACAGAAGAGCTACCAACAAAGAAAGGAGTATGAACAATTTTAAGGATGGTTTAAAAGAAAGTTTGACCAAAGGAAAAAGTAGGATAGAAAAGCAGAAAGATGAGCCAGAAAATAGTTCGGCCAGACAGTGAAAAATTAATTTCCAGCATAAGTAAATTTGATGTTTTTCACTACGAAATGAGGAACCATTGTTAGGTTTTGAATGAAAACATTTTAATTTCCAAAGATCATGAAGGATTTCAAAATATACAGATACTTCATACATTTAAATAAACTGCTAAACTGTCCTATTTGGTTTTATCACATTGAAATAGAATGGATTAGACAGGTTCTCATAATCTATAGAGGCTTTATTTCAAGCATACCAGTCACACTTACAGACATTCCTTTAAGTGACTTTTGCTTCAATTAAGACACTCTCAATTTAATGTGAAAAAAGATCAAAACTGGTAGCTAGTGGCAAAGTAAAATCATCAAAGAATTGTTCTCTCCAGAGCTTTCTCTTTCTCCTTTTTTTTTTTAAATGAACTAGAATTTCATAAGAGGTTATTGAGCATTTGTAAACCTCTCTCACCTCTATACATATGTTGCCCATTCATTTCTGCAGTCTTACAGTAAAGTTAAAGCTCTCTAAGAAGACAGTTAATTATATTTTAGGGGATGACCATACCAAAACTTGAGTTCCTGATGGAATGTATTACAGTATTTAAATGTATTGAGCTCCTGATGGAATGTATTACAGTATTTAAAATAAGCAAACAAAAATCTTCTAGCATTCTCCACCAACGATGGTTGGAGAGAGAAGGAATCACTATCTATTAGCATGAAACTTTGCTGTTTTCTCTACTGAATTAACTCCAATCATTTTCAAGAAAGAACATTTCAATACATTTTTCTGACAGGTAGGAAATTAACTACATACCAGAAGCTATTGAATTCAACTTTAACAGTATCAATAAACATTTCTGATTAAATTATGAAATTGATTTTATAATTTTGACCATTATGTTTTTACATCAATATCATCATATGACAGTAAATGTAGTTACTGCTTCCTTATTGATCTCAGACATGGCACTCTAAAGTACTCATTTGACTATATTACAAAATCAAACTTGATTTCCTATGGTACTGCAGTAACTTCAGGTCATAATCTAGTCTGAAGAATCAAAATAGATGAATTATTCAGTTATTAAAAGATATATTTTTCCTTGGAGAAGTCATCCTTAGTGGTTGTGTTATAGGATATTTTTCCATGTGGGATTACTTTGTGTGGGTCTCACATAAATATACCATCACCTCCTGCTTACATGTGATCAATCATGTTTCGGGTGAATAACATAAACACCACTTGAAGAGAAAGAAGTGTTTATCCTTCCTACACAGGAATTCAACAAAAAATGCAATGTTTCCATGCCTTGTAAAATCCATGTCTTGGTTTCACCAGCCCCTCTCATCAAAATAAGACAAATGTATTGAGTCATTGCATTTCCCATGAGAGCTACATGTCTTATTTGTCTTTCAGTAGATACATTTTAAAAATCAAACCAAGAAGTAATATATTGAGTGCCTGGCAGAGCTAAGATGAAGCTGTGAGTTCTCCAGGAGGCCCAGCATCCTTGGTTAGGCCTGTGTAGACATTTTATGCCTGTTAAAACTTTTTCACAATAGAATTGATTTTCAAGTTATAGAATATAGGGATATAAGGAGAACACCCAAATTGCCTAGACTACTATTTCATTAGGTAGATGAGGAGAGAAAGATTAAAGTCTTTAAGGGAGTTATTAAAGGAGGCACGGTTAAAGGTCCATGATAGCACCAGGACTAGACTCCACATTCTTGTCTCACAGCCCAACTTCATTTTCATTTCAGGTGCACCATGCTTATAATTTTTTAAATAATTTATGAGGCAATAGTTAAACAACAAACCCAGGATAAATTACAGATAATCTAGAACCCAACAAACAAGTCCATTCTAGAGAAGTTCTTGGACTTGTGGGCTGTTACCTTGAAATGGAAATCTTATGTAAGGATTATTAGAAAAATCTTTCATGCATTTCACAAGGGAACAAAGTATAAATTTACAGTGTTTCAAAACATCAAAAAAGATAAACATACCTTTTCTATGAACATCTTTAAGTTTCAGATTTTAGTTTGGAGGGTCAAGTAATATCCACTCCCTCTTCAATTATCTTCATTCTTGCATTAATATTTACTAAACATATATTCATTGAAAAGGGTTTTGTTGTAAGGCCAATATTTAAAACCAATGGGAATAAAAACATCAAATGATAAGTTCCCAGAGCCTCTGAGTTGGAAGCAACCATAAAGCTACCAGCTTCCATAAAGCATGTCCTGTGAACCATCCCAGAAGTTGTCTGTCTCAACATCTCCAGAGCCAGAGGAACTTCTTTTTTCTCGATAAGTCATTCCATTTATGAATATTGAACAATAGAAGTTTTTCCTTGTAAAGCACTAAAATGTGTTTAGGTATTGATTTAATGCATCCAGAAAATAAAAGCAGGTTTATTAACTGATTGTGGGAACCTGGCCACACACCAGGCTTCAGGCATCCCATCACTTTGGGATGCTGTTAAATTCCCACACATTTCTTTCAAATGTGCACTCTGATGTCTCTTTCTCATTTCTCTTCCCACCCACTAGCAATTTAAGTTGCAGGGCCTCAGTTCACCTAGGAGCTGGGAACCCAGAACAAGTGCCCATTGACTCATGCTGCCTGGCATCTGTAAGGAGGCCTTGGCTACAGAGGAGAGCAACCCTGCATGGTGGCTAGAAGAGGTGTCCCTGCCAGCAGGAGGGAGAATAGAGTATGGGGTAGATGGCTCAGCTTCCAAGAGGCTGCCTAGAGACACTTCTAGAAGAAGGGGCTGTTCTGCAGCCATTGCCACCATGCTCACAACCTCATTAATGCACATAATAGCCAGATAGAGATTATTTTAAATACTGTCACAAATGAAAAACGTCAGATAATGAGATAATGGATAACTGAGGAATAGATGTAATCATAACCTTCCTGAGGCTTAGTCAGTATTGGGCCCCAGGTGGTCCCTCTTGGTTGAGCTAGCCACTACTCTTTACTTCAGGTATGATATTGTTCTCAGGAACTGGGACAAAAGGCTAAATTGTTTACTGTGAATGGTTTCCACCTTACATCTATGGAAGACATAAGGTTAAATAACAATTTCACTTATGCATCATTTTCCCATTTACTTCTTAATACACACCCACTGCCATCTACTTGGTTCTGACTTACAGTAACCCTACAAAACAGAGTGGAACTGCCCCCTAGGTTTTCCAAGGCTGTAAATCTTTACAGAAGCAATCTGTCTCATCTTTCTCCCACAGAGCAGTTGATGGGTTCACTGACCTTTTGGTTAGCAGCCAAACTGTTTTAACAACTTCTTAGTAATGCCCTATGACTCAGAGTGACCCCCATAGGGTTTCCAAGGCTGCAAATCTTTATGGAAGCAGACTGCCTCATCTTTCTTCCATAGAGTGGCTGGTGGCTTAGAACCAACCTCTATAGTTAGCAGCCAAATGCCTTAACCACTGCACCACCACTTCCTTCTGTAAATCTCAGCTGTTAATGCTTCTATATAATAACATATTTTCCAAATTAAAAAAAAAACAATCAGACAAATGGAAGCTCAAGGGGGGTGGTGGTTAACCCACTGCTATCGATTCTATTCTGATTCATAGCAATCTTATGGGCCAAAGTAGAACTATCCTTTAGGTTTCCAAAGCTGAAAATCATTATGGATGCAGACTGCCTCATCTTTCTCCCTTAGAGGGGCTGGTGGGTTTGAACCACTGTCCTTTATGGTTAGTAGCCATATGATTTAACCACTGTGCCACCAGAGCTCCTGATTTGAAAACAGAAAAAAAAAAATCCTCCATTTTCACATAATGCTGGTTTTCACGTAATGACTTGGTGTTTGGAACCTAACCACTTTTTAAGTTAGAAGTAGGTGGACTCATGATGTAATCGATCATGGCTAAATGTTGAGGCTAATAAAGGCTTTGGAAGAAGGAGGCTCACTGGCGCTTCCTGGATTGGAGAGAGCAAACATTCTGCTCTTAGGAGGGTAAGCATGTCCCCAAGGGACATGGAAGTTCTGTGATAAGACCCCTCAACGGACCTTCACCTTTTTGTTTATATTTGACATAAAACCTTAACTACCATACCTTTTTCCTTCTAGATTAAAGGTAGCCTTTTCCCTATAGTTCTTAAGTTGTTCTATCGAATTATAGAACCTAAGAGAGAGAGAAGGAGCTCTGGTAGCATAGTGCCTAAGGCACTTGACTGCTAACCAGAAGGCTGGCGATTCAAATCCACCAGCCACTCCTCGGAAGGAAGGTTGGGCAATCTACTTCCGTAGTGATACTGCCTTGGCAACCCAAGGAGGGGTCGCTATGAGTCGGCTCTGACTCTACGGCACATAACAACAACAACAACAAGAGACGGAGAAAGGGTTTGTGCTCACTGACCTAGTCTGGGTGAATGGGATGAAAGAGAAATGGTTGCACCAACAGCTAGGATCTGCACTGACCAGGGAAAGGAAGCTGAGATTTCCCCAGACTGGCTGGATGCCACAATAGATGCCATCATATTTTGAGTATTGATAATTATTTAATTGATAAATATTTAATAGATGAATTAATGGTAAAGTGTTGCTAGTGGTTTTGAGTGGCCCCAAGGAAGATTTACCATATCCATGGTCTGTATTTTAAGCCCTGCCTAGTAACTCAGTAACATGAAAATTCTGGTTTGACTATAGGTAAGGGGGATCCTGCTGGGTTTCTTCACCACTAAAGAACTGGATGAGAAATAGTTGACCTCTCCAATATCATGGGTGGCACAATCTCATTCTTTAGTTGTCATTATTTTGAAGTTAAGAAGGATAAGAAAAGGTTGGCAGACTTTACAGCCAAATACTGCAGCATATCTGTGGGAAAGCTTGCAGGGAATCTCTAAGTAATGCTCTGCCAATTCCCAGGAAGTGATAAAAATGAATTCAATTTCTTTTTCTCATGCCTGTTGTATCATGCACTTTGCAAATGTTGCATAATGGCTTTGTGCGAAATATTATCCTTTCCCCCATTTTATAGAAGTATTAACCAAGGCCCAGAAAGGTTGTGTAACTTGCCCAAAGTTGCACACAAGTAAGCAGTAGGCACAGGCATTTCACTCAGCTGGGCTGACTGCAGAGTTCATCCTCTTTCTACTCTACATCCCAGATCATAGTATTACTCAGCCCACCACTCTGTTTGGAATTTCCCAGTTCTACAAGTGAGATACTGTGTGGTATGGGAATTGCTGACATTGGCATTTGAGGCCTTCCATAATGTCCATCTTGCTCCAATCTTGCTGCTCAACTTTCTCTCCCACCATGCCTTTGTGTGAATTCTTTGCATCCTGAAAATATCCTGCCTCTGTGCTTTTGCCAGGCCCTTTCCTCGCCAGAAATGCCCTCACTTCCCAATTCCAGCTCAAATGCTCCATTTACCAGGAGATTTGCCAAACTGCCCCTCACCAGAACCTGAAAATGATACTTTATTGTGACTGCCCAAAGTACCTGATACCTTCCTGCCATTGATGTTTAGGTCTTAACCACCTGTCAATTGTAAGCTCCCTGAGGTCAGGGAAAGTACCATATGAATGTTTAACTCCTCATATATATTGCATAGGCTGAGCATACAATACATTTCTTGAATGGGTTAACAATAAGGGTTTTTATCTTAGGAAAATTGCAAAAAATAAAATTAAAAAACTTACAGAATTATCGATAGAGATAAAATGTAGATCTTTTAAGATGCGCTATAGAGGGATGCTCTCCTACAAATATGAATGGTCAGACTTCTCAGTTTTGTGTGAAATTCAAACTTCCTTTGGATAATTCTGAAAGAGGAGAAGGAACTTCTCCCTCTTTGATACTCTGTCCCAAGCATGGTCACTTAACTTTTCCCTGAATCCCTTGTAGAACAAAAGAGAAGGGGCAAAAGCATTTAAAGAAGAGTTTATTAAAGCTTCAAAAAAAAAAAAGAAAAATCCACTCACTGCCTTGGAGTTGGTTGTGACTTATAGCGACTCCTCTTTGGGTTTTTGAGGCCTATTTCTATGGAAGTAGATCACCCAGTCTTATTAGAGCTTAGAGGATGACAAAAGGAAAATAAACATGAAGAATGAGAAAATGAGATTTTATGAGTTATACGTAGTTTACAACACTACAGAGTACCTTAACTATGGGGAAGCCTGCTAGGCTGAGCTGATCTGAAGGCCCTGCTTAAGGAGTGTGCTCACTGGCTCCAGACTCTGAAACTCAGACTCAAGAAAACATGGCCCCATGGTTCACTTTTACTCTGTTTGAGACATGCCTCCAAGACTTTCATACTTTTTATTAGAGAATCTATACCTTTATCAGAAGAGTAAGCCTCAGGATGTTCGCCCTCATTAGTTCATAAATCATTGTGATCCAACGCAAAAAGTTCAAACTTGAGAAGACAGGAATAGAAGCAGAATGTGATACTGGATAAAAGAAGTATTTGTTAATTTTCTGGAGAGTAGAACAAAACGAAAGTGGCTCAGACTGCAGAGGAATGGATTTGAGTTAGTTATAAGGGAGACAGACTTCCTACTAAAAGGATAGTTGGACCAGAGAAATGCTATAAAAAGTCTGGATGTGGGAAAACTGTTCTAAGGGAGTGGAGGTCAATTACTCTCAGACTGTCAAGATGTATGCCTGTTTGAAAGAAGAGATCGAATGCTAGGGTACAGATGAGGTGGCATTTAGGTTTTGTTTTTGCTCTGCCCCCAGCTTTGAGTTGCTTTAAATTGTAGATTGTGGAATATGACAGCACAAATGAGAATCCAACCTTTAATAGAAAATCATGAGCAAAATGTTAATATCATTGTATTTTCTTTTTTAAGAGATACAAAGAAAAATAAGAAAATATACTGGGTGGTGTTAAGTAAAAACACTAATACAAGGCTTAAACTTTAGGATATTAATTAGAATAATAGAGAAAGAGGGAGAGGGAAAGGAAGAGAGGAAGCAAGAACTGAAGGAGGGAGAGAGAAGGACAAGGGGAAGGAGAGGAAGAGACAGAAAGAATGAGATTGTATGACCATGAGCAAGTCATTTTTGTTCTCGGTTTCCTCATCCATAAAATGGGAGATGTTGCCCAAGGCTGAGCAAGGATCAAATGAGATAAGAGAGGTGAGAGTGCTTTGAAAAGTAGAAGGCACCTTCCCAAATGGAAGGGATTGTTATTAGTTAAATGCATTACAGGCCCAGAAACAGAAAAAGGCACAATTTCTTGGGCAAACAGCAGTTAAACAGGTGTTTTGAGTAAGGATTGAGGTTACATTTTGATTAACCCATGTAAAGCCCTTACATCATATAACGCAATATGATACACCCAAATGGAGCCCCTTGGAGCCAAATTGAGCCTCCAGTTTCATGTTGTTATGATTGTGTTTTTCATTAATTTCAGTGACCTTTGCAGGTCTTCATCTAAGGAATAAAGGAGGGGTGTGTAGTGGGGAGGAGAGAGACAGAACAGAAGAGAAGTTTAGACCTGAAGCAAAGGACATTAATTTTTGCAAAAGAGCAAATTTAAAAGCAAAACAAAACCATTAGGTCAATTAAACAAGCAAGTCATTGAGTCTTGCTAAAGCAAGTAATGAAATCGATAAGGACAAGTTTTGGGGGTAGTTTTGTTGTTTGGTTTGCTCCGCAAAGGAAATATCTGGCAGGGTTATACCTTGTTATTAATTTATCCTACAGATGATATCTTTGCTTCGTTTTATTGTATAAGTAAAACAAGGGGCCAAATCTAATTTACTTGGTGATATGTAATAAACTCTGATTAGAAAAGACAGGAGTGGTAAGGTAGTATTCTCTGAATACTGTCTTTATAGAGGCATTATTACAGACATTTTAAAAAGAGAGAGAGGATTTGCACAGAAAACACTTGTCCAGGACCAGTGCAAGGAAAGGTCCTTGTATGAAAAGTGGCATTCAGTTCAGCATGGATAACAAGATAACCAGGCAAATGATTCATTGGGCTCGTAACTCAGCAGGTGTATTGCTGTTCACCCGCCAAAGAACCATTCATGACTCCTTTCAAGCTGTGACTTTCTCTGTGTGGCAAGAACAAGAGGAAGATCAGGACTCAGGTTTCCTTCTATGGGTGTGTCACACATCATTCTATTCAGTTCTACTCAGAATGTAATTTTCAAACATTCATTCTGTGCTACTAAATGACACCAGCCACTGGGCGGATTGGGAATGAGGTGGGGGAGGGAGGAGGGGATAAAAAAAAAAAAAAAGGAATAACTACCCTTTCACTCAAGGAATTTATGATCTGGTTAACAAGATCAGGTTCCCCTATGAAAAAAATTATTCAACTGCAAGGCAGTGTACAATAGTACAAGTCTAAAGGAGAGGACACAGAATATAGCACTAACTGAAAAGAAATAGAAAACTAAACATGCAGTCTGAACAAAAATATAATAGCTATATACATACATATATATATATATATATATATATAATAAACAAGTGTGTATGTTTTTTGTTGTTAGGTGCCAATGAGTTGGTTCTGACTCATAGCAACCCTGTAACAGAAAAAAACATTGGCCGTTCCTGCTCCAGCCTCACAATTCTTGCTATGCTTGAGCCCATTGTTGCAGCCACTATGTCAATCCATCTTATTGAGGGGCCTTCCCCTTTTTCCTTGACTCTCTGCTTTACCAAGCATCAGATCCTTCTCCAGGGAAGGACATGACAACATGACCAAAGTAGGTGAGACGAAAAGTCTGACCATTCTCACTTTTATGGAGCATTCTGTCTGTCTTTCCCCCAAGACACACTCATTCATTCATTCTTCCAGCAGTCCATAATGAGCTCTGGTAGCATAGTGCCTAAGGCACTTGACTGCTAACCAGAAGGCTGGAGGTTCAAACCCACCAGCCACTCCTTGGAAGGAAGGTTGGGCAATCTACTTCTGTAGTGATGCAGCTTCAGCCTTGGAAAACTAAGGAGGGTTCACTATGAGTTGGATCTGACTTGACGGCAGTGAGTTGTTTTTTGGTTTTTTTTCCTAGCAGTCCATGGTACATTTAATATTTTTTTCCAAAACCAAAATTCAAATGCACCGATTCTTCTGCAGTTTTCCTTATTCGTTCTCCAGCTCTTACATGTGTGTGTGTGTGTGTGTTTTATACATACCTACACACACACACACACACACACACATACCCTGGGTGTTGTAAATGGTTTGTGCCTGGCTACTAACCTAAAGATTGGTAGCAGATGAAACCCACCCAGTGTTTCCACAGAAGAAAGGCCTGCCAATCTGTTTTCGTAAAGATTACAGCCACGAGAATCCACTGTAACACATATATACAGGGTTACCATGAGTTGCAACTAACTTGGTGTTTTGGGTTTATATCTCTTTACCTATATCTATATATGTATGTGTGTATAAAACTTTCACATATACAGAACAATAATAAGAAAATTGAATATCCATGTGTTAATCCTAGCTATGTCTGCATACAGGGTTATAGGTGATTATTTTTTTTCTTATTTATACAATTTTGTATTTTAACTCTCCTGCAAGGAACAAACCTCACTTTTGAAGCCAGGAAAAGAAATTTAGAGAGAGAGAAAAAAAGCATCAATTCAAACACATGTGGCAAAGATGAATGCTGTGAGAGAAATGCTGCCCTAAAGGGATCATGCCTAAAAGGGGCAACGGCTCTGGGAAATAGGTGTCCCATCATGGGAAAATCTGAGAGAAGACTTTCCACCTGTGAGAATTATATGAAGAGAGGGGTCAGTTATCTTGTAAAGCTACATGCAGGAACACAGGACATCATGAAGAAGGCCAGATTCAGACAAAAAAGCCAGCATTGCATAAAGGCCAGTGGTTGGTGAGCCCCTGCCTTAGGAGTATAACTGATAAAAATGATTCACTATGTAACAGGAATAAAGTATCATTTTTTCACACATGTACCCTTTAATCACCCCTTCCATATCTACAGGCTGGAAACCTGGGCTTTCTCTTAGGCTGTTTGTGATAAATAGTAGAAAAAGCCAAAAACTAAAGTGAGCAGAGACAGTTCTGAGACTTTTGCATTTAGAAAATAAGAGGGTATCTGGAGGGAAATGTTTGATTCAGAAGAGGGTAAGTGAAGATGGAGGAGTTAAGGAGCTTCCTAGGCTGGATTTCATGGAGTGTTTTTGAAAGGAAGTTGAAATAGCAAAAAAACAATGTGTTCTTTTTTGGAGAAACCAGCTTCTGTCCCTGCAGAGGATAACAAGTGTGGCAGAGATAGAGAGAAAAGTATTTTCCTGTACATTAAGAAAGCTCTTCTTCTTTTGCTCCTTCTAAGACAACAATAGACACTTTTCCTGTAAACTCCAGATAGTAAATATTTTCAGCTTTGGGAGCTATGCAGTGTCTGTCATGAATTAGTGAGCTCTGCTGTTGTAGGTTGACACCAGTTATGAACAATATGTAAACAAATGCTCCAATGAAACTTTATTTTTTAAAAATGATGAGCCAGATTTGCCAGAAACCCTAGTTTGCCAACCCCTGATCACCGAGGTTACTAAGACTTAAACATTGGTCTATTATTGCCTATTGTTTTCCCCTGATAGACTGCTCTTTCTCTGAATCTGTACAATGCATAGACAAGGCCATGTGCTACAGTAGTTATATTCATGTTACAGTAATAACACAGCCAATTCTTTCACTGGCTACTGCAAAGGGAGTGAGAACTACAGAATAGGAACACAACTATAAGGACATTGTAAGAGTTTGTTTTTTATTGTCAAATGAGATTCCCAATATGATCAGAAGGGAAAACTTTACAGTAAGAGAGAACGTATCTTCAGGAGCATAAAGGAAGAGAGGAGCTGGGTACACTGTGGCTCCACAGTCCAACCTATAGGAAGAAGAACCTCAAGGGGCAGAAGACACTCAAGGGGCAGAAGACGTGGTGGCAGACAAAAAAAAAAAAGGGGAAAAACAGTGGTTTACAGAAGAAAAAAAGTACATGGAGCAGTCTGCTTGGATTTAGCATGCATTGCTCTGTAAACTTTCACCTGGATCACAATATAAAGATAAAGAAATAAATAAACATTTCCTATGTGCACAGCACTAAGGCTGGCACTGGTGAACAAGACAATGGGCTATGAATTCTGTCCTTGAGGAGATAGAATCCAGCAGAGAGTGAGCAGATATGGGCATTGGAGAAGGGAATGAATGTTCATAGCTGGTGAGGAAAGAGATTTCCTAGAGAAAGAGATCAACAGTACACTGCTTTTTGATACAGGAAAGGAGATCTAAGTTGCCTGGTCTTGCCCATTTTTGTATCAACAAATATTTCTTGAGCCATTGAATACACAAGTGCAGAAGGAAAAAGCCAGTCTTTGTCCAAGGATAGATTGGCAATTTCAAGGCAAGACAGGCCTGAGCCTGCAGCTGGCTCAAGTGAGATGAGTTCGGATGGGCTGTTTGCATCCACATTTTCATCACAGAGACTCAGACATCTATGGTGACAAGAAACCATCATTTCCTGCAAGATTAAAATGGTATCCAGCTGAACAGATGTTTTGTGTACATGCTGCTAAGCATCCAGATATTTAGAAACAAGTAGTTGGGTAACTATGATTTTCACTTTTCAGCTTAACATTGTCATTCCTCAGATATGGTCTGAAGTGGGAGTATTTCTACACAGGCCAATGTAAGCATATTATTTACCAAGGGACTTGATAAAATACTTAAATAAGGACGTTTACCTTATTATTATTATTATTACCTTAATAATATTGTTAGGGAAGCTCTGGTAGCACAGTGCCTAAGGCACTTGACTGCTAACCAGAAGGCTGGTGGTTCAAATGCACCAGCCACTCCTCGGAAGGAAGATGGGGCAATCTACTTCTGTAGTGCCTGCCTTGGAAACCCAAGGAGGGGTCGCTATGAGTTGGGGCTGACTCAACGGCACATGACAACACCACCAACAATATTGTTAGATTAATTATTAATTGATTAATTGATAATTATTAATTAATGAATGATTTTTTTTTTTTTTTTACCATGTAAAGGTACTAATAAGAGTTTCTTGAAAACCACTGAACTTGGAATCTTAAATTTAGGTTGAATCCCAGTCTTCCTGGAGGCATGACTTTGAACAAATAGCTTTACTTTCTCTGAGTATCAATTTTTCCACCTATGACCTCAACATAAGTGCTGCCCTACTTATATCAATATGGCTTAGGATCTGTAGAAATACTAGATGGGAAAGCATATTATTCACCTAAAAGATGGTATAGATGTGAACAAATTATTATGGTGATACCAATAATGATGCTAAACCTTTTTCTTTAGACAACACATTTACATTGGTATCAAAATTTCCCAAAGAAGATTAAAAACTGGTCATTTGGGGTTTAATCTGTTAATTATTAATTAATTCTCTGGTTCAGCTCTGAATTATTGAAATTCATTTGCTGATATCCAGTCCTATCGACAAGGAGCTCTGGTGGTGTAGTGGTTAAGGCATTTGGCTGCTAATCAAAAGTTTGCTGGTTCAAACTTACCAGCTGCTCTGTGGAAGAAAGATGAGGCAGTCTGCTTCCTTAAAGATTTATAGCCTGGGATACCCAATGGGGTCACTATGAGTCAGGGCCTCCTCCCAGGGCCTCCTTCTGTAAGCCAGAGAAGAATCACTAGATAGCCGCTGCTGATCTTGAAGAAAAAACGGAGATGATCTTACCAAGAAGACAGTAGGCTTTAGGGGAAAAAGTCCACATCTTTCTTAATGAAACTGCTGAGAAGAAAGATAAATTTTTCAAAGAGATGAGGGAGTTCAGTGTCAGGGATTGGTAGAAGAGTCAAAGATATCAAGAGCAATAATTAGAACTTGCTGTGTTATTACTGTAACATGAATATAACTATTGTAGCACATGGCCCTGCCTATGCATTATATAGATTCAGAGAAAGAGCAGTCTATCAGGGGAAAATAATAGGCAATAATAGACCAATGTCTTAGTAATCTCAATGATCGGGGTTGGCAAACTAGGGTTTCTGGCAAATCTGGCTCACCATTTTGCATCTATTTCTTCCTAGCCTGTAAGTCTGGAAGCCCCCCTGAATCTTGTCCACCAGGAAGACCCTGCTGGCATTTGAAATACTGGTTGTACAGCTTCCAGCATCATAGTAACGTGCAAGCCTTCATAGTATGACATATTGACAGATGGGTGATGATCCCTTGGCCCAGGAGCAAGGATAAATGGTGCAGCCAGGAAGGAGCAAGGTGCCATACAAAAAAATGTGTATGGTAGAGGCATACCCAATATTGTTGCTAAAATGGAACAGCAAACAGTAGAGACCCATCCTCAGTGACCTTATAAGAACATGGAAAAGTCCATCTTTTTTGAAATTCTGTAAGGAGTTCTCCTTTTGTACCAGAAGAAGGAATGTAGATAGGACTCCCCAAACCAAGCCAAAGTCGCTGCCATATTAATTATTAATATTATTATTATTACCTTATTAATAGTATTGATAAATATTAAATAAATATTTAAATAAGGGCTTTTACCTGGTGAAGCTCTCAAAGGAAGACATGACTATGTCTGTGACACTTTGTCCTTGGAGGACCTAGCCTGGTGTCATAATCATAGAAGTGCTTTTCTGTTTGCAATGACTAATTATGACAGAGAACATAGGAGCTTTGACTTAATCTGTGTCTCCTATAGTAGGACACTTTCCCTAAACAGTGACCCTGTTTTGTGTTGCCTGACGTAGACAGACACTGCAGCTTCAGAAAATTCCTAAACATCAGACATGCTGAAGAATTCTAGAGCTCCTGACACCAAGGAATGAATTGCAGGAATCTTCTAACATGTCTCACCTGTTGTTGGGTGCTGTCAAGTTGATTCCAACTCATAGTGACCTCCTGTGATAGAGAAGAAATGTCTCATAGGGTTTTCTAGGCTACAGTTTTTATGGAAGCAGATCACTGGGTCTTTCTTCCTCACAGTTGCTGGGTGGGTTGGAACAGCCACCTTTTTGGTACAGAGCTGAGCTCTAAACCATTGTGTCGTCAGGGCCCCTCATGTGTCATCTAATACTTGTTTTATTTCATTGTTACAGAGCTCAGTGACAGTAGAGAAGAGCTGCTCTAATGCTCTCTGGCCCTCTCCAGAACAAAGAATGGCTCAGTGTGATCAGAGCCTGATGGGTGATGGTTGAGGACAAATTTCCCCCTCCACAAGCAGATGTCCCGGGAGAGTCTGGGCTGAGCACCATAATGTTGCCATAAATTCATTTTATTTTCTTACTATGTCTGGCACCCACAAATGTTTATATTCAGGCAACATTGTGTTGTCCTGCTTTCTACATCTTACCAGTAAGGGACCAGTGGCAATTTATGGAACAGAGAAACTAGGCAGTTGGAATTTCTTGGAGGCTGAGCACTTCTGATTTTCAGTGTGGGCTTCAGGCTTGTCCCCCTGACAGTGTTGGCCTTCACAAGCAATCTTTCCAGCCCTCTGCTTTCCACTTCCCAGTACACACTAATGCCTTGGAGAAGAGACATGACTTCCAGACCAGGCAGGGAGTCAATGGTGGATGAATATCGAATTTACTTCCATTGTGCTCTAAGACCCAAGGGTTATTGGACTAGAACTTTGACTCCTCTACCAATCCCTGGGACTTAACTCCTTCATCTCTTTGAAAAGTTTATCTTTCTTCTCAGTAGTTTCATTAAGAAAGATGTGGAGTTTTTTCCCCTAAAGCCTACTGTCCTGGTAAGATCATCTGTTTTTTCTTTGAGATCAGCAGTGGCTATCAAATGATTCTTCTCTGGCTTTCAGAAGGAGGTCCTGGGGCCATTCACCTCTGAGATTTGCCTTTAGTGATGGGCAAAAGGTGAAGACCCTCAATAAGATGGATTGACAAAGTGGCTATAATGATGGGCCGAGGACGGTACATGACTGGGCAGTGTTTTGTTCTGTTGTACATAGGGTCACTATGAGTTGGAGCTAACTTGATGGTACCTAACAACAACAACATAACATGGCTTGCTCCTTGTTTCTCTGTATCTGCAAGGCAAATAGCTTCTGATTCCTTCTGGCTTCTCACCTTGCCCTTCTGGTGATGTTAAACCAGTGTCTCACAGCATTGCACAAGTAATTAACTCCCCAATCTGTCTCCACCTTAAATATTCATTATTAGCTTCTATATGTAGCATAGTTCCTAAGGCACTTGACTGCTAACCAGAAGGCTGGCAGTTCAAACCCACCATCCACTCCTCGGAAGGAAGATTCGGCAATCTACTTCCGTAGTGATACTGCCTTGGAAACCCAAGAAGGGGTTGCTATGAGTCGGGTCGGACGGCACACAAGAACAACAACAATATGAATATAACTTTTAGTTATATAATCATTGAATCTTGTTCTGGAAAGAGCCATTTAGCCCATTCCCTTCATCGTGAACTGGCAACCAGAATACTTTGGTGACAGATTACTTAGTGATAGTGCAGACTAGAGCCCAATTTCTGTCTTTCTTCCTGTATACTCTTGTCACTATCCTATCATCTCCTATAGTCTTGCCAGTTTTTCTTCCAACGTTATGTTGTTGCTATGTTCCTTTGAGTTAGACCCAAATCATAGCAACCCCTCCTTGGGTTTCTGAGGCAGTATCACTACAGAAGTAGATTGCTCCATCTTCCTTCCAAGGAGTGGCTGGTGGGTTTGAACCACTAGCCTTCTGGTTAGCAGTCAGGTGCCTTAGACACTACAGTACCAGAGCTCCTTTTCTTCCAATAAAACCCAGCATATGGAACACTAATATACCACTTTAACCTCAAAAAGCAGGCCTAGTGATCTACTTCTGAAAAATCATCCATTGTAAACCCTACAGAGCACAGTTCTACTTTGACACACATGGCATCACCATGAGTAGCAATTGACTTGAAGACAGTTGGTTTAGAACTTAACATGAAGCATACAATTAAATAAGAAAATTCTTTGATTAGTAATTAGCAGAATAAGCATGACTTCTAGATCTTTTCTTGACATATAAATAGTTCTCAGCCTCCCCCTCCATGACCTACCTGCCTACCCTTTCAGGTAGTGCAGGATGATGTCCTGATCAACTTTCTGTAAAGTAGATTCTCATGAGATGTTTCAGTTAAGAAGGGCCCTGTGTCAAACAGATCTGTGAGATGCTCACAGCATGTCGATCCCTGCCTTGGAAATTTATAGTAGGTGTCAAAGGCTCTGAGAGTGCTGTATTCAAGAACTTTGAAGAAGTTTGTACGAACTTTGTTTAATCAAGCTTATTTAACTATAGAACTCTTCTTCTAATGGCACAGATATTGAAATCTTGCCAAACACATTGTAGGGAAAAGCAGCTCTAGATTCCATTTCTCTTTCAGTCTTTATTTTCTGCTTTCTCCTATCCTTGCCATACTTACACTACCCTCAAAAATATATCCATTCCAAATGTTATCTTTTTGAGTTCCTACAATGTTAAGGGGGAGCTCTGGTGGTGTAGTGCCTAAGGCATTTGACTGCGTGAACCAGAAGGCTCATGGTTCAAACCCACCAGCCATTCCTCAGAAGGCAGCCACCCTTTGGAAGGAAGACTGGCCAGTCTACTTCAGTAGTGATACCACCTTGGAAACCCAAGGGGGGGTCGATATGGGTAGGATCCAACTCTATGGGAATATGTTGAATTTGTTTTTTGTACCATGTTAAGGTACTAATAGGAGCTTCTTGAAAAACACTGAACCTAGAATCTAAATTTGGGTTGAATCCCAGTCTTCCTGGATGCATGACTTTGAACAAATAGCTTTACTTTCTCTGAGTATCAATTTTTCCACCTATGACCTCAACATAAGTGCTGCCCTACTTATATCAATATGGCTTAGGATCTGTAGAAATAATAGATGGGAAAACATATTATTCACCTAAAAGATGGTACAGATGTGAACAAATTATTATGATGATACCAACAATGATGCTAAACCTTTTTCTTTAGACAACACATTTACATTGGTGTCAAAATTTCCCCAAGAGGATTAAAAACTGGTCATTTTGGGTTTAATCTGTCGATTGAGCATAGGGAAACATGGCTAAATCAGCCAGTTGTAAAATAGAAAGAGAAGAAAGGAGGTGTAACTCTGGTGGGTGTTGGAGTCGAAAGGAAGGTTTGGGAAGGATCTGAAATCAGTCTTTGAGGAGAGGGTGTCCTTGAGCAATTTCAGAAAGTAGTCTCCCCTGGCCTGGTTGTTTTCGTTGTCATAAATTCAGCTGCAACTCATGGCAACCCCGTATATAACAGGACAAACCACTGCCCAGTCCTGTGCCGTCTTCATGATCATTGGTGTGCTCAGGTCTATTAGTGCTGCCACTGTGTATTCAGAGTGCCTTCCCACTTAGGAGGCTCAACTTCTAGCACTGTACCCAATGGTGTTCTGTTGTGATCCATAGGGTTTTCACTGGCTAATTTTTGAAGTAGATTGCCAGGCCTTTCTTCTTGGCCTGTAAGTCTGGAAGCTCCCCTGAATCCTGTCCACCAGGAAGACCCTGCTGGCATTTGAAATACTGGTTATACAGCTTCCAGCATCATAGTAGCATGCAAGCCATCACAGTATGACAAATTGACAGATGGGTGATGATCCCTTGGCCCAGGAGCAGGGATAAATGGTGCAGCCAGGAAGGAGCAAGGTCCCATACAAAAAATTGGGTATGGTAGAGGCATGCACAAATCATTGCTAAAATGGAAGGCTTTGACTGCAAGCAACAGAGACCCATCCTCGGTGACCTTATAAGAACACAGAAAAATGCGTCTTTTTTGAGATTCTGTAAGGAGTTCTCCTTTTGCACCAGAAGAAGGAATGTAGATAGGACTTCCAAAACCAAGCCAAACTCTCTGCCATTGGGTCTATTCTGACTCATAGCGACCTCCATTGGGTATCCCAGGCTGTAAATCTTTAAGAAAGCAGACTGCCTCATCTTTCTTCCACAGAGCAGCTGGTAGGTTTGAACCAGCAACCTTTTGGTTAGCAGCCAAAGCCTTAACCACTACACCACGAGAGCTCCTTGTAGATAGGACTGGATGTCAGCAAATGGATTTCAATAATTCAGAGCTGAAGCAGAGAAACAAGTTTCTCACCAATGGGCTTATATGCATGTGTCCTTGTTGTCTGCCAGGCTGGTGGCCAGTAAAACATCTGCTACGCATTTGAATAGGGATGCTCTGAAAACGTGATGCTGTTACCCAAAGGAGTGATGTCAGTGATGGGGAAAGTCAGAGATCACAGCAGGCCAACAACGAAATGTAACATTGGCTCTTTAAGGCTTTGTCCTTCTGACCATTCCAGTTTCCTAATCCTCCTGCCAAGTGGGCTTGAAGCCAAAATATTTCTTAACTTCGCATTTATGTCAGGGTGTTAATCTCATAGGCAACCAACTCCTATTTAATAAACTCAAATTCCCATGCCCTACCCCTCAGGGATGGCTGTCCATGCTCTCCTGAAGCTCTGCAGACATGCACCGCCTCTGTCTTTTCCTGCCTGGGAGGGTGTTGACACACGAGTGTCAGGGCACCGTGCAGCTGTCATCAGCCCCATGCCACAGATGGCACCTCAATTATGCAGCCCTTCCCAAGGTCTGCCTCAGTCCTGTGAGCAATCTACCTGCCTTTGGGCCTCACTCTGGGCCTGGGAGGCCAGTAGGGCAGGGGACTCCAGAACCTTTAATATCTACGCTGAGCATGAGAAGAGGGGTCTTCTCTCACCCCTTCCTCAGCCTCATTTTTAATCACTAACCATGGAAGGTAATGATAAAGTGCTTGGATTACAAAGATTCCCATTTATTACCCTGGCTGCCCCTCCACAAAGCATCTCTTTTCCCCTTTGGCAAAAACAGATCACTCTTGACACTTTTAGAAGGCCCTGGGCCCCGCTCAATTATTGGCCTAATCTCTCCCTGCTCGGAAAGCAGAATTCTTTTCTAACTAGATTTTTTAGAAAGTTAAGAGGCTACCCTTTGCTTTATTCATTGGAATGACTTCCTTCGTGGGCTAATGTATTCTCCTGTCAGTATATTTCATGGGCTCAGCAACATCTGCAGGATGTGGAAAGAACAGAAACAAACCAGATGTTTCAAAAAGGTAGCTCCACTAAGCCTTCTTAACATAATTATTGCAATATCGCATCCGCATTTTATTGTACCTCTTCGATATTTATATGCTGTTAACTTTTCCTGTAGAAATCCTAACCCGTGGATCTGAGCTCCTTATAAATAGATTTGCAATCTTAAAAAAAAAAAAAAAAAAAAATTGACATATATCCTCCATTAAATCTAAATTTCCTTTATCAAATTTTAGAGGAGGGGAAAAATAGATTAAGGAAATGTAGATATTTATCTCAGCCTTCAACATTTACACTCATTTAGTTAATTAGCACTTAATTACACTGTCAAAGGGGAAAATTTTACCAGGAAAACACCAAACCCGACCCCTCAGGCCCTTGCTTCTTCAGAAAGGCAGACCTTTGCTCGGAGCCAGCTCTTTCCTCCACGAAACATTTGTAATGATTACTTGACAAGAAGTGCAGATACAAAATTGCGCAATGGAGAGCCATCACTCACCAGCGCCCTGCCGGAGTTCCCAAGCTGGAGCAACAGTGCCCCCCAAAGCCAGCGGCCAGAAACACCCTGGAAGTGAACACTGGGCTGCCCAAACTTCTATTTTCTGCTTTATAAGCCGAGGAGCTATTTTAAGAGCTGCTGGTCGAAGAGCAGGCTCTATTACAACCAGTGGAGCATTCCAACCAAGCTGGGGAGCCTCGGCTGGAAACAGAGAATGTTTCCACCTATTTTAACTCAGACGCCAGGAATTCTCTTAGGAGGAGTTTGGAGGAGGGGAGGAGGAGGGGAGGAGGGGAGATGTAGTAGAAAATTGGAAAACTTCAGAGGTTTGCCAAAGTCGCGAGAACAAAGTATAACTGGATTAATGCATAAATCTTATTAACCAAAATGCAGCTGAATAGAGTCGTTTGTCATCAGCGTTTCTCCATCTTTTAACAAATAACAATAGTTTTTGGTCTCACAGTTTCCCTGCCAAGTAGACCTCATTAAGACTGCTGGAAAATAATAACATTCTAATTAGTTTAATTATGATATGATGAATTATCAACCCAATTTTTAAAAACAATACGCAATTACCTTTTTTTGTGCCCAAGACTCTGTTTTGCAAAACAGGAAATGAAGCATAACATCCTTAATTTTATCATTAAGGCAAAATCCTAGACACCTCCTTGCAGTGATGTAATGAGCATGTAATGAAACCAGCCGTCCCCTATCCTCCAGCGACTCCCTTTGTGCATTGACTAGACCCTCTTTTGGCTCCAAGAATGGAAACTGCATTAAGCTGGAGCCTGACCCAAATTTTCCCTTTCAAGTTCTAAGCCCTGTTTTCTATTTTCTCTTCTACTTTGCAATAGGGTCACTCTATAAAAGATAAAATATCACATTCTTGAGAGACAATGAACTGATGATGTCATAACAGCAGGGTTGGGTTTTATACTGCTCTTGGGGGCATTGCAAGGAGAAAAATAATGTCATGTTAGAAATAGGGAATACAAGCCAGGAATCCCAAAATCCAAACATTTAAAATCAAATCACATAATTGATATAATCGTAAGCACATATGGGCAGGAAATATACTAGGTACCTGAGCATAAAGCACAACCACCACCCACCAAAAAACACAATGAGACCAAGCCGTTACACCATCACCAGATGGCAAGGATTAAAAGGACTGATAATACCAGATTAGCAAGCATAGGAGGCAATTAGAAATCTCATCCATCCTTACTGAAAGTATAAATCGGTACAACCACCTTGAAAAACTGTTGGATAGTGTCACTAAATATGTAAATCTTGTTATTGTTCTTGGTGTTAGCTGCTCTCTAGTCAACTGTAACTCATAGTGACCCCATGGACCACAGAACAAAATGTCACCCTGTCCCGCACCATCTTTACAATTGCTGTATTCTTGAGTCCATTGTTGTGGCCCCTGTGTATTCTGAGTGCCTTCCAATCAAGGGGGCTCATCCTCCAGCACTATATCAGACAATCTTCTGTTGTGGCCCACAGGATTTTCACTGGCTAACTTTCAGAAGTAGTTCACCAGGCCTCTCTTCTTAGTCTGCCTTAGTTTGGAATCTCCACTGAAACCTGTCCACCAGGGGTGATGCTGCTGGTATTTGAAATACAGGTGGCATAGCTTTCAGCACCACAACAACATGCAAGCCACCTCAGTATGACATACTGATGGATGGATCTAAACCAAAAACCAAACTCACTGCCATTGAGTCAGATCCAACTCATAGTGACCCCAACTTGGGTTTCCGAGGTGATATCACTACGAAGGTAGATTGCCCGGTCTTCCTTCCGAGGAGTGGCTGGTGGATTTGAACCACAGCCTTCTGGTTAGCAGTCAAATGCCTTAGGCACTATACTACCAGAGCTCCCATACTGATGGATGGTGTATATAAATCCTAAGACACAACAATTCCAGTGCTGAGTACATATTCAACTTAAATGAATGCAGTATGTTTAGCAGAACACATGTGTAAAAATGTTCATAGGAGTTTTATTCCTAACAATTCCAAATTAGAAATAAGCCAAAATAATAGAATGAATGAACTATAACAATATGACCCAGACATCAAACAGTGCATATGATATGATTTCACTTATATCTTGTTCAACAATAACCAAGAATATATATGGTGAAAGAAACCATACAGGGTGGAGGTGCTGACTGGGCAGAGCTTGAGGGAGACTTCTGAGATCGCTCTATATTTTAATCTGGGTGTGGCAAAAATTCATACAACTGAACATTGTGCACCTCACTTTCTGTACATGATATCCCGATAAAAAGTAAAAATAAAACCAAAACAATGAAAAATCAAAAAAGATATCTTCCCTACAAGCTAGAGTCATGTGCTTAAAATGTGGATCATATAATGTCAGTTCCCTATACCAAACCCTCTAAGATACTTCCTTCCTGTGAGAATCATCTGCAGAGCCCTCACTTAGCCTTCAAAGGCGACACATGTTCTGGGCCCTGCCTAGCTTAGTCAGCTCTTTCTCATCACTTCTCCTGCCCCACTCTCTCTTGCTGACTCCATCCAGTCATACTGATATTTTTCTCTCAGACACATCAAGCTCATTTCTACCCCGGTTCTTGGCACTTGCTATTCATTCTGCTTGGAACACTCTTCTCCCAGATTCCCTATGTCCATGCCAACATTTCACTCAGCTCTCAGATCAAATGCTACCTTCTCCAGGAGGTCTTCCCTGACTTCCCTAATTCAAGTAGCATGGCCCCACCACCATAACTCTCTAGCATACCACTTTATTGATCCTGTTTAATTTTCTACATGGCATTAATTTTTCTCTAATATTATCTTGTTTATGTATTTGTTTGCTTGTACCTTGTTTATGTACTTGCTTATTTTCTGTGTCTTCCATTAAAATGCATGCTCTCTAAGAAAGGAGACAAGATCTGCCTTACTCACTACTGTTGTCTGGGGCACCTAGCCTAGGTCCCTGGCCTCACCCCACTCAAAGAAAGAATCTCTGTGAGCCGGTGATCAGTAGGTGGGAGGCAGGAGCCGGTGATGGTCAGCGACAGTGTTGGCAGCAGATTAACAAATGTGCATTACAAGCATCAATCACACAAGCATATATGCACGTTATTCAAAGCACAGACATTCACAAGGAGAATGAGAACAGGTCTTTCCCACAGAATGGAAAAGACTGCAAGCTGTTTAACTTCTGCAGGTTTTATACTTTCTAAAAGGTACATGAAGGAGCTCTGGTAGCATAGTGGCTAAGACACTTGCCTGCTAACCAGACGGCTGGCAGTTCAAACCCACCAGCCACTCCTCGGAAGGAAGGTTGGGAAATCCTACTTCTGTAGTGATACTGCCTTGGAAACCCAAGGAGGGGTCGCTATGAGTCAGTCGACTCGAAGGCACATAACAACAACAACAACAAAAGGTGCATGAAGGGGTGTTCTTAAGGTGAAGTGAGTCCCTTTGACAGGCTGATTAACAGGCCCTTGAGAGCCTCTCTGTACTTGCCCAGTAGACAAAAGACTGAAACTACAAAAAGAAGGCAGTGTTAATTATATTATGATGATATTATGATAGGGAACTAGCTCTGGGTCAGAATATGAGGCTATAGCACATGCTCCAAGTTAGGGCCTTTCCCTCAACTTTAAATTTTCTGAGCACATGGTTATTCTGCTTAATTTGGATTAGCTGGGCCATGCAGGTGGTTGACGGTTCTGCTGGTGTTACTTTACTAACTTCTTTAGATATTCCGCCTTTTTCTCCTTTCTCCTCCCTTGGGGCTGCCCCCTAGAACAGGTCCTTATTCTGCTTTCCTGCCTAACAACTACTATATTTCTAGTGCCTTGGATAGTCTGGCATTGAGTAGACAATAGATATTTGCTTAATGATGAATATATAAATAACTTAATAGATGAATAAATCATTGTCTTCATAAGGCAATGGACATGGTAAAATTCATAAGCACTATTGTGGCACAATGATGGCAACAATGAGCTCAAACATAGCAAGGATTATGAAGCTGGCACAGGACCAGGCAGTGTTTTGTTCTGTTGTACATAAGGTCACTGTCAGTCACAGCCAACTCGACAGCGCCTAACGGCAATAACAACATTGTGGCACAGTTAAAAAAAAAAAGCACTGGATGTAAAGTCAGAGGACTGAGAAGTTGGGGTTTGATTATCACCTCCTTTAACATTCTTTGATCCTTGTCTATGTAATTCCAGTTAGGAGGATAAGCAGATGGCCATGACAAGGTAGTGAATAATCCAAGGCAGCAAATACAAGAGCTAAAAGAAAGACCTCAAAAGAGGAAGCTGTCAGGTTAGGTTGATGTGGTCAAGGGATCTTACAAGGGAGATGGGGTTTTCTCAAAGCTGGGTGTAAGGAATGAGAGTAGATGGAGAAGAGCAAAAGGTCCTACATGGTGGAATTGAGCAAACACATGTACAGATATGAGAAAACCAAAAGCAAAGTCAAGGGGCAGGAGTAGATGCATTTCACTCAAATTGAAGATTGCCATGGGATACTGGGTCCCCACCCAGTGATCTTCCATCTCTTTTGTTGATCTCAACCAGATCTTAGAAAGATGATTCACCATTACCACTGATCCAAACTTTGCCTAAAAGGAAGCAGGCTTTATTAGATATAGACTAGACCTTTCTTGAAAATATGGCCTGAAAAATGATATAAATCAAATGTCAGCAATTGTCCTTATTGTTGCTGGCAAGATAAAATTTAAAATATGCGACCTCTTTAGGGAAGTGAGAGATTTGTATACAAAACAAACAACCTGTACAGATATTCTGTTACCCATTTGCTCTGATATTTTGTGGTGATACAGAGTTGATTAATCAATTAATTTTGGAAATAAAAATGCTATCTTGTTACCTCCATCTGCTATCACCAAGCAAGTCATAAAGTTAAAAGAATAATAATAACAGAATTAATTTTCAAACCATAAATGTTCCCAAATTAATTATTTTAGTTCTTTTTTCAGAGTAGAAATAATTTCATTAGATTGGGTGGTTGCCCAGGAAATGTGTGTGTGTGTGTGTGTGTGTGTGTGCATGCACAGCTGCAGTGTGATGAATAGCACACAGGTCCAATGACTTATAGGTAAAAAAGTTTGTAGAACCTAAAGAAGCTCAGATTACTAGAAGTGAGATGCAAGCAGAATGAAGATGAAATTCATTGATGTCAACTGTTTGAATATGATTTGGGGTTTAATTTGGAAAAAAGAAAGTAATAAGACGTGATTGCTATTGTTTCTTCAGAAATGATTTATTTCTTCTTACTGTGCAGTTGGAAACACATAGAAAGAGGTGAGTGTTTCACTGTGAAAGGCTCAGTTGGATATAATTTGCCATCGAGCTCATGAACTGTGAATTTCAGCCCTCCAGACCTGAGGTTGGGCATAGCATTGACACCAGGTACCTTTCAGTTACAGAATCAAACCAAAGGATTCCCGTTACTTCCCAGTGCACTCTCTCCTAGACTCCATAAAAGTGGCAAAGTTGATGTTGCTTCCATAGGAA
The DNA here is from genome assembly GCF_000298275.1 of Orycteropus afer afer. Classification (NCBI taxonomy): domain Eukaryota; kingdom Metazoa; phylum Chordata; class Mammalia; order Tubulidentata; family Orycteropodidae; genus Orycteropus; species Orycteropus afer. The sequence goes on from NW_006921652.1 coordinate 4,979,193, forward strand.
TAAAATTGTGAGTCATCCAATTGGGCTGACTTTTGGTGCCTTTAGAGTCTGCTGATTTTTAGGACCCACCTCTGAACACCCAGAAGTGATTTAAGGAAAGTCACTGATGGGTACGGCTGTTGCCACTTACAACATCTATATGTTCTGATAATGCTTTAAAAACTTCCAGCTATCAGTAATCACAGATGACTACTAGAGTCAGAAGAACCAGTATCCACTCATATCAACCCATTAGCATAGACTAGAACTGTCCCATAGTGTTTCTAAGGCTGTAAATCTTTATGGAAGCAGACTTCTTCTCACCTTTCTCCTGTGGAGCAGCTTATGGTTAGCAGCCAATGCTTTAATCATGGTCCCACAAGAATTACTTTGAAGAACCAGTAGTATACCCTTATTTAAAGAAGAAAAAGGAGAGAAAGAAGGAAAAGGAAAAAATACCTTTCATTTATATGAAGTAGTAGGAAACAATTCAAATTCTTTTCTCACCATTTGTCCCAGGCTATTTCTATGTGTTTGGCAATAAAACACTGCTATCCTAACTTTTACTTAAAATGATTGCTATAGTGCATATAATATATGACATCATTTCTCCAATCTTAATCAATATCTCCACAATGATGATAGATTGGTCCATCTGAAGGTTGCCATTTAATGGTTTTACTCTATCACTCAATAATTCTAAGCCTGTAAGTCTCCACTCACAGCTACCTATTTAAACCCAGCTTTCTCCATAGCTTATTTCCTAATAGGCCATCTTGATTTACTTATTATTCCCTGAAAACTCTGTGAATTCTCATCTCCATATCTTTGTTCATACTAATCACCTTCTATGTAATACTCTCTCTCCTACCCTGAGTACCACCCTCTGTGACTAACATTCCTTCACCCATCCTCTTCCACTCCTTTCAACTACTGACACTTGGTATCATTTAATTCTTAACATGTGTTTATTTGCCACAACTCATTTCTCAGTTTGCCTGATTGTGGTGGATTGCATATTGCTGTAATATTGGAAGCTATGACACTGGTATTTCAAATACCAGCAGGGTCATCCGTGGTGGATAGGTTTCAGCAGAGCTTCCAAACTAAGTCAGACTAGTAAGAAAGACCTGATGATCTAACTTTAAAAATTGGCCAGTAAAAACTTTTGAATAACAGTGGGACATTGTCTGACACTGTGCCAGAAGAGGAGTCCCTCAGGTTGGAGCCAAAACCAAACCAAAGGAAGGTACTGCCTCCTTAAACAATACAAAGGGAAGAGCTGCCTCCTTAAAGTAAAAGCAGCCTTAATGATGTGGATGGAGTAAAGCTTTTAGGACCTTCATTTGTTGATATGGCACCATTCAAAATGAGGAGACATAGCTGCAAACATCCATTAATAATAGAATTATAGAATGTACAAAATATGTAACTTGGAAAATTGGAAGTCATCAAAAATTAAATGGAATGCATAAAAATTTATATTCTAGGCATTACTGAACTGAAATGGAATGGTATTGGGCTGGTGTTTGAAGCAGACAACCACTTTGTCTACTATGCCAGGAATGACAAATTGAAGAGGAGCCACATTTCATTCATCATCAAATGAATATTTCAAGATGTATACTGAGGAACAACACTGTTAGTGATAGGATAATATTCATAGAGCCATAAGGAAGACAATTTAATAAGACTGTTATTCAAATGTCACATTGAAGACTAAGGTGTGCCTAACCCATGCCATAGTATTTTCAATTGCCTCATATGCATATGAAATCTGGACAATGAATAAGAAAGACTGAAGAAGAGTTGATGTCTTTGAATTGTGGTGTTGGCGAAGAATACTGAAAATACCATGGACTTCCAGGAGAACAAACAAATTGGTCCTGGAAGAAATGCAGCCAGAATTCTCCTTAGCAGTGAGAATGGCCAGACTTAATTCACCTACTTTGGTCATATTATCAGAAGGGACTATTCCCTGAAGAAGAATATCATGCTTGGGAAAGTAGAAGGTCAGCAAGGAAGGGGAAGATCTTCAACGAGATGGACCAAGTACTGCTTCATTGTGTTGTACATGGGTTCTTTATGAGTTGGAGCCAATTCAATGGCACCTAACAACAACATTACTCAAATTTACCACCAACCATTAAAGTCAAAGATTAAGAAATTGAAGATTTTTTACCAACTTCTGCAGTCTGAAATTTATTAAACATGCAAGCAAGATTCATTGATAATTGCTGATGTTTAGAATGTGAAAGTTGGAAACAAAGAAAAGTTGGAAAAATAAGACCTTGGTGATAGAAATAAGACTAGAGATCACAAGATAGAATTCTGCAAGACCAATGACTTACAAATTACAAATACCTCTTTTCAACAATATAAACAGTGAGTTTACACCTGGACCTAGCCAGATGGAATACACTGGAATCAAATGCACTAGATCTTTGGAAAGAAATGATGGAGAAACGAGTCAGAACAAGGCCAGCATCCAACTGCAGAACAGACCATTAATTGCTCATATGCAAGTTTAAGTTGAAGCTAAAGATAATAAAAACAAGTCCACAAGACCCAAAGTATGACCTTGAGTATATCTCACCTGAATTCAGAGAATAAATTTGACACATTGAATATAAATGACTGAAGACCAGATGAATTGTGGGATGACATCAAGGACATCATAAATGAAGAAAGCAAAAGGTCATTTTAAAGGCAGAAAAGAAAGAAAATACCAAAATGTCTGTCACAAGTGGCTCTCTGAAGCTTGCTCTTCAACATAGAGTAGGTAAAGTTAACAAAAGAAATGATGAAATAAAAGAGCTGGAAAGAAGATTTCAAAGGGTAGCTCAAGAAGGAAAATTAAATATTATAATGAATTGTGCAAAGACCTGGAATAAGAAAACCAAAAGGAAGAACACACTCAGCATTTCTCAGACTGAAAGGACTGAAGAAAAAATTCAAACCTCAAGTTGTAATATTGAACGATTCTATGGGCAAGATATTGAACAAAGCAGGAAGCATCAAGAAAAGATGGAAAGAAGAAACAGAATCACTTTAACAAAAAGAATAAGTTGATGTTCAATCATTTCAGGAGGAGGTATATGATTAAAAACTGATGGCATTAAAAGAAGAAGTCCAAGCTGCACTGAAGGCATTGGCTGAAAAAACGTGGCTCCAGGAATTGACAGAATATCCGTTGACATATTTCAATAAACAGAAGTAACGCTGGAAGTGTGCACTAGTCTATGCCAAGAAATTTGGCCAACTGACTGGAAGACAGCCAATGTGTGCCCATTCCAAAGAAAGGTGTACAACAGAATGCAGAAATTATCAAACAGTATCTTTAATAACACATATAAGTAAAACTTTGCTGAAGATAATTCAAAATGTTTTCAGCAGTACATTGACAGGGAACTGTCAAAAATTCAAGACTCATTCAGAAGAGGTGGTGTGGAATGAGGTATATCACAGCTGATGTCAGATGGATCTTGGCTGAGTGCAGAGAATACCATAAAGATGTTTAGACTGTGCAAAGACATTCAACTGTGTGGATCATACTGATGTTATCCATCAAATTATGGATAACATTACAAAGAATGAGAATTCCAAAACATTTAATTGTTCCCTTAAGGAACCTGTACCTAGACCAAGAGGCAGTTCTTCATACAGAACAAGGGGATATGGTGTGGTTTAAAATCAGAAAAACTGAGTGTCAGTGTTCTATCCTTTCACAATATTTATTCAGTTAGATGCTGAGCAAATAATTCAAGAAGCTGGACTGTAAGAAGAAGAATGTCACATCAGGACTGAAGAGAGATTCATTAACAAGCCTTGATGATACAACCTTGCTTGCTGAAAGAAAAGAGGACTTAAAGCACTTACTGATGAAGATCAAATACTACAAGCTTCAGTATGGATTACACTTCAACACAAAGAAAACAAAAATCCCCACAACTCGACCAATAAACAATATCATGCTGAATGGAGAAAAGATTGACATTGTCGGAGATTTCATTTTACTTGGATCCATGATCAATGCCCATGGAAATAGCTGTCAGAAAATCAGATGACATATTGCATTGGGCAGTGTAGTTCCTAAGGCATTTGACTGCTAACCAGAAACCTGGCAGTTCAAAACCCCCCTAGCCACTCGTCAGAAGGAAGATTGGGCAATCAACTTCCGCAGTGATACTGTCTCAGAAACCCAAGGGGTCACTATGAGTCAGTTCCGACTCAACAGCAGTGAGTTTGATTTTGGTTTTGATTACACTGGACAAATCTGCGGCAAAAGACCTCTTTATTGTGTTAAAGAGAAAGGATGGCACTTTGAGAACTAAGGTGCAACTGACCCAAGCCACCATATTTTCAATCCCCTCATACACATGTGAAAGCTGGATAATGAATATAAGGAAGATTGAAGAAGTTATGTTTTTGAATTATGGTATTGGCAAAGAATATTGAATATACCATGGACTTCCAGATGAATGAAAAAATGTATCTTGGAAGAAGTACTGCCAGAATCTTCCTTAGAAGCGAGGCTGGTGAGACTTCATTTCACCTACTTTGCAAATGTTACAAGTAGGGACCTATATAGAAGGACATCATCCTTGGTAGAGTAGAGGGTCACTGCAAAAGAGAAAGATCCTCAATAAGATGAATTGACATGGTGGCTGGAATGATGAGCTCAAAGACAACAGTGATTGTGAGGATGGCACAAGACCGAGCAGCATTTCATTCTGTTGTACACAAGGTTGCTAAAAGTTGGAATTGACTCAATAACAACAAAAATGACATATGATTTTTATATTGTCAGCTATCTTGGTCCTTGATGGTAAAGGCTATGCCTTTTGATGTGCTCATCACTGATGAGATATGCTATTCATAATGGGTGTTCAATCTATTAACAACAGCACAGAATATAAAGAAAATTTTAAACTCAGATAAACCTCAGTTTAAACTCAGATAAACGCAGCTCTACTGCTTACTAAATTTTCCCTTTTCCTGACCCCCAATCATCCAATCACCCTGACCCCAATTCGTCCAATCTGTCATCAAGCCTTGTCAGTTCTAATTGCAAAATATGTCTCTAATCTAGTCACTTCTCTTCTCTTCTGGCTACCATTGCATTTATTTATACTACCATGATGTCTCACCTCAATCACTGAAATAGCTTCTTACCTTGTTTCCATTCTTGCCCCTTATCTTCCATTCTGCACACTACAAACAAAATTATCTTTTCATTTAATGAAAACCAAACATCTCACTCCCTTGCTGGAAACCCTTCAGTGTTTTCCAATTTGCTTAGAATGAAGCTCAAATCTCTGACCATGACTTCAAGGCCCTGTGTAACCTGGCCTCTGCCTCTCACTCCAGCATCACCCACCACCTATCTACCCCTTTCTTACTATACTCCAGTCACACATTTGCTAGAAATGGTTGAGTTCTTAGTCACTTTCAGGATTTTTGCCTGAGTATCATCTTTACCTGTAATCTTCTCTCTTGTTTCTCAATCGAGCTAGCTTCTTCTCATCCCTCAGGTCCCAAATCAAATGTTCCGTTATCATAGAGAACATTCCTGATCACCCTATGTAAGGTATTCCTATCCACATTGCTGTTCTCTGTTACACCATCCTGTATATTTCCTTTATGCCACTTATATTAGTCCATAATTATCTTGTTTATTTGTTTAAATTGTCTATTATCTGTCAACTCAAGAAAAATGTACAATTCATGAAGTCAAGGACAATATATGTTTTGTCCCCTATTGTGTTTGTAACCACCTATATAGTGTCTAATGGATAGTAGATACTCAATAAACAGTATCTGTAATCCTTATTAAATAGTACATGTAAGTTTATGAATTACTTCGTAATGTATTACTTCAATTACTACCTTTCTGTTCTTTCTGCTGTTGTTTTCATATATCTTACTACTACATGTTATAAATACCACACTCTGTTAATTTTTAACAGTCCATTATCTTTTAAAGAGATGTAACTAATGAAAAAAATATATATATTTACGCATGTAGTTAATGTTTCCAATGTGCTTCATTATGTTCTATAGGACTATATCTCCAACTGGTATCCTCACCTTTCTGTCTGAAGGATTTTCTCTAATGTTTCTGGTAGTATAGGTCATTGGATGATAAATTCTTTTCATTTCTATATGCCTGAAAAGTATTCATATTCACTTCGAAAGACATTTTCACTGGGTATAGAATTTTAGTCTGATAGTGTTATTTTGACTGCTAACCAGAAGGCTGGCGGTTCAAACCCACCAGCCACTCCTCAGAAGGAAGGTTAGGCAATTAACTTCCATAGTGATACTGCCTTGGAAACCCAAGGAGGCGTCACTATGAGTCAGATCCAACTCAACGGCAAATAGCAACAACAAGTGTTATTTTTTGGAACCTAAAAGATGCTGCTCCACTTTCTTCTTGATTGCATTGTGGTTAATTGGTAATCTGTCATTATTCTTCTCTCTGTCTTTCTATGCAATGTGCCTTTTTCCTCTGATGGCTTCTAAGATTTTTCTCTTTATCACTTGTGTTAAACAGTTTGATAATGATGTGTTTGGTGTTGTTTCTTTGTGTTTCCACTGTTTGAAATTCTTTGAGCTTCTTGAATATGTGAAATCATAGTTTTCATCAAGTTTGGTAGAAAATTTACCAATACTACTTCATTTTTATGCCACCCACATCCTTTTGAAGACTCCAATAATACATATATTAAGCTACTTTAAATGGTTCCAAAGTTCACTAACATTCTCTTCATTTTTTGAGGATTTTTCCCTCTGTTTCCTTTTAGATAATTTCTATTGCTATGCCTTCAAGTTCACGAATCTTTTCTTTTGTAATCTAATTTCTTGTTAATCCCATCCAGTGTATTTTTCATTTCAGGTGTTGTAGTTCTCATCTTTAAAAGGTTGATTTAGGTCTTCTTAACACCTTTCATATCTTTGATTAGCATGGCCAATCTTTCTTCTAGATTCTTGAACTTATGAAGCACCATTATAATAATTGTTTTCAATATCCTTGATTGCTAGTTCTAACATCATTGTCAATTCTGGTATGATTTTTGATTCATTGGGCTTTTTTCACCTCATGTTGTTGTTGTTAGCTGCTATTAAGTCAACTCTAACTCATGGTGACCTTATGTACAATAAAACAAAACATTGCTTGGTGCTTTGTCATCCTCATAATTGCCAGCATGTTTGAGTCCATCATTTCAGTAATTTTGCCAATCCATCTCATCAAAGTTCTTCGACAAACACATTGGCCCTCTACTTCACCAAACATGAGGTTCTTCTCCAGAGATTAATTCCTCCTGAAGACATGTCCAATGCAAGCAAATGAGACAATATTCTGTTATGGCACATAAGGTTTTCCTTGGCTTATCTTTGGAAGAGATTGCCAGGACTTTCTTCCTAGTCTGTCTTAGTTTGGAAACTGCTGAAACCTGTCCAACATAGGTGATACTTCTGGTATTTGAAACACTGGTGACATAGCATCACACACAAGCCACTACAGTACAACAAACTGACAGAGAGGTGGTGGTTTCACCTCATATGGATCATATATTCCTATAATTTTCATGCTTGCCTATTTTTTTAAAGCCAAGCATTATGAATTTTACCTTGCTGGGTGCTGGATATTTTTGAATTCCTATAAATATAAATCAGACTTTGCATTGCATTGGGAAGGTATTCTGCAAAAGATATCTTTAAAGTGTTAAAAAGCAAGAATGTCACTCTGAATACTAAGGTGCACCTGACCCAAGCCAAGTATTTTCAGTCACCTCATATATATGTGAAAGTTGGGCAATGAACAAGGAAGACTAAAGAAGGCTTGATACCTTTGAATTGTGGTGTTGGCAAAGAATACTCAAAATACCATGGACTGTCAGAAGAATGAGCAAATCTGTCCTGGAAGAAGAAGTGCAGCTAGAATGCTCCTCAGAAGCAAGAATGGCCAGACTTCTCCTCATCTACTTTGGCCATGTCATCAGAAAGGACCAGTCCTCAAAGAAGGATATCTTGTTTGGCAAAGTAAAGGTCAGCAAAAAAGGGGAACCCTTGACATGGATTCATACAGTGGCTGTAATGATAGGCTCAAACATAGCAAGGATTGTGAGGATGGCACAGGACTGAGCAGTGTTTCACTCTGTTGTACACAGGGTGGCTATGAGTCTGAGCTGACTCGATGGCACCTAGAAACATAAATATACATGAACTTTGTTCTGTGATGTACGTAAGCTACTTGGAAAGTTCAATGTTGGAGACCAAGAAAAAGACCACCAAAAGGACATGATTGCAAGGCACATGTTCTAACAAATAGCTAAGAGAAGGCTCTTAGTTTGTGCCCTTGGGACAGAACATTTCTTTCAGCAAGATGTTTACTAACCTGTTCTACTGGAATAACATTTTACCTAAGACTAAGTTTCAATAACCAGACCTAAGAATAATACACTTTAGTAATCATGCCTTAGAATAATGTAGCTCAGTAATTATCTCATATCCTACAATCATGTACCCTAACAATCATACTATGTTTTAGAATGACACACTTTAGTGATTATTTACTATTCCTGTAAGAGATATTAATCCAACTAATCATCTATTACTTTTGGGCATAGGAAAAGACCTCCAGGTATGGGAAAGAGTAGCATTTTAACTTTTCAATAATATTTGATTGTTATAAGGAAATATTTGATTGTACTTGATTGAATACTTGATTGTACTAAGGAAATAGCAAGACTAATGATGTAATCATGAAGTTGTGTATAAATAAAGCAGAATGGATACATCAGGGGTCACCCTCGCATCATACACGGAGCGTCTGCCTGGCCCCCATTTCCCTTAAACCTTTAATCCTTTTGTGTCGCTTCATTTCAAGCCCTGTGTGGTTTTGCTGGACATGGCAGTTCAATCTAATCCTTGTTTGCTTTTAAGTTTTGCTAGACAACTTTAAGTCTATTTGTTCTCCACTCTTGCGACAAGACTCTTCTAAAAACTCTGACCAATGCCGAAAGAATTGTGAAGTTTCCAGTCTGGCTGATAGGAAGAAAAACTATTGTTCATGTTATTTGAGTGTCAGGTACTATTCCCTCTGGTCCATCCAAGTGGTTCTTTGCCCCTCCTGGCTAGTTTCTTTCTTTCTTTTTTTTTTTTTTTTTCACACATAAGTACTGAATATTAGAAAGGGTCTTTCTTAGTTATCTAGTGCTGCTATAACAGAAATATCACAAATTGACGGCTTTAACAAACAGAAATTTATTTTCTCACATTTTAGAAGGCTAGAAGTCCAAATTTAGGGTGCTAGCTCTAGGCAAAGTTTTTCTCTCTGTGTCAGCTCTGGGGAAAGGTCCTTGTCTATTCACTTTCTGTTTCCTGGTTCCTTGGAGATCTCCATGTGACTTGCCATCAATGTCCTCCATCTCTGCTTGCTGGCTTGCTTGTTTACTCTCTTTTATATCTCAAAAGAGATTGGCTCAAGACACACTCTACACTAATCTTCTCAGTAACAAAAACAAAAACAACCCATAATCAAATGGGATTATGACTAAAAGCAGAGCAATACATATTTTTGGAGGACACAGTCTAATCCATAACAGGGACTTTCTGCAGAGTTCCAGAGATCTCTATTTGTGTAGCATTTCTCTCTCTGACACTCTGCCCCATGAATACTGTCTTTGTCTCTCCAGATACTTATCTCCATCTTCTCATTCAGAGTGTCTGTTCTTCCCTGTGTCACAGCCTAGAAACTTTCTCAAGGCTGTAAGTTGTTACAATTGTAGGACTCAACTCATTGTTCTCATTACTCAGTGGTCACTTTCCTTTGATGTCTAATGTCTTGAAAAAAATATTATTTCATATATTCCTTTGAAATTTTTATCTGTTTCAGAAAGAAGAGTATATATAGTTGATGTTCTACACCTTAGTTAGAAGTAGAAATTCCATAGTGCGTGTGAGCATTGCCTAATCCTCTTTCTCATCAAGCTACTATCTGGGAAACAGTTTTAATGGCTAATAAAATGGTAAGAAGGAAAAAAACATTAAAAGAGTCAGAGAAACATGTTCTATGTAGCACACCCTAGTTATGCTGGAGTTAGTTATTAGGAAAAGGAGAAGGAAGAATTCTACCTACACTGAATTCTACCTTCTTTGGAGTTTATGGAAGAGGCCATGCTAAAGGAAATTCTATTTTAGTGAGGAGAAAACAAGATACAGTTCAGCCACTCTTCCAATACCCTCCCCCACGTCCACCCCTACCCCCACACAACCCTTATCTCATTAAGTGATATGACCCTTTCTACCAAGGAGGGTCATAATAAACACAATATTTTGTGTAACACATCACAGGATGTGCTCATTATACCACAAAGACAGAATAGGGACCAAGCAATCACAAGGCAACATGGAAAATTGTTTTATAAGCCGACTTTTACAAATTGAATTCAAAACTGGGGAGCAATTACCATTAAGCAAAATAATTTGCTGTCCCAAAGAGGGTAGGGCAAGGCAGTAGGTCCAAAGATAACCTAAGCCATCATTAGAGAAATCCAGTTATTTAGTCAATTTTACTTATTTACAGGACTAAAGATTAATGAGTTCAGATTCTCACTTAGACAGTAATTAGGTTTCAAAAACATACTATAACACAATCAATCATGGCTCTTGAACATAATGGCATTAGGGCAGAGCCCTCTTTCAGCTCCTGTTATTAGCAAGTGATTGGTGAACACTGGCCTTAAGCTTAAAGGCTACCCAGGGCTCTGCAACAAAATGAAAGAAGACCCTTGAAAAGAAGAATGCATGCTTTTGACCCTTTGTCCTTTGCTTGGATATTCTGAGATATTGTACTCAGGATGTAGGGTTCTGTAAGAGAACTTCAAGAATTGATGGTATTGCAAAAAAGTGATTGATGTTTCTCTTTAAATTCATCTTTACATGAGATTTTAGCTATTTAAATACTTTTGAATCCAGTCTTTGGGTACTGTTCCACTTCCATTAACACTTCTTTTTAGCTTACTTCTTTATGACTTTATGAATAAAAATAACTCCAGGGTTATTTCATATACCAGGATCTTAAGGCATAAAAAAAAAAAAAAAAAGCCACAAAATAAAAGAAAAAGAGCTTTTAAATGAGAAAGACGTTTCCATTGCCTGGTTTTACTGAGCAAAGAACAGCTTCTTTTGTCATGAAATAAGGATAGTAGGTAAAAGTAGGAGTTCTGTTGCTGTTATTGATTGGTAGGTGCCGTTGAGCCAGTTCCGACTCATAGTGACCCTATGTATAACACAATGAAACACTGTCTGGTCCTGTGCAATCCTCACAGTCATTACTACGTTTGAGCCCATTGTTGCAGCCACTGTGTCAATCCATCTCATTAAGAGTCTTCCTCCTTTTTGCTCACTCTCTAGTTTACAAAGCAGGATGTACTTCTCCAAGGACTGATCCCTCCTGATGATGTGTCCGAAGTACATGAGACAAAATTTCATCATCTTCAATTCTAAAGAGTGTTATGGCTATGTTTCTTCCAAGACAGATTTCTTCCTTCTTCTGGCAGTCCATGGTATATTCAATATTCTTTGCCAACACCGTATTTCAAAGACATTGATTCTTCTTCAGTCTTCCATATTCATTGTCCAGCTTTTGCATGCATATGAGGTGATTGAAAATACTATGGCTTGGGTCAGATGCACCTTAATCCTCAAAGTGGCATCATTGCTTTTTAACACATTAAAGAGGCTTTCTGCAGCAGATTTGGCCAACACAAATAAAACGTCATTTGATTTCCTGAGTGCAGCTTCCATGGGTGATGAATTGTGGATTCAAGTAAAATTAAATACTTGACAACTTCAGTCTTTTCTCTGTTTATCATGATGTAGCTTACTGGTCAATTTTTGAGGATTTTTCTCTTTCTGCTGAAGTGCCATCCATACTGGAGGTATAGTCTTTGATCTTCTTCAGTAAGTGCTTGAAGTGTTTTTCATTTTTCAGCAAGCAATGTTATGTCATTTTCATATTGCAGATTGTTAATGAGTCTTCCTCCAATCCTGATGTCACATTCTTCTTTATATAGTCCTGCTTCTTGGATCATTTTCTCAGCATGCAGATGGAATAAGTGTAGTGAAAGAATACCTGATGCGAACTTTTTTGATTTTAAATCACACAGCAATCCCTTGCTCCCTTCCCACAGGTTTGGCATGACCACAATTAATTGTTCTGCATTTCCATTCTTCGCAAGGTTATTCACAATTTGTTATGATCCACTCATTTGAATGCCTTTTCAGAGTCAATAAAATGAAGGTAAACATCCTTCTGGTGTTCTCTGCTTTCAACTAAGATTCCTCTGACATTAGGAATGACATCCCTTATTCTATGTCCTCTTCTGAATCTGGCTTGAATCACTGGCAGTTCCCTGTTTATGTATTGTTGCAACCATTTTTTAATTATCTTCAGCAAAATTTTACTTGCCAATATTGTTTGATAATTTCTACAAGGCCCAGATCCATGTAACATAGAGTGGAGTAGTCTTGGGGTATAAAAGGAAAATCAGTGATTATTTGGTATAATTTTAGATTTATATAAAACTTGCTGAGATAATACAAAGAATTCCCTTACTCAGAATCCCCTAATGTTAAATCTTTCATTACCTACACATTTGTCAAAACTTTGGTACATTACTATTAACTAAACCACAGACTTCATTTGGATTTCACCAACTTTTCCATGATGTCTTTTTGTTCCATGATCCCATCCAGGATATTTCTTTCCATTTAATCATCATGCTTCCTTAGTCTCTTCTAGTCTATGACAGCTTCAAAGTCTTTCCTTGTTCCCCATAGCCTTGACAGTTTTCAGAAACACTGCCCAGGTGCACTGTATAATGTTCTTTGGTTTTGAGTTGTCTAATATTCTCATCAATAGCTGGGGTTATAGATTTTATGAGAGTACCACAGATGTGAAATATCCTTCTAATTGCATCATATCAGGGAGTCAATGATCTACACATGGCTTTAGCACTGGCAATGTTTACACTGATCACATCACTGTGCTCTGAAGTTACTATTTTTCCTTTTCCGTATTCTAATCTCTGACAATGAATCACTATATTCAACTCTCACTAAAGAGGAAGGGAAGGAATTAAATTCTATCTCCTGGATGGGGAGTGTATCTACTCTATCATTTCTCCAAGAAAGATTTGACACTTCTTCCACATTTATTTATTTATTCAAGCATGTCTCACATCTATTTTAATAAACATTTTCTCCTAGTAGATACTTCTCCTTCCACTGGATTTCACATCAAAGCATAGCTAACATAACAGCTCATGTTGTATAGCAAAGATTTACCAGAACCCTTTGGAAGACATGTCCTTCATGGATCCACTGTGTAGTATATTGAGTTTGTAGTTTTACCCTTTAGGATTTTTCCCTTCATTTCTAATGTAAAGCTTATTTTTCTGTGGCTTTTTGTATAAATTACATTACATTTCCTTTTAGTGTCAGAACTTCCTGTGATGTATTTACTTTGTTTTCAACAACATATATAGGCTATGGAATTAATCTAAAGCTGTAAATCTAGGCTGTCTCCATCAGATTCTAATTGATTGAAAAACAAAAATATAATATTAGTATCATTCAATCTAGCAGTTGTTTGGTTTCTATAATACCAAACAAAAGATTTGACTGACTTTCTTTAAACTAACCATGTTACTCTCTGGACCTACAAATTCTTTTACCATGTGAAAGTCCTTGGAAAAAATAAAGATTTGAAATCTTTTTCCCTACATAGTCTCCTCCCTGACTAACCTTCCCAAAAGAAAAAGATTCCCTTAAGCCTTCAAATTTTGTCTGGAGCCAGAAAACCTCAGAACACAAGGATTCTCATCTTATGTTTGGTTTATCTGAGGCCCAATCCATTGATTTCCTGAAAGACCAGATTTCATGTGTCCTATGCCAGGCTCCCTGTGAGTCACAAGTCCTGCACTAGTTTCTCACCAGCTTTTCCAGAGGAGAGCAACATGAGACCCATGGGACCTCCTGCATTCCAACTCTAAACAAGAGTTCTGTCAACAAGGCATTGATTTCAAGTATGGGTAAAGGCATTCCCTTGGTGTGTCACCATTCATAAATATTGCCAACACTAACATGTGCTCTGAGCCAGCCTTTCACTCACTCTGCCAGCAATGAGAGATGTGCAAGATTTCAAGGAAGAGCAGGGAAAGTATCACCCTTTTAGGATGCCCATTGAAACCTTGGCATTGAACAAGATCTTCTGAGTATAGAGAAGACACCATCCCCTTCCCCTTTGAAGAACAGTCTTCATTCTTATTCATGCCCACTGATTTTCCAAGAAGTCCTTGTCAAGAAGCTCTCACATCTTTCCCAATCTCACTCAACTTTCAAAGCCAAGAACACACTATGTTCTTTCAAGGTTTCTCCACAACTAATCCCACAGATTCCTATTCTTCTGTTCTGTTTGTTTTTACATTTGTTCTTTTTTATTTAATTTACATTTGTTCTTTTTCATTTAATTTTTTATTTTCTTTCTTTCTTTTTTTTTTTTACTTTTTTGATTTGTTTACTGTGGTAAATATATAAGTAACAAACAAATAATTTGCCTTTTCAACATTCTTCACATCCATGATTCAATGACAATAGTTATGTTTATCATGTTGTTCAATCATTACCATTATCCATTTCTTTAAAGCCCTGAGAGCAAACAAATACTTTTTTTTATTATATGCCGCATTTTGTTTGCTGTTTGAAGTGTGTTCACTTTTATCCCAGTCCAGTTTGTAAGCCCTTTAAGGTGGGGAAAAAAAAAACCACCACATCTTCCATATTTTATCAGTCCCTTCCTCTAGAATGTAAACATCATGAAGACACTTGAAACTTCTTGACTGCTGTTTTGGCTGTGCTTAACAGAGTACCTAGAAGATCATCTGTGCTCAATACATATTTACCACATGGGGGGATAAATGAAAATCTCTTCATGGTATCTAGTATGTAGCCTGGACTCTGTAGTTACATTGACTGCCTAAGTAACTCATTTGTATTCTCAAAGAACTTAAAATCTATAGTAAATGTCAGATAAGCCTGTCTAGCATACTTTCAGTAAAATGTAACAGAAAATAGTAAAAGTTCTTTTTTTTTTCCCCCAAAAGTGAGTTGTTATCTCATCTCATTTTCTGAAAAATCCTGTGGTTCAGATTTAGTGAATTTAGTGACTCATTTCTCAGCACGCAAATCTTGGAGAAAATAATTTAACCTACTGTCAATACTTTTGCTTTATTGGCACTGACAACATCAAGCATTAGTCATGAAAGGGCTAGTTGGATAAGGAAAGTAAATTTCTGTAGTCTTTCATGTTCATTCTAGAAATGTGAAGTCATTACAAAAACAGGCAAAAATATTTATCAAGTACATTTTTGGTTTCCTGAAATTAAAACCAATGCATTTTCTGTACATGCAATTTGGTCTCCTAGTCCAAACTTTGATGTTTTACCCATCAGTAAGCATGTTTTTGTTGAGCATACTTTGTTCTGGACATGCTCGTTTTTTGTTGAAGCCTTGTTCAGGTCTCCATATCACCAGATGAACCAAGCATGACCATTCTGTGAACATTCTAAACTTAACACATATTTTTTATATATATTTACACATTTATGCTTCTAACCTGACAAAGTGACTTTAAATTGCAATATAAATTCTAAGATATGTATTACATGTTGCCACAGATATACTTTCTTTATGTTGAGGTTTAATCTACACTGAATGTTATAGTTATAGCCTTTGATCTCCATCAGTAAGTGCTTCAAATCCTCTTCAGCAAGCAAAGCTGGATATCTGAGTATCACAAGTTGTTAATAAATATTCCCCCTGTCCTGATGTCACATTCTTCTTCATATAGTCCAGCTTCTAGGATTATTTGTTCAGTATAAAGACTGAATAAACATAGTGAAATGTCACAACCCTGACATATACCTTTTCCTGTTTCAAACCGCACAATATCCCCTTGTTTTGTTTGAACACTGCCTCCCGGATTATGTACAGTTTTCACATGAGCACAATTAAGTGTTCTGGAATTCCCATTCTTTGTAATGTAATCCATATTTGTTATGATCCACACAGTCAAATGCCTTTGTGTAGTCAATAAAATACAGGCAAGTAAATATCTTTCTGGTATTCTCTGCTTTCAGCCAAGATCCATTTAACATCAGCAATGATACCCCCATTCTACATCTGCTTCTGAATCTGGCTTGAATGTCTGCAGGTCCCTATTGATGTACTGTTGCAATTATTTTTTTTACCTTCAGCAAAATTTTACTTGTGCATGTGAAATTACTGATATTTTTCTTGATAATTTTTACATTCTATTGGATCGTCGTTCTTTCTTTAGAATGGCACAAATATAGTTCTGTTCCAGTCAATTGGACAGTTAGCTGCCTTCCAAATTTCTTTGCACAGATGAATGAGTGTTTCTAGCCTTGTATCCATTTGTTGAAACATCTCAATTTGTAATCCATCTGTCCCTGAAGCCTTGTTTTTCACTAATGTCTTAAGTGCTGCTTGGACGTCTTCCTTCATTACTGTTGGTTCTTGATCATATGCTACCTCCCGAAATGGTTGAACATCAACCAATTCTTTTTGGTTGGCTCTGTGCATTCCTTCTATCCTCTTTTGATGCTTTAGGCATTGTTTGCCCAATGTCTTAGGCTGGATTCTCTAGACAAGAAAAATCAATGAAGTTTATATATATAAATAAAAATATAGAGAGAAATTTATTTCATGGAAATGACTCATCAGTTGTGAAAATTGGCATGTCCCTAATCCATGGGTAAGGAATTAGGCTGACTCTTGGCTCATGTGGTTTCAGGGGATGAGGAATACAAAATTGGATGGTCAAACAGCAGACTGGTGAATCCCAAAATCTGCATTTCAGGTGGCAGGCTTCTGGCTCACATCCCAAGAATTGAAGATCAGATGATGATGAAACATATGCAAAATCCAAATTGAGAGAGAGCTTTGCTAGATCATCCAATATATATTAGACGCAGGCCACATCAAGTTAGAGTCTCAAGAACAACAAATTGTTTCGGGCATAGTGTTTTGTGTATATTTGTGCATATGTGATTATAGAAATATATACTCATAAATTCTCCATTGCATTTCTTTATTTGAAATTATATTTTAACTCTTGGCTTTCTTTTTCTCACTTTCTCACTTGTCTTTAGTTTCCACCTCATCCCGCTATTATGTTTATCTCCTTTTCCTCTAACTTTACATCACCCCTAGATTCCAAAAATCTAGAAATCGTACTTTTATCTATTTCCTTGTTTCTATTTCCTTGTTTCATGACCAATGGGTTATAACATGGGCTCCTCAAATCTCCAATTTAAATACATGTTAATTATATGTGGAGTATCTCTTAGACCTCTCCGATTAGCACAGGCTTATCAGAACAGGCAGCTGGACCTAAGAAGAGGAAAGCCTGGGTATGAACATGTTCTAAAGACAGTCAGGTTATCAAGGTCAGCCTGAAGGAGTAGAGTAAGAAGAACAGCCCATAAATATGCCCAGAATAGAGTGCAGGTCCCTGAAAGGGAGTCAGAGCCTTGACTGAGCTGCCCATCTGTTTCAGTTGTGCCTGAATCTTCCCTGAGAAAAAATTTTGCTCCCATCCCTATTTAAAATAAGCCCAGGTTACAGTAGTAGGTATCTTCTTGAAAAAAAAAAAAAAAAATTTAAACCACCCTCCCACAGTGGATACAGTGCTTGCTCACAAGGCTAGTTATTTGGGTGATGATCACGCTGTTTGGATTCATCTTTGCTGAGGCCGGGAAGCCTTCCAGACATAGCACTGACCCTTGGGCTGAAGCTTGCTGTCAGCTCTTCATGGTCAGTGGATCTCACCTGCTGTCCCTTGCTCTCTGCCAGACTGTGTGGTGGCAATCAGCCATGGGTGGGGGACAGAAAGAAGAGAAAAGGGATCAAGGTAGAGCACTCATTTTCAAGGTATAAAAAGCAAATTTTGAGCCACCAATTCCAAATCTACAACCAATTTGAGGCACTGTACTGGTGCAAGCTATAGCTCAACATTTATGCTTTAATATCTTAAGAAAAGTTGATTGTGACATGTCAATGACAGCACTTATAGTAGGTCAATAAATCATGGATGTATCATATCACAGAGATGACAGCTATGTAAAGCATCACAGGAAATCTGATATTATTTCAACAAAATAGCAACTAGAGCCTGTTGGCACATAATGCAAATTTAAGTCAAGGTTTAAAAATATATTATTATCCAATGGTGATGGAAAAATCACATTGATAAAAGGTAGAATTACACAGCCTAGTATTGTAATTGCTGTCAATAAGTTATACATCTGTAAAAAGTTGAATTGGCAAAAGTTGTGTGATAGATATACTTAGAACGATTGTAAAATAGAGAGAGAGAGAGTAGCTTCTGAGCCTGCATATGTACAACCAAACACCTCAGGGGATTTGGTTCCTTGGTTTAGAAGTTTAAGGTTATAGTTCCATGGGATATCCCCATTTATTGACCTAATAATGTGTTTAGTGCTTCTCTTCTACCTCCTTCATTCATTATGTAATACCTAGGGTCTGAAAAACTTGCAAGGGACCATCTAAGGCACGACAATTGGTTTGTATTCACCTGGAGCAACAGAAGAAGAAGAGTCAGGAACAGGAGAAGGATATGGAATGTGTGGGTAATTGCCTCTGTGAACAATTGCCTCTTTTGCCATGAATCCAGAACAGGATTGTGCCTGGCTACCATTATTTTACATTTTGATAAAAGATTCCACAGAAGAATCCTGATCAAAAAGGGAGAAATGTAGAAAATAATTTAAAGTTCTAATGGGACTTTCTAGAGCCATGGAGAATAGAAGAAACCCTGAATTATTTCTCTAAGATGATCTTTAAACCTTAAACCAAAAATATCCCCTACAGTTCCTGAAAACCAAACTGTGGTTTAGCTTAACTAGTGAAGAAAATCTGCCTTCAGTGTTATGATATTTTAAGAACTGGATAAGTCATTTGGCTGCTAACCAAAAGGTCAGCAGTTCAAACCCACCAGCTGCTCCACAGAAGGAAGATGGGGTAATCTACTTCCGTAAAGATTCACAGCTTCAGAAACCCAGTGACGGTTGCTATGACCAAAAACCAAAACCATTTGGTTTTTTGTTTGGGTTTATATGAGATCAAATTGACAACAGCAACTCAAGAGACTATATAGGTACCTTAGGGGGAATGAGTTTATGTTAATGAGGAAGGAAGAACTCAAAAAGGAATGTAAACAATGTCACTAAATTGCACAGGTACAAATGGTTAAATTGATGTATGTTTTGTGCATATATTCTCAACAACAGCAAAAAAAATATATAAAATTGAAAGAAAGATCAGCATTACAACTAATAGAGCAATGTCTGTGGCTTGGTAGAACACCTTGAAGACAATAATGGAGCATTTTTACAGAAACCTTGTGTTGCCTCAGCTCTCCATGGCCCAGACACTGATAGTCTACAGGGACATGGGTGACTCAGACTCAAAACGCAATTCAGAAGCATCAGACCTGAATACAAAGACACTTGGGGATACCATAACCAACTCTTTTCATTTTTATATATGCTTCAAAGTGATGTATGATTTTTTTAAAAAGCCCAATGTCTGAATAAATCTAAAACCTTAAGAAAAAAAAAATCATATTATGAATATTGCTGAGAAAAGTTACTTGGATGGGGTACTTAAAAATAAAATGATTCATTGCAAAGTTTAATGTGAGAGAGAATAAAGTGTTAACTGGGTATCTTAGGCTGAGTTATCTAGAGAAGCAAAACCAGTGAAGCATATATATATATATATGTGTGTGTGTGTGTGTGTGTGTGTACTCATGTAGAAGAGCTCTGGTAGCGTAGTGTGTAAGGTATTTGACTGCTAACCAGAAAGAAAGCTGGCAGTTCAAACCCAGCAGCCACTCCTTGGAAGGAAGATTGGGAGATTTACTTCTGTAATGATATTGCCTCAGAAACCCAAGGAGGGATCACTATGAGTTGGATCCAACTCAACGGCAGTGAGTTTGTTTTTTGGTTTGGTATACATATGTGTACAAAGAGAGAGAGTTATCTCAAGAAAATGGCTCACATAATTGTAGAGGCTGGTAAGTCCCAAGTTGATGGGCCAGACATCAAGCAGAGGCTGATGAGTCCAACTTTGGCAGACAATATAGCAGGCTTCTGGCTTTGGCCTTGGAGGGTGACAAATCCATGATCAGCAGGTAAAACAGCAAGTTGTTGACTCACAGACTGCAAAGGGAACAATCCCAAGATCAGTAGGCAGATTTCTGGCAAGATGGCAGACTAGGCAGAAAGACTGCACAGACCCTCTTCAACAAAGAAAA